>NC_054383.1:63282072-63649572 GCF_017654675.1 Xenopus laevis | reverse complement strand
ATATATATATATATATCTGGAAACAGGCGAGCACACACAGGTCTTAATTGAAAAACAAAAGGTGTTTATTAAACAAAAAACTGACGTTTCGGCTAGCACTCTAGCCTTTCTCAAAGTACAAATGCACACTAAAAACCAACCTTTTAAACCCCCAGTGGCGGGAAGGGAGGGAAAGTGATGTCATAGGTCAGGAATGTTAAGTGGATAAACAGTATGCAACAAAAGGGGCGTGGGAGTAAGGTGAAGTGAAACCATCAAAGAAAAAAGGGGAGGTTAATAATATATACATATCAAGGCAAGCAGTAATTGCAGAAAAAGTACATGTTAACATTAATATATACAGAGATTAATAAAAGCTCCAACGCTGACTTGACACAAATAGTGAAATTTAGACAATATCGGTAGTTCGTTACTCAAAGTCAATGCAACATAAAAATATATGAGTTCATAATAGAGATACAAGTCCCTTGACAAAGTAGATGTATAAAGCGATACAAAGTTGTATCTACGCTTGAGGGAAAGAAACATTGTGTGATGTCTGTTAGTTAACGCATTGATCGCCAGGTGGGTCATCATGGAGGGAAATGTCAAGTAGTGACAGATGAAACTATTCCCCATTCAGTTCCGTACCTAATACCTGTAGATCGCTAGTTGTGATCCTGTTATCTATTACTTTGTGATTATTTTTCTCCTGTTAGAAATAAGTGAACTTTGAACTTTGATCCTTGAACTTGATCTCGTTGCTATCCTTCCAGGCCCTAGCGACGCTCACCTTCACATTGAGTTTACAGCCAGCCTGAACTACACCAGATCTATTGCTGATACCACACCCCTTACTTCATCTCCATAATGACCATTCCCGCGGACTCCACGCCTTGAATACAAGCGAAACCTCTCTGCTGTTTCCCCGACTGATATCCACGGTAGCTCTCAAACAGCCGCAGCACCACTGGATGCTCCACACCGCTGCGCACTCTAAGGCGCATCACGCTACCGATCTCCTGCCTCTGATCTGATGGATCTCACGGCCCACAACAAGGTACACCACGTTCCAGCACTTTTACGGCCGGACCAGTCGACAAATACAGGTAACCGCTGTGGAACCGCCATTACATCTGTCACTACTTGACATTTCCCTCCATGATGACCCACCTGGCGATCAATGCGTTAACTAACAGACATCACACAATGTTTCTTTCCCTCAAGCGTAGATACAACTTTGTATCGCTTTATACATCTACTTTGTCAAGGGACTTGTATCTCTATTATGAACTCATATATTTTTATGTTGCATTGACTTTGAGTAACGAACTACCGATATTGTCTAAATTTCACTATTTGTGTCAAGTCAGCGTTGGAGCTTTTATTAATCTCTGTATATATTAATGTTAACATGTACTTTTTCTGCAATTACTGCTTGCCTTGATATGTATATATTATTAACCTCCCCTTTTTTCTTTGATGGTTTCACTTCACCTTACTCCCACGCCCCTTTTGTTGCATACTGTTTATCCACTTAACATTCCTGACCTATGACATCACTTTCCCTCCCTTCCCGCCACTGGGGGTTTAAAAGGTTGGTTTTTAGTGTGCATTTGTACTTTGAGAAAGGCTAGAGTGCTAGCCGAAACGTCAGTTTTTTGTTTAATAAACACCTTTTGTTTTTCAATTAAGACCTGTGTGTGCTCGCCTGTTTCCAGATATACATTACTATTTTGCTGTTAGCACCCAGGCAACAAGACTTTTTAAACGAGCTGTGCTGGCTTTTTTTGCTCTTTATATATATATATATATATATATATATATATATATATATATATATATATATATATATATATATATATATATATATATGTTATAAGTCAAAGCTACATGGCCAGACCCAAACAGAAATCCGGCCCTGGTCTTTCTATATCCATACCAGGCCCACCCCTGTCTCTGATGTCAAAAACAGATGCTGCCTTACGTGGAAGTGGGGAACAGTTAGGTTACAGGCAGGACAGCTGGCAAGGGCAGCAGGAAGCGCTTGACCCGAACCTGCCCATACCGCAATTCGTTCTGCCTGAACACGCTGACCCATGGGTCCTGCAGGCTTTGGGCTGCCCTGCATATCACTAGAGGGCAACTGGATCTGTTGTTGCTTATCTGATTCACATAAGCTTTCACTCTTAAGGTCCCTGTCACATTCCCATCAGTCTATGCCCCATTAAGCTTACACTCCAAGGTCCCTGTCACATTCCCATCAGTCACTGCCCCAGTAAGCTTACACTGTAAGGCCCCTATGTGTGTGTGTGTGTGTGGGGGGGTGCAGAGGGTGTTTTGCGGCTGGGGGCCCTGGGCCCCCCAGTCTGATGCTGGCCACACATGAGAGAATCGGTATATGTAATATGTGTATGCAGCTTTACGCATCATCCTTTAAAAAGAGAATATTAAAAAGGAATTTACCATATAAAGAGGAGGTCTGCACTGTTGCTTAGTATGTATGTGAAACTATTTTGTTTTCATTAAAAATGTTTCATTTAGGAAGAAGAGGTGTGGCATACCTTTAGGGCAGAGACACACGGTTGCCCAGCGACAAATCTCCTCTTCTTTGGAGCAACTATTCTCCCTGAACTGCCTTATTATTGCGTCAGAACGCACCGTTTATAATCTTAAAGAGACAGCACTTGCAGCTGCGGCCCTCTCCTCTACCCTTGTTTCCCGCCAGTTTCGATTTTAAGCGCCACATTTCCTTACTTCCCCCACACGAATCAAGCTCTGCCTGGTTCACTCCCTCCCATGTATTGGCTTCTCTGTCCTCCTCTCACATCACACTCGCACGTCCCCTGCAGCTGCCTCCCTGGTGTCGCTCCCTTTCTCACAGGATTGTAACCCCCCTCCCGTCCACTATCTCAAATCTCGCTCCCCCTCCCATCAGCTATCGCAAGTCTCTCTTCCCATCCAATATAACACGTCTTGCTCCCTTCTCCTTCCCTTGTCTCCTCCCCCCAGCTCTGATGCCTCAGAATGAAGTGACACAGAGCAGGCTCCATCAAAAAGAATCTGAAGAAAGGAAAATAAATACAGGTACTTAGCCCCATAAAAGGGATGCAGGGAAAGAACAAAATCAACAGTAATAAAAAAGTATCGCATTTTGTAAAAAGCTAAGACAAGAAGTAAAAAAAAGTGTAGGTAACAATAATGTACCCCCTACTGAAAATTTATAAAGATATTAGCACCTCGAAGTTATGTGACCTGTATAAAAGCATTTGGCCTGTGGCCTCGTGCTTTTATATGGTCACATAACACATAACTCCTCGGTGACATAATATTTTTATAAATTACAGAAGGGGTTACATTATTCACTATATAACTAAATCATGTTTTAGTGAAAAAAATATATAAATATAGCTTTAGTTCTTGCACTTGTTCTACCTCTGAACCTTATCACAAATTCCAGCTGATGACTGTTCAAACAATGTCTGAGCATATCCTGATTATGAGTAATGCACGTGTGCTCTTGATCAAAAAATTGTTGGATGTTATGAATTTCCCAACAGCACAGAGATTCATCAACTGTTGGCATGGGGACACAGTTACCACATCGGCACCAGGTGGTATTACCCAAATGTCCATTTGTATCTGGAACTCTGACAGGATCCACAGGTGCTATTTCAGGGTCATTCTGGAAACAATAATAGGACCTTTGATATGGGCTCTAGCTATAGCACACTGCTCTAAAAACATCTGTTCTCTCTAGAGTTAAAATATACAGTATATTTCTATCACAATCTCTCACTATCTGTAACACATGTATTTGTGTTTGTGCTCTCTCTTGATGACATTTTGCTATTACAAAAGAAACCTTGTGAAAAATGAATATACGAACGGTTATAAAACACAAGTTTGCATAAATGGTGACCTTTTGGAACTATCGTAATATGCTATAAGGTTTAATGTACCCCACAACTGTAAATTCTTAGGATGATAGGGATACTAGAAGTCACTGAGGGGTTCTGTGACCATATAAAAGCACAAATCTGCAGGCCGATTTATACAGGGAACTCTGAGTATCACTTGTGTATTATAAGGGATACTATACCTCCTGAAGTAATTGATAATGAAATTAGAAGTCACTGAGGGTTTATGTGACCATATAAAGGCACAAGGCTACAGGCTGCCTTTTATATAGAACTTCGAATAAACAAAAATTTATTGACTTTTTAAGAGTGCCTTTCACCTTTAATTTAAATATTTGTATCCTATAGGGTGACCTATTACAACATTTTAGTTGGTCTTTATTTACAGTTTTTGAATTGTTTACTTCTTCTGCTTCTTTCCAGTTGTAAAATAGTGGTCATTGCTGCCATCATCGCAGTAGTAATAATATTATTAATAATGATTTTTAAAAACACTGGCTGTTTGGTAGGTAAACTCACAACAAACAACCGAATAACTGTTGAAATTCCAAAATATATACCTGTAATCAATGTCCGTTGAACGCTGTTTTTTCACTGAGGGCTAGTGGTGATCCTATGCTTTTAAAATTGGGCGTTTGTTTTGGGAATATCTCTCCTTTAAAAGCCTGATTGCTGGCTGGGGAGGATTTAGCCCTTAGTGAAAAAACAGCGTTCAACGGACATTGATTACAGGTAATGCTAAAATGCACATAAAATATAAAACAAGTTAGGGACCGCCATTCGGGGTTTACCTTGACGTGGTATGGTGGCTTATCAATTTTATGATCATAACTTTGTAACAAAATAACCCCTGTTTTGGGTACATATGCAATAGCATTTATTATACTTATATATACTTTAAAGCCTTTAGAGTGCTCCCACAACCCCCCTGTTTTGATATTATATATATATATATATATATATATATATATATATATATATATATATATATATATATATATATATATGTTATAAGTCAAAGCTACATGGCCAGACCCAAACAGAAATCCGGCCCTGGTCTTTCTATATCCATACCAGGCCCACCCCTGTCTCTGATGTCAAAAACAGATGCTGCCTTACGTGGAAGTGGGGAACAGTTAGGTTACAGGCAGGACAGCTGGCAAGGGCAGCAGGAAGCGATTGACCCGAACCTGCCCATACCGCAATTCGTTCTGCCTGAACACGCTGACCCATGGGTCCTGCAGGCTTTGGGCTGCCCTGCATATCACTAGAGGGCAACTGGATCTGTTGTTGCTTATCTGATTCACATAAGCTTTCACTCTTAAGGTCCCTGTCACATTCCCATCAGTCTATGCCCCATTAAGCTTACACTCCAAGGTCCCTGTCACATTCCCATCAGTCACTGCCCCAGTAAGCTTACACTGTAAGGCCCCTATGTGTGTGCGTGTGTGGGGGGGTGCAGAGGGTGTTTTGCGGCTGGGGGCCCTGGGCCCCCCAGTCTGATGCTGGCCACACATGAGAGAATCGGTATATGTAATATGTGTATGCAGCTTTACGCATCATCCTTTAAAAAGAGAATATTAAAAAGGAATTTACCATATAAAGAGGAGGTCTGCACCGTTGCTTAGTATGTATGTGAAACTATTTTGTTTTCATTAAAAATGTTTCATTTAGGAAGAAGAGATGTGGCATACCTTTAGGGCAGAGACACACGGTTGCCCAGCGACAAATCTCCTCTTCTTTGGGGCAACTATTCTCCCTGAACTGCCTTATTATTGCGTCAGAACGCACCGTTTATAATCTTAAAGAGACAGCACTTGCAGCTGCGGCCCTCTCCTCTACCCTTGTTTCCCGCCAGTTTCGCTTTTAAGCGCCACATTTCCTTACTTCCCCCACACGAATCAAGCTCTGCCTGGTTCACTCCCTCCCATGTATTGGCTTCTCTGTCCTCCTCTCACATCACACTCGCACGTCCCCTGCAGCTGCCTCCCTGGTGTCGCTCCCTTTCTCACAGGATTGTAACCCCCCTCCCGTCCACTATCTCAAATCTCGCTCCCCCTCCCATCAGCTATCGCAAGTCTCTCTTCCCATCCAATATAACACGTCTTGCTCCCTTCTCCTTCCCTTGTCTCCTCCCCCCAGCTCTGATGCATCAGAATGAAGTGACACAGAGCAGGCTCCATCAAAAAGAATCTGAAGAAAGGAAAATAAATACAGGTACTTAGCCCCATAAAAGGGATGCAGGGAAAGAACAAAATCAACAGTAATAAAAAAGTATCGCATTTTGTAAAAAGCTAAGACAAGAAGTAAAAAAAAGTGTAGGTAACAATAATGTACCCCCTACTGAAAATTTATAAAGATATTAGCACCTCGAAGTTATGTGACCTGTATAAAAGCATTTGGCCTGTGGCCTCGTGCTTTTATATGGTCACATAACTCCTCGGTGACATAATATTTTTATAAATTACAGAAGGGGTTACATTATTCACTATATAACTAAATCATGTTTTAGTGAAAAAAATATATAAATATAGCTTTAGTTCTTGCACTTGTTCTACCTCTGAACCTTATCACAAATTCCAGCTGATGACTGTTCAAACAATGTCTGAGCATATCCTGATTATGAGTAATGCACGTGTGCTCTTGATCAAAAAATTGTTGGATGTTATGAATTTCCCAACAGCACAGAGATTCATCAACTGTTGGCATGGGGACACAGTTACCACATCGGCACCAGGTGGTATTACCCAAATGTCCATTTGTATCTGGAACTCTGACAGGATCCACAGGTGCTATTTCAGGGTCATTCTGGAAACAATAATAGGACCTTTGATATGGGCTCTAGCTATAGCACACTGCTCTAAAAACATCTGTTCTCTCTAGAGTTAAAATATACAGTATATTTCTATCACAATCTCTCACTATCTGTAACACATGTATTTGTGTTTGTGCTCTCTCTTGATGACATTTTGCTATTACAAAAGAAACCTTGTGAAAAATGAATATACGAACGGTTATAAAACACAAGTTTGCATAAATGGTGACCTTTTGGAACTATCGTAATATGCTATAAGGTTTAATGTACCCCACAACTGTAAATTCTTAGGATGATAGGGATACTAGAAGTCACTGAGGGGTTCTGTGACCATATAAAAGCACAAATCTGCAGGCCGATTTATACAGGGAACTCTGAGTATCACTTGTGTATTATAAGGGATACTATACCTCCTGAAGTAATTGATAATGAAATTAGAAGTCACTGAGGGTTTATGTGACCATATAAAGGCACAAGGCTACAGGCTGCCTTTTATATAGAACTTCGAATAAACAAAAATTTATTGACTTTTTAAGAGTGCCTTTCACCTTTAATTTAAATATTTGTATCCTATAGGGTGACCTATTACAACATTTTAGTTGGTCTTTATTTACAGTTTTTGAATTGTTTACTTCTTCTGCTTCTTTCCAGTTGTAAAATAGTGGTCATTGCTGCCATCATCGCAGTAGTAATAATATTATTAATAATGATTTTTAAAAACACTGGCTGTTTGGTAGGTAAACTCACAACAAACAACCGAATAACTGTTGAAATTCCAAACTGGAGAGTGGGTAGACAAAAGCAAAATAATTCACAAACATAAAAAGACCATTTGCAAATTAAACCTGTTATATACTAGGGAAAAAAAGTAAATATCTGAAGTCATCAGTGCACTCTAGTTAACATTGGGTTAATAAGAGTCCAGTTTTATTTAGTAGGCTATTGTAGAAAAACCAAAGACAGATCACCTCAATCACCACAAAGATTGAAAATGTGCATCAATGCAGTTTCAATAAAGTTTATTTAAAAAAAATCTGAAGCAACAGGCACACACCCAATGAAAAGGTTTCTTCTGCTAGCCAATAAGTGAATAGTAAGGGAAAAGTCTTGTGATGAGGCCAGCACGCTGCCATGTGACTCACACTGCAGAAAGGAGAAACGCTCCTCCCCCCGAAGACTTTCTCAGATGCCTCTGTATGATGTGCAGCTATTACAGTAAGTTTTAAACAGCTTATTTAGCCACATAGATACACAATCTTTGCACAACACATATTATCATACTCAGGAGAACATAATATATAATTTTTTGAGTAACAGTGAAAAAAGGCGGACAAGGGCCACCCCTGGGATCACAAGATTCACAGTGCAAATAAACAAACAAACAAACCTAGGCCACACATACAAGTTAGGTCACATGAGCCAGTTAAAGGTGGTTTGCCTTTCAGTTAACTTTGTTAAATGTTATAGAATGGCCAAGTCTAAGATTCGGCTTCATTTTTTTTTTTTTTTTATAGTTATTTAATTATTGCCTTTTTTTCTGATTCTTTCCAGCTTTCAAATGGGGGTCACTGATCCCAATTAAAAAGAAATACTCAGGCTACAAATTTACTGTTATTGCTAGTTTTATCACTCATCTTTCTATTCAGGCCCTCTCCTATTCATATTCCAGTCTCCAATTCAAATTGTGTATGGTTGCTAGGGTAATTGTGATCCTAGCAACCAGATTTAATTGCAAACTGGAGAGCTGTTAAATAACAAGCCAAATAACTCAAAAAACACCAATAAAAATGAAAAACAATTGCAAATTGTCTTAGAGTATCACTCTCTACATCATACTAAAAGTTTATTTTAGTATGTTATAGAACAGCCAATTCTAAGATACTGTTTAATTGGACTTCAGTATTTATTTTTTATAGTTTTTGAATTATTTGCCTTCTGTTTCTTTCTAGCTTTCAAATGGGGGCCACTGAATCCATCTGAAAAGCAAATTGTCAGTAAGGCTACAAATTGATTGTTATTGCTACTTTTTTTATTTTTTATTGCTCATCTGTCTATTCAGGCCCTCTCCCGTACATATTCCAGTCTCTTATTCAAATCAATGCATGGTTGCTAGTAATTTGGACCCTAGCAACCAGATGGCTGACATTACGAACTGGCGAGCTGAATAAAAAAACGTAGAAACCAAAAATAAAAACCAATTGCAAATTGTATCAGAATGTCACTCTGTGCATTATAATAAGTTAACTCAAAAGGTGAACAATCCCTTTAGGACAAAGTTCTTTCTTTTGCTCCCACACTTCCTGTTACAGCTAGAGCTTTATTAATTCTGGTCAGATGACCTCTGAGGTAGTACAAAGACTATCACAAAATGGTGTCTCAAGGTAAAAGAAGTGAGAGGTAAATATTTACTGACATATTCCAATTTAATGTATATATCATATAAGATAAAAAATATCTGTTCAGTATTCATTCTGGTGGTTTAGTTTTCCTTTAATATGATTATGTGAATAATAGCACACCACTTAAAGAACACCTGTTGGGTAAAAATGTTATCCCCAACCAAAGGTGTGGGCTAATATAGCTCCCTCCCGGTGTGGGTAGCGTAGCGGTAAATTGCTCCAACTGCGCATGCGCTGATTCGCAGGTCTCTGTCTCAGCTTACTGAAGTTGACTGCGGTGAACTCCAATGCTGTGACTCTGCACCAAGGGGTAAGTAAAGAGTTAGGGGCATTTCCCGGGGAAAGGGGGGTAGGAGTTTTTTTGGTAAAAGGTTTGTTTTTGCTTTAAAGGTTAAACCCACCTTTAAACATGCACAAGGACCAAATCATGTCCTGTTAAATCTCTCTTCCTTGCTTTTCTTATGTCCATGTGACCAGTCGATGGGTGGCTACTGGAATTTTAATTTTACAGGACATTTTTGTAAGTGGAAGACCCAAGCAACTTGCAGTTCTTTTACTACCATCAACTCAGGCACAGTTTCCCCTGGAAGTATATTTACATAGACCTGACCTTGGCAAGGACTTTCCAGCAGGTACGGACTGAGAATTAAAGTAGGCCCAGGCATTTCAGGTATACAGAGGCCCAATCAGTCCACACAGAGGCCCAAACAGCCCCCACCAGCCCACTAAATAAACACTTTCTATGGCAGCTTATAGCAGCCCCTCTGGCATTTGCCAGAACCCACAGATTGCCAGTCCAGGCCTGCTTTCCAGTAAAAAATTGTTGTAAAATTAGGGAAATTAATAATATAAAAGTGGGACCACAAAAAAATGGTGTAAAATGAGGGAAAACTTAAAATCAGGGTATGTAAAATTGAGGTTTCACAATCTGCCAAAAGGACAGAGGCTTCTCTGCTCCATGGTCCTTGAGCTTGTCCCTCTTAATGCATTTCACATCACTGGATACTTCATTAGATGAGAACTACCCATAACCAAATGACCACAGTGCAGGGAAACTGGTAAAGGAATATTCCAGTTTGGGATGCTGAAATGTGGAGTGATGCCCTGAAATAACTATATCAATCAAAGCTTGATTCATTCAGCTTAATTTTTTTTAAATCATGTCTGTTTGATGCCCTACAGGCTCTCATAAACTGTTCTCATAGACCTCGAATTTCCATAACGGATACCTAGACAGAAAAGAGTTTAATGGTATTGAGTCTGTTAAACAATTAAAATAAGTGCTCCACTTTCTTTAGATTGTACTCACAGGATGGGTTGGGAGGTCATATTCAACAACACCAATGTGTAATTTCTATTCCAACGTTGTCTGCTTCCTCTCCCCAGATCAAGCATTAACTTCCTGTTATCAAGTAATTATGTATTACAAGTGTAATTATTTTATGGTACTAAAATTAAAACCACATGAAGCTGAAGCATTCAGCATGTCTTAGTTGGCAGCCGATGTTTTTCTCAATTCGCAGTATAGCCACTTGTTACCAGCAGAATCATATTCCAACAATAATTGCTCTTAAAGCACTCTCCTTAGCTTAATGTCATGTTTTATTATTGTAAACTCTTTATATTAGCTATAAAATGCAAAATAAATGTTTACCTCATTCATAAAGTTACTTTTAGGCTAATATGAGACTGGGTTTTTGACTGCCGCTACCATCCAGCATTAAAGCAATGGCACACAGTTTTCTGTAGACAATTATGGAAAGCAGAAACTAATAGGAGAGGAGTTTTGTCTGTTGCTGTTTTTCACCTCGTCACAGAATCTACAGTGGTGAAAATACTTAAAATTTTGCTTTTCTGGCAACCTAAGGGGAAACACTTTGCTTTACACAGCTATGCTTTTTGAACGCATAGATGTATGATAAAAGTTATAGGTAAATTTCTTTTGACAATCATACCTGTTACAGTTATTTGATATATGGTACTATCTAAAAAAAAATGTCATATTACTTTTTGACAGAAGAGCATTAATTAGTTATATGTTACAATTTAGCATCCTTAGAGCTGATATAACTTTTTTGGAAATCCACATAGTTTATATGAACGTAGTTTGTGTGTCTAGTTATGCCCTTTGATGACAAGAATTAAAAAAAAATATGCAAAGAATTAACACATTCTTGGCTCGAACTATCTATCACAATTCATAAAAAGTCAAATAAATATACCTTTATGCTATATTTAAGGTAAATGTTTATAATGTTTATCATTTTTGTTCCAGCTTTCTTGATTATCAGTTAACAAGCTGCATTGTCATTTAGTACTATTATGGGAGGAGAAGTAAAGTGTGTGATTACTGGAACCAACATTAAAGGTGAATATGTTTTTAAAGGGGACCTGTCACCCTAAGAAATATTTCCAAAATCAAGTTAGTTGAGCAAAATAAAGTTTACTTACACTATATTTATTGTTTACATTTTGTTTCCTTCAGTCTTGGAAGTATACAATCACAGCAAGCAGGCAGGTGCCATTTTGTGGACACCTAAGACAAATAGTGTATCAATCTTGTGTATTCATCAGAATAGGGGACCTAATGTCCATGCGCAGTGCTCTACACAATACAGCGTTAGGAGGGAGGGTGAATTTGGGGAGGGCAGTGGCATCTCGGAATTGCTGTATGGAAAGTGAAAGTAAATGACTGCCCCATCTCTATGCCTCAAGCATAGAGGCAGGCAGGTAATATTTGATTGACAGCTCAGATATTTAAACACCTTTATAACAGGTATGGATGCTTTAATGAAGAAAATAATTTAGGGCCCATGTTTAATTTGCAAAGGACTTTCATTATACAGCTTTTCTGAATAGGTGACAGGTCTGCTTAAAGTTCATTTCTGTAGAGATAAACAAATAACAATCTCATTTAATTATTTATTCATTCTTTTTCACAGCACTTGGGCGAGCTGTACATTCCCTTTCACGAATAGGAGATGAATTATATTTTGAGCCTTTGGAAGATGGAGTAAGTAACATGTTGAGGCTTTATTATGTGATGTTAAAAGATGATATAGTTTGGAACAATACAACCAGTTGAAGTTTAGGCTTTTCTGTTCTGGTGTAGTTCGTATAATAAACTTGCTGCAATGATTTCTTGCTAGAGCTAGATTAATTTAGCGCTACTTTAGATATGCCATGTCTCCAAACCCTTCACTCTCAGCTGTGCCACTGCAGGTGCAGCCTGGCGGTACTTTCAAAAGCAAATTGTAGATTTTTTTTTCTATATAGGCATACATTGTGTTTAGAGAAAATTACATCTAATCAATTAATTTAGTGTGAAAAAATATTTAACAGCTTCTGGATGGGGGAACTAGAGTACTAGAAGACTAAGGGGTGCAGAATCATGTAATTTAGAGCTCATTCAATAAGCATTTTATTCTGGGGTCTGTTACACGGTGAAGACTGCAGCATTATCAGATTCAAGGCAGCACTATCCTTACCTCTTGCCTTGGCAGAACTACCCTAACTCTGTTTAAACTGACTGACCAGTTCCAATAAAAAGGAACAGTAAGCTTTCAGTATTACTTAAAAAGTAGTATTATTTTTTAACTGCCCCCAAACCACCCTACTAGCCCAACGAAAACCTACACATATATTAGGGATAGTGAGCTGCCGGAGTAGCGCTGCTTCCTTCCTTCACACTGATTAGAGAAGTGAGATCTTCAGTAGTTTGGATTACAAATGTAAACCGTATCCTAACCTATTGAAAGGGCCTGGATCAATGTTTTAGCAGTAGGGGACACAGAAAGATAAGGGAAATTTGTTACATACTTGTCGTGAGTTTCCTTTTTTGGTACCTCTCCATATCAGCACCCTCCGGGATAGCTTCTCCCCTCACCCCCAGAAAGAACCCCTCCTACGAAGTAATTAAATACCATCTACATTCTACAGGAAATCACCCGCGTCACGTTAAAATCTTGAACCAGGCAAGAACACCAGGGAGGGGACTGCTGATTTGGAGAGGTACCAGGAATAGAAAATCACGGTAAGTATGTAACTATTTACCCTGGCCCTCTCCATATCTGCACTCTCCGGGATATAGCAAGCTACCGGAATAAGGGCGGGACCATGCAGTGGAATGCAAAATGTTTTAATGTACATAGGCGACCGAGGACAATACATTGTGACCAAAACCTGCACGTTCCACTGTTGCCACGTCCGTTTGAAAAATAAAAGTATTGGGTGATGCCCAGGAAGCTGTCCTACCAATCACTTCCAGGGAAGTTCCTACTTCTGCTGCCCAGGAAGCTGCTTGACCTGTGGTTGAGTGAGCTGTCACCACTGGCACCTGCAAGCCTCTTGCAGAATATGACTTCATGATTACCATCTTAATCCATCTTAATCTATAGGAGTAGAAGCTGCCTCTCCTTTCCTTTTGCCACCTGGAAGGATGAAAAGTCTCTCCGCCTTTCTAAAAGTTTGGGTTGGTTGGCGATATGCCTTAATTGTCCTTCCCACATCCAGAAGATGTAAAGGATGATCTTCCTTTTTTTCCTTACTCTTTCCGAAATGAAGGAAGAGAAGGCTTGTCTCGAATGTGGAAATCTGTAACCACTTTAGGCTTAAATGAAGAGACAAACTTTAGGATTACTCTATCCTGATGAAAAATAGCACAATCTTCTGTACACTTTAGGGCTTGCAGTTCCCCAACTCTTTTAGCTAAAGTCACTGCTATCAGAAAAATGGCTTTTAGCGTTAAATAACACAAAGAAGCCTCTTGAATTAGTTCAATCGGACCAGATGAAATAAACTCCAGGACGGATGAAAGATCCCACTGTGGACAAGAAGGTCTCTTAGGAGGAAGGATCCTGATAACTGCTCTGAAAAATGTTATTATCAGTGGATGCAGGGCCCAACGGACATCTGAGAAGGTTGAAATGGCCGTCACCTGGGTTTTGAGGGTACTAACTCTTAGCCCTTTGTCCAGCTCCTTTTGGAGGAAGTTGAAAAGCTCCACTATTGAAACAGAAGAATTGTCTTAAGATTCTTTGCTTCTTTTCTTGATGAATGCTTTCCAGATGCTAGAATATCTCAAATCTGTAGGGGATTTCCTAGACTTCATTAGCACCTCAACCACTCTGCTTGAAAGACCTTGAGCCTCTAGACCCTCTCGCTGAATCTCCAAGCCGTCAGGGCTAAGGGAGCTGGAACCGAGTGTATGAACGTCCCCTGAATCAGCAGATCCCTGGAATATGGCAACTTCCATGGAGGACACACTGATAGTCTGATCAGTGTCGGTAACTACGGTAGTCTTGACCATGCTGGAGCGATACATATCAACTCCCCTCTGACCTCCACTAACTTCTGCAGCACCCTCTGAATCAAAGGAAAAGGAGGAAAGACATAGCATCAAGCCGTTGGCCACGGTTGAACTAGGGCATCTAATGCCTTGTGCTCGCTCCTTCGCGGAAAGAATTTCCTGCATTTGGTGTTGCATGCCATCAGGTCCATGCAAGATATCCCACACATCCTCACTAACTGGCTGAAAATCTTGGGATGCAACTGCCATTCGTGGGGATCTAACACACTCTGGCTCAAGAAGTCCACTTTCCTGTTTAATCTGCTGTACATACATGCCGTGGTACATGTACCACTGTAATTTCTGCCACATGCTGTTCTGCCCAGGCAAATACTGGCTCCGCTTCTGACAATAGACACAGACTTTTTGTCCCTCCTTGTCTCCTGACATAGGTGACTGCTGTCACATCTGATATTTACTCTGCGACCTTTCAGATCCTCCTGGAAAAAATGCAGAACTCTAGAACATTTGAGGGCTCTTCTGATGAGGGCTGCGGGCAAGTTCCCTGAGCTGCTTTTCTTTCTAACGCTAACCCCCTGAACCGGAGGCATCTGTCATAAGGATAGCCACTCTTTCAAAAGAGAGGAACTCATGATAGTCGCCCTGGCCAAATCCACCAAGACAGGGCATCTCTGAGACACTGGCTGACTTGAATCTGTACTGTTGGATTGAGAACTCCTCCTGACCGAATCAGAAAACTTGAATAAATGTCATGTGCTAATGTGCCCAGGCCACTAAGCAAATTGCTGATGCCATCATCCCTAGGAGGTGGGCCACCATGCTGGCTGGAACAACTGGCAACAGGCGAATCTGATACACTAACCAGAGAATATCCTTCTGCTGGTTCCATATGGCCTTTTTCGAAATTGAGACACCATCCATGATGTTACAGAAAATTGATCACCCTGTCTCTGTGGGTTATTGCCAATTCCCTCGATGAAGCCAGTAGAATCAAATTGTCTAGTTAGTGCAATATTCTTATACCTTGCTGTCTTAAGTGTGGCACTAGCATGCCTAGACTAATAATGTGTCTGTTCGGGGCAAATGCCCAAGGGGCCCCTCTACCCTGCTGTCAAGTGGGCCGCCTGCTGCTTAATTAAAATCGGTGCTCGCTGCACTTGCTTGGAAGATTTATGGCTGACCTGGCTGCTGCCTTAACTGATGAAGTTAGTTTCGCTGGCTTCACGGAGCCTGCACTGTTTTCCCTCCTTAGCATTCTTGCCAGTTTGGGTTTGGGGAGTGTGCAGGTAGTTTTATTTGCTTGGCTGTGATTTAATTTTCTAATAGCTACCAGCAGTAAGGGCAGCAGCCAGGTCAGCAATACATCTTCCAAGGACTGCAGAAAGCCCCAACAAAGTCAGCGTGAGAAATAGCCAGCTATCAAGACACAGTAGCGCGCACCTAACAGCTGGTTCAAGTGTTAATCGCCTGTTGCCTTTTTCAGACCCAGCAGTACAATTGGAAGAGGGATTTTGTGTCATTATTTAGATGCATTTAGAGGCCACCAAGGCCCGGGCCTAGGGCGGCAGGATTTTAGGGGGATTGCATGCTGCCCAACCACACCCACATTGGTTCAGAAACACTGGGGATGCGCAGGCGATAAACTCGTTTTTTTTAAATTTCCTGTGCGCCAATCCCCATGCTCTGATTCCGATGATGAAAATGTAATAAAAAAAAAAAAAGGGAGGGGACAGGGGCGACGAATGACAGTTGGCCTAGGGGCACCAGCTATGTAGAACTGGCCCTGTTTAGAAATAAAACATTTTAAATTAGTAGCCCTGTCAAGGCCAGATGAGTTAGTGGAGGTGGGTAGAAGGGATTTTTTAAAATGTTTAGTGTTCCTGTCCCTTTAATCACTGACACCAGCGTACAGGGCAGGGCCACAGGGAACTCTGAGTATCAATCGTGAATTATAAGGGATAATTTACCCCCTACTGTAAATCATAAGGATATTAGAAGTCACTGAGGGGCTGTTCTATGACCATATAAAGGCACAAGGCTGCAGGCTGAGTTATACAGGTAACTCTGAGTATCACTCATGTATTATAAGGGATAATGTACCTGCTGCTGTAAATGATAAGGAAATCTATATATACATCTATAAAATATGTGTGTGTATAAGTAAAACACTAGCATGCATTTATGTGTGGGCTGCTTTGAATTTTTTGCCGGGACTGCTTTTTACTCCCAGTCCGGCCCTGGCCACTAGGGTAACTAATACCTTGGAAAATACCCTTGGAGCCAAGGGAAGAGAAACAAACTGGAAATGGTGATCTTAGAATCTTAGAAACACTTGGTGTGATTTTGCAATCGGGATGTGATGGCATCCTGAAGACCCTTGAAGGAAGCAAAGGACCCTGGAATTCAAGTCTGTATCCTTATTTTAAAATGCTGAGAACCCACTGATATTTTGTGGATCTTTCCCCGGCGGCCAGAAAATGCTGTAACCTTCCTCCTACTTCTGGCCCCTTCAGAAGGACTAGCGGGATGAGGGAGAAGCAAAGGGCCTGGAATTAAACTGATGAAAGGAACTAGACTGACCTCCAGACAAAGTGTCCGTTCTAACCGGATCCTTCCTACCCCTCAAGGGTCTGGGCGCCAAAATTGTTCTAGACTTGAAGGAAAACTTGCTGCAAAAAGTTTTCTTTGGCTGTTTTCGAAAAAGCATTTGCCACTGAAAGGGCAGGATACAGAAGGCTAATTTTGAGGTAGCGTCTGCTTTCCAAGATCGCGGCCACAAAGCCTGCCTGTCAGAAACAGAGAGTGCTAAGGACCTAGAAGCTAGGCGAGTAACATCAATCAAAGTGCAGAGAAGAAAAGAAACTCCCATTCTGAGTTCTGTAAGAATATCTGACTTTTCCCGATCTTCCCGAAATACTTGCCACCGCTGTTTTTTTTGTTTCTCCTGAGAGCAGAAAATACCTTTTCAGGTCTGTATCGACTGTCCATAGGGTCCCTCAGTGTAGCCACATCCTTCAGGGCCGGAACTATGGGTAGGCAGAAGAGGCAGCTGTAAAATCAAATAAGGGGCAAATTGCCTCCCCCGATTCTTAATCTGAGGAGGAACTCACATCAATCACTTACTCCTGAAGTACTTCAGAATCAGGTTGCCCCAATTAGCTACTCTGCCTGAAGTAGCTGAAGACACTTCCTGTGGCACCACTTGCTTAATCCAAGTTTCAAAGGTTTGAACTTCCGGCTGCTTCATTCAAACAAGCCTGGCATAACCTTTTATTCAGCAGAGGAGCCTCCGAACATGCCGGGCAGGTTCCCAGATCCTCATCAGATGCACTTTTCCTTTTGTCTTGCATCTAGCAGAATTCATCACTGCAAATGAAGGAAAACAATACATCATTAAGGAACCCCTAGGGGTTTTTTCTTTTTACCTCAACCTGAGAGGTAGACTTGCGAGGGTGGCAGCTGGTAACCCAGAAAAAGAATACCTAAAAAATAAAATTGGGACTTATTAAAAAAACAAACGCTAGCCCCAACCACAGGCATCATTCCAGGCACTCTACTTACACAGAAGGTAGCGGCTCCAGCCTCAGGCGTGGGCAGAGAAAAAACGCCAGACACTCAGTGCAGCCCACTTCCTGTCTTTTAACCACCGAGCTATCTCCAAACTTCCGCCACCCTTCCTGCCCGGCAAAAATTACGTATCCTGCTCCTGTGCGGTCGTAGGCACGAGGTAGGACCCGGCCGTGGATAGCATTTCTGCATATTGGGTAAGCCACCGAAAGGGGTAACATGGTGTACTTTAGCGCCGCAACGACCACAATGCAGATGCTCCTATTTATGCAGACTGCCACCAGGTCTCAGAGACGGGAGGACAGATAAGGGACCCGACTCACTGCAAGTTAGCACCCATATAAGGAAAAAGGCTTTCCAGCCAAATAAAAAACTCCAGACCGCGCTCCGCAGGTCCATCATACCCTCCAGGAAAAAATAAAACCGACTCCTTCCCAAAGGAATGGGTGAAGAAGAATCAAAAAAATCCAGTGTGGGCTGAGAAAGTGAGGGATTGGTATAAGCTGATACCTAGCACCTGCCTTAGGAAGCTAGATGTCAGATTATATGGACTGTAATATTAAATGGAGGGAGTGGGCTTTGTTTAGGGAATATCAGCAGTTTAGTGTTTAGTTAAATTTCAGGCGGCAGCTGTGGTACCGAAACAATGTGTGACTTGTACCAGAATAGTAAAGTTGAGATTAGGTTATTTGTCATCTGAATGAAGGCGATCGGAGCAGCTAAAGCATGCGATTAGGTCACAGAGAGAGAGAGAGAGAGAGAGAGAGAGAGAAAATTTAAAGAGAAGAGGTCCTAAGACCCTTGAAACATACCCAACAGATGAAGAGGTGCTGTCAGAATTATTAAAACTGAAGATGTGATAACTGATTAATGTTGCAGGGAGAATGAGGATGGAAGAGTATCTGTGGTCCTTTGCAGTATGCATATCATTGACCTTAGTTAAAGCGGTTTCAGTATAGTGACTAGTATAGAAATTTGAGTGAAATGGATCAAAAAGAAGGTGTGTACAGGAAGTTCTGAAATAGTCTTGAGACAATTATTTTTAGGAGCTTGAAACTGGCCTGCAGTTATCAAGGAAAGTAGGATCAGAGGAGGGTTTCTGAAGTACTGATTTGAAAAGGGCATACAGTACATCTTCAGTGACAGAGAGGAAGAAAAAGTCAAAGGATCCCCTGGGTCTGCTTCCACTGTAGTTATGCCCCTGGCCAGAGGTCTATTGGAGAAGGCTGTTGAGAGACTGTTACAGAAAGGGGATACGAGGCCAGGTATAGATTGTGGTCATCAGTGTAGCAATTTAAATTACCTAGTTTCAGAGAGGGACGGTCCAAGGACATAGAGAGTGCAATGCCTCCTGCATTTTCGAACAATTACCCAAGATCGCTGCATGTATTGTCGGCACTTCATCGCATGCAGGAGAGGAGATTTCTTTCTGAGCAATTAAGCACACTGTGTGTCATTGCCCTTATACAAAATAGAGGATGTGCAAATAAAAGTGCTAGGAATGAGAGCTTTTCTAAGAGACATAGGCAGAAAGCCTTGACTTGGTTAAATTAGTCTAGAGCAGAGACACAGGGTGGAGCTAAATGTGGCCATACACTGGCTGATTAAAGCTGCCAACTTGGTCCTTCTGGACCAAGTCGGCAGTTTATTAGCCCATATATATGGTGCCAGCCGACAGCCATGCCCGAAATGCATCTGATTTTGCCATTAGATCAGGGATTTTCTTGGCCCAACAATCAGAGCAGTCCAATATTGCCCGCTCAAACAAGTGGATCTTCACGTGTATGGCAAACGTTAGTGTGGCTAGGAGCAGAGACGTGGGGAAGGGACTTGGGCTGCTATTGCAGAATGTCACTCAATGACTTCAGGTTATGCTAATGACAATGAGCCTGTGGCTCTCCTGATTTCGCTAGATAACCAGGAGAGCAAATGAGGTAAAGGGCAACACTAGGTATATTTGTTTTTCCAGAAACTGGATCTGAAATTGCAATATTTTTGGGCGATTTTCAGAAATATCATAAAAACCACTGCCTTTAGCATAGCTTTGCAGTTTGGTAGTTTAGAGTAGAAAGACATAATTACCCGTTTTAGATTAGTGAGAATTTCTGTCCAAAAATATATGGTTTTCAGGGGTCACCATTCTTTTTTTTGTAGTACCACACATAAAACTGGCAGTGTGTTTATAAATTAGGGTAAGTGTAAGCCATGAAAGAAGCATCCACAAGGTAAATTTTGGGGTCTTTGCATGCCATGTAGTTTGATAAACCTACTGTATGTACATTGGGTATCAAACTGTTCATCAGACCCCTGGCATTCATATTTGGGGTGTTTTATCTTGGTACATAATGATATGTGGGAAATAAGATTCTTCAAAATGGAAGTTTTGAAGTGATTTTCAGAAATGTCACCAAAATCACTAATTTTAGGAAAGTTTTGTGACTTGGAACTTTGGAGTAGAAAGACCTGTACCTAATTCGTATTTGAGGGAATGTGTACTTTCCAAAAATATATGGTTTTCTGGGGTGAATGTACCTTTTTGTACCTTTACCCCTCTGTAAAAGTGTTGGTTTTGGGGTATCAGAAATTACAGAACTGATAACTTGTATGGGTTGTCTTCATTTTCGGGCGACTCCATGCCACATACTTAGGTAAAGATGCATATTGGGCATCAATCTTTTCAGAGGACCCCTCTTTTTTAGGGTATTTTATCTGGCTACCTAATGATATGTGGGAGATAATTTTTCAAAAATGTCATAATTTTTTTTTTTAAATATAACTTTGAGTAGAAAGTATATTTATGGCACAGGATAAATAGTGGATAATAGATATGCTCTGTAGAACACCATTATATTGTACAGAGCTTATCGGCTCTATAACCTGAGCCATTTCTTCATAGAATGGCTGCCCTCATGGCTACACAGCAGCTTATTTATACACTACTATATAACTGTACTAGTGTTTCTAAAGCATACATTAGGTTTATCGGTGTAAGGCAACAATACATAATATTCTGATTATTTTAAAGGGGACCCGTCACCCAAAAAAAAGATATTCAAAATCCTATTTTATCACATTAGTCAAGCAAAATTAACTATAATTATTATTTGAATCTTGTTTCCTTCAGTCTGGAAATTCATAATTATAGCAATCAGGCAGGAGCCATTTTGTGGACACTGTTATGAAGGCAAGCTTTGCATCATCTCAGAATCTTGTTTGTGCACCAGAATGGGGGACCCGATGTCCATTCCCATGCCCTGGCTACACAACTGAACGGGGCAATGTGTGGAGAGCAGGGACTGAATGGAAAGTGAAAGTAATTGTCTGCCCAGCAGGTCCGGACTGAGAATTAAAATAGGCCCTGGCATTTCAGGTGCACAGAGGCCCAATCAGCCCCCACCAGCCCACTAAATACTGACTTTCTTTGGCATATTATAGCAGCCCCTCTGGCATTTGCCAGAACCCACAGATTGCCAGTCCGGGCATGCTGCCCAGCCTCTATGCCTAAGGCATAGAGGCGGGGCAGACAATATTTGATTGGCAGCTGCAATTTTTAAACGAGCTTACAACACAGGGGTGCCCAAACTTTTTGCAACTAGGGCCAGATTTGGTGATGTGAAAATGTGTGGGGGCCGACCATTCAGCCTAACATTCTTTGAACCATTAACATTAAATTACAGGAATCGAGTAATCGTAGCAGTAATATTTGGGCACATTAGTGAAATGATCTGTCACTTGGTCTATACTGCTGTCTGTGTGCTGAAGGTGTTAGCAATAGACATGTACTGGAACGTAGTGACACCATACTTCTTTAGTTTACTGTACCGGCACGCCAGTACGTCTATTGACACCTTCAGCCCAAAGAAGTATACGAAAACAGTGCTTCACTACGTGCCAGTACGTGGTTATTGCTAACACCTTCAGCACACAGGCAGCAGTATAGACCAAGTGGCAGATCACTTCACTAATGTGCCTTAATATTACTGCTATGGGATTCCTGATCGCACTGTGCTTGAGGGCCTCATTATTATTAATTTCATGATGGAGGCTGAGGGCCGGTGTAAATTTGAAAAAGGGCTGCACTTGCCCCCCAGGCCGCGCTTTGGACATGCCTGTTACAACAGCTATGAATGCTTTAATAAAAAATAGAAATTGGATTTAATGTTTAATTTGAAAAGGACTTTTATGATTATATTTTTTATTAGCTTTTTGTGTCTGCGTGACAGGTCCACTTTAAAACACTTTTTTTGTTACTGTTCCTTTAATATAAGCTTCATCATACTTAAATACATAATGTATAATTTATTAAATGTAATAACACTTCTGAAATAATCAAGTTACTCTTTACTATACCCCTCTCAGCTTCTGTCTTTCTTCATTTTCTTCTTCATGCAGAAAACAGGAGTCAGATTTTGATTTACAGTTAAGTCTAATACAGAGTTTGAGGTGGTACTCCTTTTGCCTAGAAGAATGTGTATTTGACCTCTCCCTTTCAAAATAATTGTCTCAGAAATCCTGTCTCTATACATGCAGGATTTATGCTGAAATGTTAGTTATTTTGTTAGATTGTGTTTGGGCTTGGATCAGTTTTTTGAGTTAGCGCTAATACATCTGCTAATAGTAGCCCATCCTCTAAAAGATATATATTCGATCTGTCAATCAAAACCTGACAAATTCCTGCATGAAGAAAGAGTGAAGCGACACAGTTGCTGGGAGAGTAGGGCAGACACGGTCGGACTGGGATTGCGGGACACTGGGAAAAAACCCTGTGGACCCCACCGGCCCAGATCCGCTCCCTGCGCTTTCGCACATACACACACGCGGGGCGTGAGGCAGAGCACTGGTGGGCCCAGGGCCCCCCAGTCCGACTCTGAGTGAAGAGGAACTTGATTATTTCAGAAACAGTACAACATTTTTAATTGATTATGTTCAATTCTTGTTTCAGTATTATGAAGCTTATATTCAATTGTCTGTCTGTAGCAGTAATGGCAGTACTTTATTTTTTTTTAGATGACACATAAACTAAGTAGACATACGGGTCTGTTCAAAGATAATCTGATTAC
This sequence comes from Xenopus laevis, assembly GCF_017654675.1. NCBI lineage: Eukaryota > Metazoa > Chordata > Amphibia > Anura > Pipidae > Xenopus > Xenopus laevis. The sequence goes on along the minus strand of NC_054383.1, from coordinate 63,626,524 downwards.
CTTGTTTGCCTTTTTTTTTTAGCTTTGTCTGCGCTCTGTCAATTCATCTCGATCAGCCTATGCCTGTTTTACACTAGCGCCCCTGTTTTTCCACAGTTATGAGGCAACAGGTGGAACCTGCCACTGCAAGATACACATGAAGGTAAGAAGTAGCCTAAATAGTAAACTCAAATTACAAAATTAAAAACTTCCTCAAAAACAGCCAGAAACTCAAGCCTTGTGGCATAATTTCTTTTGACTGAAATGTCTTAATAGGTTTTCTGTTCTTTCTAATTTTTCAGTCAGTGATTAGTGTTTTTCGCTCCCTCCCATCTTTGGAGAAGACTGTAGAGAAATGTCTCATCAGCCTCAATACCACAAATAGTCGCCTAGTCATCCAGCTTCTATGCAAATATGGTTTGTGTCAATTTTTTGAATTTATGCTTTTCTGAATATAGGAATGTTTACTGCTTGAATGCTTAATTTCATTAGGCAATATTTTACATTTGACATACTTTGCCACCCAGGGTTTGATATTCACCCAAATCCATTAAGAAGGATTTGGGTATTTGGCTGAATACAAAATAACTCCATATTGGTTTTTGCTGTGGCTGTTATCAGAAGTCCTTTATGCTTGGGTGTTTCCTGTGCACTATTAATCTAATTATCTACCTTGCAAGAACCAAACATGAAGTAGCTTTAGTTTCCCAGTTTATCTTAAAGGGAATCTGTCGTCATTTTAAACTTTTTTTTTTTTTTTTACATTTTTATAAAAACAACACATCCATAAACACTGTCTGGCAAATAAAATGTTAATCCACAAATCCATGCATAAGTTATTTTAGTTTGTATTTTCTCATGGGGGCTTCCATTTCTGCTCATTACACATTCATCCTGTGCTGCTCTAACAGCAGGCACAGCATTACCTGTGTGCTTGGAGGCAGCCACTCTGTAATGAAAAGCCAAGTCGCACCACGACATGAGAATCCAGCTGTACACTCCCCCTCCCCTCTCTGCCCATGCCTGTGATGTTTGGAGGAGAGAGGTCACATGGTTGCAGGGAACCAATTACTTTCACTTTCCTACGTTCTGCACTAGCAGCCCCTCCTCCCACAGACACTATCAAAGCTCCTGCTGTTCTGTAAGTTTGATCTCTGCTTTCCTTTGGAGGGGGGAGCTTTCTCTCCTTGCTGCCTTCCTAGTTAGTTTTACTGGTTACTAGATGAGGTAAAGGAGCTGTGAGTTCCCTCTGCTATCCACCTCACACACACTGCGCTCCTTTCCTGCCTGCAATACTTCTTTTTTCATTAACTACTTACTGCCTCCTTTCTCCTGATCTATTTTAACCCTTCCTAGACTTCCTCCTAAGTTTCCCTAGTTTTCAAGTATGTCCTCCTTATTTTATCCTTTTTCTATTCCCTGTCATCAGTCCTGGGAGTGTACTCCTGTGTTTCTGCCATTCATTTTTGTGTAAACAAATATAATAAACTATCTATATAAAATATTTTTTCCAGTGCCCAAAATGAATTGTGTGTGTGTATATATATATATATATATATATATATATATATATATTTATTTTTTTAAACGTCAGTGGGGGCAGTGATCACAGGATCTTATTTCAGTCCTTCTGAAGTGGTGTCAGTGGGAGCTTATCTTGATTCCTGCCTATTGTTCAATTGACAGGCTCAGCAGACAAGGCTCTATTTACATTACAGCAGCTTGTAGGAGGGAGGGGTAATGACATCACTCCAACTTGCAGTGCAGCAGTAAAGTGTGATTGAAGTTTATCAGAGCACAAGTCACATGACCTGAGGGCAGCTGGGAAATGTCAAAATGTCTAGCCCCATAGCAAATTTTAAAATTAGATATAAAAAAATCCATTTCTTGTTTTGAAAAACGGATTTCGATGCAGGATTCTGCTGTAGTAGCACTATTAACTGATACATTTTGTAAAAAAAAAATTTTTCCACGACAGTATCCCTTTAAGAAATCACAGTGAAAATTGCCAGTGTTCATTTGTAAGAAACTTATATTAGAAATCATGCCAATATTATAAAAAGGATTATGATCTCAGCATAGCAATTATAGGCTTGTACGTTTGACATCTGTGGTGGGCAAGTTATTTGAAAGTTAGCTTTATGAAATCTATATAATTAGTTAAGTCTGTTACCAGCAGGAGTCAGTCATTTTAAACTTTATTTTTAAAGTTTTTTATTTTTTTCCCCCAGTATTTCTACAATACATAATAGAAAACAAGTTCAAAGATATCAAATCAGAGTCCCATTTTGATTGACAGCTATCTAAAGCCAGCTCTAATAATTGTCTAGGCCAATGCTGTCCTACTTCAGACAGTAAGATCCTATATTGTTCACAACTTTAACATCTTTATTGTTCATACCCTTAAAGCCCTGTACTTTTTACACCTGTAAAGCCCTGTACTGTTCACATCTCATACCCAAACAGAAAATGCCCATATTGTTCACCTGTTCACCACTCATGCATACTGCTGCATGGGCACCAGCACTGTGTCACTGTTTGTAGCACAGGATGAACTGTTGATCTTAGGTTTTCCTGTCTTCTGCTCTATTCTGCATTCTCTATGCTCCCTGTATGTGCCATACTCTGCATGCCCTATGTTCCTTGTGTGTACCATACATTGCCTGCCCTATGTTCCTTGTGTGTGTCATACACTACCTGCCCTATGTTCCTTGTGTGTGCCATACACTGCCTGCCCTTTGCTCTGTGTGTGTCATACACTGCCTGCACTTTTCTCTGTGTGTGCCAAACTCTGCCTGTTCCGTGCTCCCTTTGTGTGGCATACTCTGCAGCCCTATGCTCCCTTTGTGTGCCATTCTCTGCCTGCCTTATGCTCCCTGAGTGTGCCACACTCTACTTCACATACAGTACCTGTGGGGTGTGAGCCTGGTAGGGTTTGTTCTGGGGGATTGTTAGCATTTGGAAATTTTTGGGAAGGTGTTTAATCATGTGCTTGGGTGCTGTGTTATCCACAGTTGAGGAACAGGAGGCATAAGGATCAAGGGAATGTTTTAATATAACTTACATTTTTCACATGAGTAATATCCCTGCAGTGAGCACCAACCATTTGATTTTTTGGTGTTCTACCAGCATTAATGTGGACATGGTCTTAGTAGGTATTATGGTAACAACATGGTTGTGTCTTAAATTAGGTGAGGTTTAAAAACAAGGAGTTGTCAACACTGGCTTCCATTATCAGCTCTCTACCACGTAGGCCAAAAAAATGTTGGCCCTTCGTACCACACAAGGACAGCATTGGTCTAGGCAAAGGGAGCACACACAAATGGTTTATTGGAGTCAGTCAAAATCTGACTTTGACTCACGCCTTAAAGGAGAACTAAACCCTAATATTTAATATGATTCAAAATGCCCTATTTTATATACTGAATATACTGCACCAGCCTAAAGTTTCAGCTTCTCAATAGCAGCAATAATCCAGGACTTCAAACTTGCCTCACAGTGTCACCATCTTGGAAAGTGTCTGTTACACTCACATGCTCAGTGGGCTCAGAGCAGTTGCTGAGAAGCTAAGCTTAGGGGCCATCGCAAATTTACAAGCAGAAAATGAGATTTGTCTGTAATATAAACTGATGCTACAGGCTGATGCTTGTTGCACTGGTTTCTGAGCAGCCATGTAGTAGTTATCTGTATTAAGTACTAATCAGCCTTACTGTATATTGGGCCATTTCTATTCTGTATATACAGTATACTGTGTGTCAGTCGGCAGAAAAGAAGATGGGGAGCTACTGGTGCATCTTTGGAGGCACAGGTCTTCCCTGCTAAAGGGCTGTGGTTGCCTTGGGTTGGTACAGAAGCCCAATACATAATGTACAACATTTCTAGCCTACTTCTATAGTTCAGCTTTAGTTCTCTTTTAAGAGAGGCAGATTGTTGATAGGGCGATAATGAACACCTTGATTTTTTTCAAGCTTTTCAAGAAGTTTTAATTGATTGTATTTAAAAATAATTCTAATTTCATACGATGAAGTCCATATTTAATTTACTTATTCAAAAAATTCCTCCTTTGGAGTTAAAGTGATGTAGTATTTACTGTGCACACAACCTGAAAACATTTAGTGCAAATATTTCATGTGATTGGCTTTATCATAGAAGCCTTTTGCAGAAAAAAATGCAATTCAGATTGCACTGTGGCTGACAGAGATTTTTTGACCTGGCTGATCAATTTCCTGACAGATGTCGGATGAAAAATCTTTAGATGTACGATCATTCGAATCCTATTAACCGCACGATAATTTGAAGGATTGGTCGGACTTCCCTAAAATCGGTCGTTTGGCAAGAAGAATCGTCACGTCTTTGGGGAGCTTTAGAGTGCCTTTGAAATCCAGGGTCGTGTTCAAAGGCTATCTGAGCAAAAATGCTCAACAGAGAAAGCAAATGCAGCATTCCAGTACACTTCACTGTTCACAGCTTTTAGCTATAGCATGGGCTGCTCTTGATTTTTAGTTGTAATCTGGAGCTGTGTTTTTTTTAAACAACAACTACTGCCGCCCAAACATGGCAGCCCCCTAATAAAGGAACATGTGGGATACATAAAAGTGAAGTCATGTAGTTTTGAGCTGAACTTTTTCTGTTTTAATAAATGAGTATAATGGGCTCATCTGGGTGTTCTTGGCCAAGAATTACTTGACTGAGGTATGCTTTGTTTAAGTTGTAAATATTTCTCTTACTCAGGAATTACGAAAACACACAATTTGTCATATCAAGACTGTGAGTCTCTACAGGCTGTGTACAACCCCGATACCTGTCCTAATATACTGAGAGCTCCTGCAAGGTGAGCGTAATTAAGTCCAGTAAATTATAAAGGGTACTGTAACCAAGACTACAATGCTGATGCAGAGTATGAAAATTTGGATTGGGCGTAAAAATAAGGATATGGGAGCAGAAGGAGAACTTGTAGAGAACACTAATGTCATCTGTAACAAGTAGAAAATATATGGCCAACAGAAAGAAAAAAAAAAAAAGGGCTGTCTCTGAAGAGAAGACTGATGAGTGCCTGTGAGGCTTACATCAGGCTTTCTTCAGGTTGAGGAGGAGGGCAAACCAGTTAAGAAGAGACTAATTGAGCACATGTGTAGCTACTTAAGTCTATAATGCGTTAATTGTATCACTGCTTTATTTCAAGACTTTAAATCACCTGCCAGTCTATTGCAACCAGTAGTAATGTAAGCAAATTTGTAATTGAGCTTAATTGTTATTTTCGAACTTGAATTTCTTTTTTTAATTTCTATTATGCATTATTTCAGAACTGAAACTGAATGCAGTTTTGCTTCTAGGGGCACATTTATTAAAGGAACATTAACATCAAAAAATAAAAGTATTTTAAAGTAATGTAAATATCATGTACTGTTGCCATGCACTGGTAAAACTGATCTGTTTGCTTCAGAAACACTACTCTACTGTAGTTCATATAAACAAGCTGCTTGTGTAGCAATATTGGAAATTGAAAAATGTCTATATGGCACGGGTTAAATAGCGGATAACAGATAACACAATTATGTTCTACAAAGCTTATCTGCTATCTGCTGTGTAACCTGGGCCTTTTATCCTTTGAGTGGCTGCCCCCAGTGCTACACAGCAGCTTATTTATATAAACAAAAGTAGTGTTTGTGAAGGAATTTATTACTTTAAAAACTAATTTTTTGATGTAACTGTTCCTTTAACCACAGCACATTCACATTTAGAAAAATCTTCACAACCAGAGCTGAACTTGTGATTGCTGATTGCAATACGGATCTCTATTCACTAATCTGGCTTTATTTTAGAAAAAGCCCAAATGGTTTAATTATTGTCAAGAATGATTGTGAATGGTTGTGGTTGAAAAAAAAACCCAGCAGCTAATAGTCTACAAAAAGCTTAGGTGGAAGACATCTGAGAGATTTATCCTAATAATTTGCCTACAAAAAAAGGGAAAAAAACTTGCTACCGCGAGTAGTTAGGAGTAGCTGTGGGGGGCTTGGGATCTGTTTGGGGTGAAAATTTTGCTAGGAGGTCTGTTTCCACCAGCACTGGTTGGTGGATAGGAATCAAGTCCCTTGAGCCTGTGGATATGACATTAGAACAGGTGGATCATTTGCTAGGGAGCAATAGAGAACGTCACCATCAGCTGTGAGGAGAAGGAAGCCGGTCATCACCACTCTTTCCACCAACTGTAAAATACTAAAATTAAATCTAAATGAAAGCTAGGCAGAGATCCATTCATTTGAAGAGACAGCCAAATGACCAGACCTCCACACATATGGCAAGCATTAGAAGGTCTAAACTCTTCCTCCAAAAGGGTGCCATGTGTTTTAATATCAGCTACTATATCACTCCCACGCATGAACATTTTCTGATAGGATGTGCAGTTTCTATTAAAACTCTTAGCTACAACTTATTTTAACTTACAGGTAGATAAATAAATATTTACAGTTGTAACTTGGTAGCCTTTCAGCTGTCACTAACCAACTACTCTTTATAAATTTATGTAGTTGTTTTGTGACAGGTAGCTTAGCAATGCAGCTAAGCAGCCTGCCGGCTGTTGCAAAATAGCTGCTTCCATATATAGTTAAAAACTGGGTTTTTTTCAGTGATAGCAGGTGGTTCTTCAATTTTAGGTGCCCCAATAGGTGTCACAGAGCAACTACTGCTTTCCATCTATATTTAGACATTTTCTTTTCTGTGACACTTCGTGGGCCTTCATGCTGCCGTAGGTGTCTTGTTTGTAGTTAAAGGAAGTTGTTGCTTTGATACAAATTCTACAGTACAGAGAGGAACCCCAACAAATAAACCTTGGCAGGGGGTGATCACATGCAGGGACCAAATTTTTAAGTTCCACAATGGCAGCAGGCGTGTGCTGTTTCCTTTCTGCCTCGCATTCATCCCGTAGTTTCACCTTGTTACACTTTTGTCAATAAGTGATGTCCAGGCATGCATAAACATGTTGCAGGAGGTTTTGTGTGCAATTATAAGCTTGTTCACCCATGACTTAACCCATGTCCTAGTGCATTTAGGTTTTCTATTGATTTTTTTATATCACAAAAATAGCATCCCATGTGCCAAAAATGCAAAACTGCAGTAAACTGCCTTATGCCTCTTAATATGTAAATATGTTTGCTTAACATAGGGGTTTATATCACATCATTCAGAATATAAAACACACACATATTTTATACATATATATATATATATATATATGTCCCGCAGTGCCTGCACTCGAACCAGTGAAGCCAGTGGTGCAAGTTCAATGGTATTATGATGCTTCAATGGAGGATCAGCACTCACTGTTGTTTGTGAATAAATTGATTTATTATTTCACACAAATTTTTTACATCTTAATATAAATATAAATATATTTATAAAAAATATATGTGTAGTTACATTAATATCTAGTATATTTTTAATATATTTTACTTTATTCTCTGATAGACTGCTCTCAGATGCTGTGATGCACTTCCCTCCGACTCTTGCAGAGATTACATTAATGGCAAGCCCTTGTGGAAAAGTTACCTTACGGAATTATGTTGAGGAGGATGTAGGTAAGAGTGTGGCCAAATAATCTAACTGGTATTGTTAAACTGTATAGCATGTATTAAATTGATATGTTTTTTGAACTCTGATTAAGCTTTTATGCTGTGCTCTGGGGCATTGCTTACATTTAAATGTATGATGGTATTTATTTTCCTTTGGCAAAACAAGTGGTTAGCTCTGTCAGGCACAAGCAGGCCCATGGCAAAGGTCCCATGTGTGGCTCCTTTTGCATTTTACTTCTGCTCCACCTTCAACAAATCTGGAAAAATACCCATACACTATTGTAAGGAAAAGTAAAGGATGTCTCTATAAGTTCTTTCTTTACGTGATTACATTATAACCTAAATTATTTAAATGTTATTGTAAAACCTGTAACTTTTCTCTGAAACTAAGGGGTTTACTTTACTAAGTACAGCTATCCAATAAAATGTCTCATGCATATTTAAAGGGACTGTTGTGACAAAATTTATGTTTTCTCAGTTTAAAGAATGTTTATTAAACCTAAACTAGACACCTTCCTTATCCAATCCACCCATAGTATATCACTACTAATGTTATTCATTTATGCAATTAATACTTCTAGCTGTAACTTTTAAGCAGAAACTATTAATCAAAAAGTCTTAAACATGAACTCTCACTGTCCCATATTTAAACACATTCTGTTTATTCATTGATATTAGAACATTAATTGAATTATCTAAAAATAATCTCCCCCCCATAGCCTAAACGAATTAAATCCACAATTACTTATATAGTGTCGGTTCTGCAGTTAATATCTGTAATTAGAAAATAATGTTTACAGAATGATATCAATATACAGCAAATGGTATGGAATCTATATTCCCAGGACCGTGAGTTTTCCTGAAAAAAAATATTTTTAAAAATAATTTGGATACCCACACAATAAGGGAAAGTTAGAGTTCACCATTTGATAAATACTCTACTAAAAATCCCATAGGAATAAATAGAAAGTGAGCTTTTTTCTGTAGTGAGCTCTAATTTCACACTTTAATAAATCTGCCCTGAAGTCCACTAAGAAACATTTAAATATTAATACCAAGAAGGTTGTTTGGCCACTGACAAGGATTTATACAAGCTAGGTTAGGATCAAGTAAAAGCTACAACTATAGTAGCTATAATTACACCTACCAGTGAAGTAATGGATGCTATATTTGTACACCTAGCTTGAGACTTTATTAAAATCATAGCCTTGATTTAGTAGTATATTTTTTCAGTTGTTTTCAGATAGTTCACCAGAAATAAAGATTTTCCATTTGCTTTCTAGACCATTTGTCTAATATTGACGTTTAAAATTTAATTTTTCATCTTTTTATTTCTTTCTAAAGCAGCTCTGGGAATGGTTCGCTAACTCTGTAAAGTGTTCTTAATGATACATTAGTTGATACATATTACATCTATTGATGCATTTCTTATCTTTGGCCCTGCTGAGTATAATGCATGAGTTTCATTAAAAGCAGCTGTTAGAATTGATAATAGTTGCTAATATTCCAAAGATGTTGCTAAGAAATGTATCAACTGATGTAGCAAATTGTAACAGTTCACAATCTGCTCCTTGATTATAGAGCCGCCAAAAGATACGAGATGGAAAGTAGTTGAAAAAAGCTTTATTTCTGGTGAACAATCTGAACAACACTGAAAAAAGTGTTTGGAGGGTGAACAACCCCTTTAAGCTCTGCTTCTTTAGCGTAAGCATTCCCAACTTGGCAGCCTTTTCTCATATGCGAGCCTTTCTAGTCTATTCCCCCATCAACTTTGATGTTCTTCTTTTGTCTTTCTCTTTTTCATTAATATAATTTTTAAGCACTGGAGGCCAAAACTTACAGTATTCTAGATGTGGCTTTACCATTGCTTTTTTGAGTCTATGCCCCTGTTAATACAAGACAATACCTTGCTGGATCTTCTGCTTTGGACTGGCCTGGAAAGTCAAAGTTAATCTCCATTATGGGTATAAGCAACTTGCATATTTTTAAATCCCAAATGTATAACCGTATGTTTATTATCACTGAATCTCATCTGCACTTAGCTGCCCAGATTGCCAGCATGTCCAGATCCCCCTGCAAAGATTCCACATCCTGGATCCACTTAATTAGTCTGCATAGTTTTGTGTCGTCGACATAAACAGACTACTGTGTGTTCTATTGGCCTAGCTAAATTAAACTAAGCTGTCTAAGTTTGGAGAGTACATTCCATCAGATTTCTGTTCCTGTTTTGTATGCCATTTACTCACTGCATGGAATGCTTCATATAAACAATTTACAGAAACTCTGTATGCATAGTTCTTTATAATAGAAAAGTGTTGTAATTATTGTCTTTTGCTCTTAAATTGGTATTTACTGGTTGTTTTCCTACCATAGATGCGACTAAAGCCATGCTAACAGAGCTAGCCCTGAGTAGGGATGAATTCCTGGTGTACAATCTAAAGAAACAGAGCGACATAACCTTCTGTTTGCGTGAATTCCGGGTGAGAATAATATAATACTTGTATGGTTTACAACGGTAATGCTCATTGTAATCCTTTTAGTAACATGTCTGTATTGCAATAAGCAATGGCAAACCATTGTAACATCCTGGCGAGTGTACCTCTCTACACATTGCAGGTCCGGTAGGGAGTAGGGAGTGTGTGGGGCTCATACCATAATATTATATCTGCATTATATTACATATGGTATATATTTATAGTATAGGGGATGTTTGTTTGCAAAATAACACAAGGACACAAGTATATTATTTAACTGTTCAAACAAGTTGTCTGATTGCATCTTAAATAGCTAACTTACATTGCCAGAGGGTTGCATGTTATTTGTTTTTTTGCATAAAAAAAAATCTGTTAGTGGTGTAAAACTTCAAAAGTCACCTCTTCTGGAGAAGTGATTTTCCTGGCCAAAGGTGGATAAGAAAGCTAAGGTGTCTGGCCTTAGTGAACAGTCATGTCTTGGGGAGCAGTGATTTAAATCTTATACTGTCTCCCTGTATATCTATTTGATTCACCTTAAAACCTGTATTTGCCATATATGCTGTAACTTGTTTATTTGAGAACAGCAATAATTATTCTTTATTTTTATATATATTCTATGCTCCAATATTAAATAAAAGTAATCCTTATTGGAAGCAGAACCATGATTTTCTAGTAGACTTAAGGTATGAAGATCCAAATTGAGGAAAGATCTGTTATCCGGAAAGCCCCAGTTCCATTTGTAATTTAAAGGTTTGGTTCACCTTTAAGTTAATTTTTAGTATGTTATAAAATGGCCAATTCTAAGCAATATTTTAATTGGTTTTCATTATTTTTTTTTTTTTTTTTTTCATTATTTGCCACCTTCTGTCTTTTTCAGCATTCAGTAATATTGCAAACTTATTGTTATTTTTATTTCTACTTTTTATTAATCCTCTTTCTATTCTATTCATGTTTCAGTATCTTAATCAAATCAGTGTATGGTTGCTGGAGTAGTTTGGACCCAAGCAACCAGATTGCTGAAATTGCAAACTGGAGAGCTGTTGGTTAGAAACCCAAATAACTCAAAAATCACAAAAAAAAAATAATTAAAACCAATTGCAAATTGTCTTTGAATATCACTCTTTACATCACACTAAAAGTTAATTCAAAGGTTAACAACCCCTTTAAGCACATTTTCTTAATTTCACCCAGAGTCCATTTTTCCTTCTTCATCATTAAATTTTATTTTTGTCACTGCCAGGGACTTCTGAGTTTTGCAGAATCGACTAGCCTTCCAGTCTCTATACATTTCAACAGTGCTGGTTGGTAAGTCAGAACAATATACACTACATATGTAAATGTCAATAGTGGGGGCACTTGGCACATACCTCTCTTGTTAAGTTGAATACACATTACATCTGTTTATACAGATAACATTAAGAGCATTACTTATCAAAGGTCGAGTTGTTTTTTCCACAAAAAAAATTGAATTTTGAAGGGTATTTTTTTGTCAAAACTTGAATTTTCGGGTTAAAAACAAAACTTTAAAAATGTGAGGGTTTTTTTAAAAAACAAAACTTTAATTTTTTCTAGATTTATTATACCCGGAAAAGGGTAATAGCTTGAATCTGAAAATGTACCATCTAAAACCTGTCAAGGTCACGTAGAAGTCATTGGCAGAGGTCCCTTTAACCATTTGAAGATGTTTATAGCCTTCATTAGTTTTTTTCGGTGGGTTTCGCTCAAAAACTCAAGTGATTCAAAGTTTTTTTCATGCAGAAAGCTTGATTAATTAGAGTATTCGAGTTTTCACCCTAAATTAAACTGAATCGAGTTTTTTTACATTTGAGTTTTTTATTAAATTAGAAACCATTTGAGTTTCAAGGTCTAAAAAAGCTCACAAAGCTCTAAAATTCGACCTTTGTTAAATAAGCCCCTAAATAGCTTTTACTAAGGTTTATGTGCAACAAAGATTTTTCCCCTTGATACCTTTATGTAATTCATCTTTTTAGGTTGTAGTTTACTTTCATCAATTCATTATATGACTGTGGAAACCATGTTGCAACTGGGGGAAAGGACTAATTGGACCAAATCATATTTATGAAAATCTGAGAGTAGGGTTTTACAGAAGATAAAGAAGCAGGGCTGACCGGCACTCATACGGATCCACAAGACCAGAGATATTCAGTTAAAAAATAAATTTATTGGTAGAAAAGTTAAAATTATAGCTCCATCTCCATCCACCCTACGTGTTTCACCACACCCCTCAGGGTGCTTAGTCATGGGTGACTAAGCACCCTGAGGTGTGAAACGCATAGGGTGGATGGAGATGGAGCTATCATTATAAACTTTTCTACCAAAAAATTTATTTTTTAACTGAATATCTCTGGTCTTGTAGATCCGTATGAGTGCCGGTCAGCCCTGCTTCTTTATCTTCTGCTGTACCTCTCCCTGAAGCTGGGGGTCTGGGGCTGGTGCACCTGGACCACCTTCACTGTTTGGTGAGTTAACTAATTCTAATAATTGGTGAGTATAACTAATTCTGGAGCACCTTGTCCTCCTCTAATCATGAGTAGGGTTTTACAGCCAGAAACTAAAGCTTTAAGGGTAAAATGATTTTGTGTGGGTGAAAACAGTAGTAGTTTTAGTGACATATGTACATATATTTTCAATGTATAGATGGGTGTTATTTTAATAGATGTATTTTCCTGTCTTTCTCAGTCCAGCTGTATTCAGTGTCGATGATACAGTACTTGAAGTGCATTTTGTTCTTGCTACTCTTTCTGACACAGACAGAGCATCACAGACAGAGTCTCAGAACAACAGGTAACAATCCTTGTATCTTTATCTCCCTTATTGTGTATCATATACCTGAAATAGTTACTTAGTGATATAAACACTAAACAGGCCAAGCAGTACCCAAGGTCAGTACTTGTTAATTATCTACAGGTCAGATAATGCAAAAAACAAATCTGAGTACAGTTATAAAATGCTGTTTTACTTTCTAACTCAAAGGTGAACATTTTATTTAATAAATAAGGCTTGTGCTGAATATACTGAACATGCTTATTGTTTTCATTTTCTTTTGGGAATATGTTTTTTTTTATTTCTTGCACTAAACAGGGCAAAATTTTAAAGCTGTCACATTCTACTTCTACAGTTCTCATGAACACAAACAAAACAGCACTCCACTGTGTCCAGTATGAGGATGGTTAAATGAAAACCCAGCTATGAGATTGTTGCAGTGCAACAATCTCATAGCTGGGTCTTCATTTAACCTTCCTCACACTGAAATAAAAATTAATATAAATCACAGACTAACTTGCACCTCGAAATTCCTGATTTACTTTATTAAATGCCCCTGTGGATTATTCTACATGGGGAAGACCATAATGACATTCCGTGAACGTATGGCCAACCATCGTTCCTCCATCAGATCCACTTTGGACACTGGCAAAGCAGACGCACCTGTGGCTTTACATTTCCTTACCCACAGACACTCATTGGCTAACCTAAGATGCATGTTGGTCGACCATGTACCCCCTCCAATCAGGGATGGTAACTGAGAAAAACCTGTTGCTCCAAATGGGCTGAATGAACTGGTCTGTTTCTCACCGTCCATTTTTAAGTGACCATTAACTTGAACTACAACTTGAACTACAAACTGCCTATTTATTATGAGATTTCGTTGAAATGTTATATATTTGCTATACATCTTAAGTTTATTTGAATATATATATTATGTCTTTACGCTTAAGATTGATTTATTGTATGATACTTTACCATACCTACTTACATTATTCAACTACTTCTTCTCATATATAGTACATAGAAGGTGGGTTTATGCCTTTTTTGGATACAGGGTTCTGCCATTACACTCTGGTAAAAACACCATATAATCAGCACCAATTTTGCCATATATACCACCACTTTCGGTGGTCCCGGTATCTTGTGTTCATTAAAGAGATGCTGACACCAGAAAATAACATTTTTAAATATCTATCATAACATTATCTTTGAATGTTATTTATAATTTTGCCATAGAGGTATCTGCCTGATGCTTTTACATTACCTTTCTTACCCCTTTTTTTCCCTATGAGGGGGCTGCCATATTTGTGCAGCAGTAGTCTGTTAGCAGTAGAAACGCTAACTGACAAGTTGAGAAGGGCCAGTCAGGTTGGCAAAAAAGTCAGGTTTAGAAACTATTAGTAACAATTACTTACAAAAGCAGAACTATCAGCAAAAAACGATCAACATGACCTATAAGTAACTTTTCAAGTAGATTAATATAATTTTTAGTGTCAGTATCAATTTAAGTGCATCACTTTTGGATATATGCCATTGATCTATTCTGCTGTCCCATGTTTGTAAACCCGATCCGGAGCGAGCCCATCCAGTGGTCCCGATACCTTGGACGTTCATCATTTGTCTTTTTTAGAGGGGGATATTATTTGGAACGTTTGTTGGTCAGTGGCCCTTTTACATCAGGGGTTCCAGTAAAAAGGAGACGAACCAGTCCCCTTGTTCCGGTTGACTCTGTCAGTAGCATCATCACAAAGCATAATTTCTGCAGACAAAGCACTGCAGGACCTTGGGGAAGACCTACAAACCTACTCTGAGCCCCTTAAGCCAAGAAAAGCAGTGGACAAAAAGGCAACCAACTGTAAGTTACCTAAATGTAAGTTTTGCAGACATTCTCTGCTCAAGCATGAACTCCATATTTGCACAGATTTTCTGAATTATAGCAACATCATCCCCTGTCACACCTGGACAGTCAGGACACTGTCCCTGATATTTTGCAAGCATAATTGGAGTCTTAGCTGATGCAAAACGACCAGGCTGGGTTTAATGCAGCCCTTACCCCTGAGGTTTGACCATCTATACCAAAACCAGATGTGTTTATGTATTGGATAAAAACCGCTATCCAATCCACCATTAAACAGATTAGCCAAAGAAAATAAAGCATTTATTAAAACACCTAGACTATGGCTCCTCTACAGACAGTAATAATCAGGATTCTGAGGAGTAACAGGGGCCCCCCTGTTACACTATAACAGCCCGAGATACAGCTAAACACCTATTAAATAAAGTGATATTCTGAGACAATTTGCAATTGGTTTTCATTTTATATTATTTAGCTTTTTATTCAGCAGCTCTCCAGTTTGCTTTGAATCCTAGCAACCAGATTGCTGAAATTGCAACCATTTGTTGATTTGAATGAAAAACTGTAATATGAATAGGAGAGGGCCTGAATAGAAAGATGACTAATAAATATTTGTAGCCTTACTCCATGTTTAGCATGTAAAAGCTGGAAACGGTCAGAAGAAGGTGAGAAAATTTAAAAAAAAAACTATAAATAAGAAAAAAATGAAGATGAATTGAAAAGGTACTTCAAATTAGCCATTCTATAACATACTTAAGTTAACTCAAAGCTGAACCGCCCTTTAAGCGATACATTAGTGACTTTGGGGATCAAAAAATGAGACACAGCCACATCTAAGGTTGAGGGGGAGTTAGGGGTTCAACCCAAGAGAGCCAACATTTTCCCCAACTTTGAATCTGTTTTTAAGTTAAGTAAGGCAGAATTGTCAAAACCGGATAGGCAGATTGTGTTCACTCAGCATTTCTTGTTCTTTGGGACAAGGCTCCTAAGAGTTACTCCGCAATTGCACGTCTATCCGAACACACCACTTAGCTGGCAGATGAGACAGCTTTAAAGAGAGTTCAAGCAACTTCCATATTAACACCAGCAGACACATCAGCAGGACTGACATGTACAGGGATTTGTTTCAGGAGCTATTACAACAACCACCAGTATCCCAACAGTAATTGATCACAAAGATAGAATGCCTCGGTCATGCCTTTGCCTTCAAGGTGGACCCTTCTATATACATTATGAAGCATAGTATTTACATACATTATAAATCCAAGTATTTACACAAGTATTAGGATAAAGACTGTATGGCTAAGGTACTGGTAGGCAGGATCCAGCCTCAAAAACATATAATATTATTCTCAAATTTGCAGGTTATTCCCTGTTTGGGCCTGAACTGAAAACATCTTATTGGATGTCACATTGGGCAAAAGTACCTATCTCCCTTTCGGAGGAAAAACAAGACATAACTCCACCTCAAGACAATACAATTGGCAGCAGTGCTAACGCTAACTATTTCATCCCTTTCAGAATGCCTCCTACACACCCAACCAATCGAGCCAGGACTCTAAAAAAGGCAGATCTCCATGACAATCCAGACAAAGCCCCACAAGAAGGCCACTGATGTTAAACCAACATCCACATGACCTTCCTGGCAGACCGGGGCCACATTTTGAACTATAGCCTAGGATATACACTTATTATGTATATTTCCATGATGTCTGCTTTGCATTGCATTATTATTTTACATAAACCAGGGTGTCATGCTAGTTGTCTTCTGCCCAAATTCATCTAAATACAAGACAAAGGCAACTAACTATCTCAGTGTAAGCTACGCTTTTTCTTTTTTTTTTATTGTTCGGCCAAAGGCTGGCTGCATTAAAATGATAATAACAAGACCTTTTTCCTGTGATCAGATGAAAAGGACCAGACCATTTTCATTGAAGGATCACTCAACAATTCATGGACAATGCAACGTTTGATTATGCCAAACCTTGTTATCTAGCAAATTCCAAGGGCCTGTTTATCATGATGTATAAAAAGTGGAGAGAGACATTACCGTTGATGTTACCCAGAGCAACCAATAGGCTATTAGATTTCAAAAGTTAGAAAACTAAAGCAAAGATCTGATTAGTTGCTATGAGCAACATCACTTTCTCTACACAGCATGATATATAGACCCCTAAGTGTTTTTGTGTCTGCGCCAACTGATTTTGTGCTTAACGTTATTCAGTCAACTGGCGCACAACTGTCTATTAGACTGCAGTTCAACCTCCCTTAGTGTTAATAGTTTGAGATTTCTGGATGTCGAAAAATTAAATGTTTTCCTCCCTCGAAAGCATTTAACTTCTTTAGACTGGTTTC
The DNA here is from genome assembly GCF_017654675.1 of Xenopus laevis. Lineage (NCBI taxonomy): Eukaryota > Metazoa > Chordata > Amphibia > Anura > Pipidae > Xenopus > Xenopus laevis. The sequence continues at coordinate 63,609,506 of NC_054383.1, read as the reverse complement.
ACTATCATTTTAAATGGCAGATATACCTCTGTTTTGACAGAGAGAGATGAGAGCATTCAGTTGTGCTCATGTAGGCCACGTTTTTTATGTGCAAAAAGAAGTAATCAAGGTACACTGCAAAATGCAATAAAATCACAAAATCCCAAGAAAACCAATCCATGCAATATAAAGAATATTGCACACTGAGAGTAGCGATGAAACCCCCAGTTCTACTAGTTTTGCTGTGCAATATTTAAGCAAGTAAACACAGCAATGTGGAACTGAAAATGAAATAATTTTCTGAATATGCAGTAAAATTGCCTTTGTCATAATAAATTTATTGCCTAGGGCCAGGGCAACAAGCCTGGCAAACAAAAGTGGTTTAAAATGCTGTTTTGTACACCGATATTCATAACTGGGCCTTTGACAGGATATGCCTGTTATCTAGTAATTATAAATGTCTTGATCTGTGGCAGTAAAATTAATAACATGCAGTTGTATTAAGGTTGTTTTCAGTTTGAAAGCTTTCATGTTTTTGCATATTATTCGCATTGTTAGTTTTGCCCTACTGTTCCATGATATTTTTCATTCATTGTTTCTCTTTCAGACCCTTGCTTTCAACAGAGGATGACTTTTTAGGTGATGATATAGACTATATGATTGCAATGGAAACCACTCTTGCAAATCCTTCCCCACCCACTAGTCCTACCTTCTGCAATCGCTCTAGCATAATTCCTTTACAAGAATCTCAGGGTCTATCAAGTGATGATGAACTCGAAACAGGAGTCCCTGGGACACCTCCCAACAAGAAGGTATGAAGATTTTTTTTTTACTTTGTGTGATTGCTAATAGGTTTGAAATCTGGTATTTTACAAAGCAGAATTAAAGACACACAATGTAGACTAAGGAAATTGTAGTACGGGTATGGGACCTGTTATTCTTTACATAATTTGGATCTTCATATATTAAGTCCACTAGAAAATGATGTAAACCCAATAGGCTGATTAATTATATCTTAGTTTGGCACAAGTACAAGGTACTGTTTTATTATTACTACAGGTATAAAGGAAATAATTTAAAACAATTTCGATTATCTGGATAAAAAAATGGAGTCAATGGAAGACAGCCTTTCCGTAATTCAGTGCTTTCTAGATAATGGGTTTCTGGATAACATCCCATAGCTGTATACATAAAGAAGCAGAAAAAAATCATTGGTTGAGACCTCACTTGAAATACTTTATTCAGATTTTAGGGCACGGTTTACAGATAGCTGCTTATAAAACCTAGATTATTATAAGGAGTATAAGAAGAGTCACCTTAATTCTATAAATACAGGTATGGGGCAATTGGTTGATTTGTGGTTTTTGCAGGGCCGGGCCATACTGGCTTGGCGCCCCAGGCAAATAGGCCAGCCGAGTCACCCCTCCACAGAGCACGCGCGCATGCACGCTAAGAGCCGCGTCCAGCACACGCCACACTCCCCTTAAATAGGCACAGTTACGTCATCGCACATGACACACTTCCCTCACTTAGGCCGCGCATGCGCACAAGGAGCAGGACTTCACACCGGACTGGGGTAGGCCGCAGCTAAAGGTACGTGCCGGGCGCCCCCAAGATTTGCACCCTAGGCACGTGCCTACTCTGCCTACCCCTAGTTCCGGCCCTGGGTTTTTGAGTTATTTAGCTTTTTATTCAGCAGTTCTCTAGTTTGCAATTTTAGCAATCTCATTGCTAGGGTTCATGTTACCCTGGCAACTATGCAATGATTTGAATAAGGCACTGGGATATGAATTAGAAAGGGCATGAATAGAACACAGGGAGCATAGTGAAGGCAGAACAGAGCAGGAGACGGAAACCCAGGGGGAATTACATGTGTGAACAATACAGGGGATTACAGTCTGAATTTGAGGTTTAAACAATGCAGGGGCCAGTTAATTTCTGTATTGATACCTTTTAGAATTTACACATGATAAGCAGACACAGCAGGCAGACTTTCATGTGGAGGGCCACACAAGGGGGTACAGGTCGCCAGTTGGATAGCCCTGCCTTAAAGGGTTGTTCACCTTTGCATTAACTTTTAGTATGATGTAGAGATAGTGATATGAAAAGAAACAGGATAAAGGACCCTTAATAACTTATTTAAAAGTTCACTTCCTGGAGAAAAACAGGTATTGTTTACTCAACTGAGATATATTAATTAAAGAAAAATAGTAAAAACCCCTTCTCCCCACCGCTTATCCCAATATTAGTGTTGCTCACTGATCAACTGCTAGAAAGCAACTATTATTCCATTCCCAAATTACCATGTACTAATAAATATAGTTCATAACCAATTAGTCAGAACCTTAATAATTACAAAAAGTGCTTGTGCTTAATGTGAATTATCTTAGAAGTGCAATGTGCCAATGAATAAATTGAACTTAGTTCGAATTAATCAATTACAATATTGAAAATATACAGGCTGTAGCTTCTTGGGACTTCTCCACCTCTATACTCTATTCATCTTCCTACTTTATTTCTTAAATGCAGGTAATGGAAACATTTTTTTAAAAAATAAGTTTTTTGTATTTATCTAATGAGTTCGTTTTCTAAGACCGCACAACAATTGCTTTTTTAACCACCCTATTCCTATATATAATTTTTTTTTTTTTTAAATCACTGGCAAATTGGTGATTGCAATCACCAGCAGCACTAGCACTTTTGGAAACAACTTTTTAAATTAATTCTGAATGTACTATATTGTAATTAATGCATTAAATTGTAATTGATGAATTTGAACGAAGTTCAATTTATTAATTGGCACATTGCACTTCTAAGACAATTCACATTAATTAACCACAAGCACTTTTTGTAATTATTAAATGGATCCTGTCATTGGAAAACCTGTTTTTTTCCAAACGAATCAGTTAATAGTGCTACTCCTGCAGAATTCTGCACTGAAATCCATTTCTCAAAAGAGCAAACAGATTTTTTATATTCAATTTTGAAATCTGACATGGGGCTAAACATTTTGTCAATTTCCCAGCTTCCCCCAGTCATGTGACTTGTGCCTGCACTTTAGGAGAGAAATGCTTTCTGGCAGGCTGCTGTTTTTCCTTCTCAATGTAACTGAATGTGTCTCAGTGGGATATGGGTTTTTACTATTGAGTGTTGTTCTTAGATCTACCAGGTAGCTGTTATCTTGTGTTAGGGAGCTGCTATCTGGTTACCTTCCCATTGTTCTTTTGTTTGGCTGCTGGGGGGAAAAGGGAGGGGGGTGATATCACTCTAACTTGCAGTAAAGAGTGATTGAAGTTTATCAGAGCACAAGTCACGTGACTTGGGGCAGCTGAGAAATTGACAATATGTCTAGCCCCATGTCAGATTTCGAAATTGAATATAAAAAAATCTGTTTTGAGAAATGAATTTCAGTGCAGAATTCTGCTGGAACAGCACTATTAACTGATTCATTTTGGTAGCCTTACAAAGGATTTGTTTTAAGATGGGGACAGTGACCCCATCTTAAAGAGAGAAAGAAAAAAAAATAAATAAATGAGACCAATTGAAATGTTGCTTAGAATTGGTAATTTTATAACATTGCTAAAAGTTAACTTAAAGGTGACCCACCCCTTTTAAGGCTACAAAGAAATTATTTAAATATTAAATAAACTCAAAAGCATTGTTTTGCCTCTAAGTATATCTTAGCTGCAATCAAGTACAAGGCACTGTTTTATTATTACAGAGAAAAAGGAATACATTTTTTTATAGTTCATTTTTTTGGATTGAAATGGAATTTTTCCCCCTGTGAGGCAAATTGGAGAAAATGTAAATGGGTTTTTACTTGCCTCTGGACCAACTAACAGGCAGGTTTTATACAGACATGAAAGGTTGAACTCAACGGACGTGGTTTTATTTAATTAATTAATTTTTTTTTAAGCCTAAGTTACTATGAATAAAGTACAGCCATTCTCTTCTGCACAAGATCTTATAAGCTTAGGGGTCGTTGCAAATTATCCAGCAGAAAATGAACTTTGTCTGTAATATAAGCTGAGGCTACAAGGCTGATTATTAAATTGTGATGCTAATTGCACTGGTTTCTGTGCTGCCACGTGGTAATTATCCATATTAATTACTAATCAGCCTTATACTGTGAAATTTATATTCTATGTGTACTGTATTTTGAGTCAGTCCCTAAGCTGAGTAACTGACATCAGCACAGGGCATGTGCTGTTAATCAGCAGAAAAGAAGATGGGGAGCTACTGGGGCGTCTTTGGAGACACACATCTTTACTGCTGAAGGGCTGTGGTTGCCTGGGGCTGGCACAGAACACAAAACATAATGTACAACATTTCTAGCCTATTTCTTTAGTTTAACTTTCCTTGTCCTTTAAGGGTGGCCAAAAATATATGTATGGTTTCCCATTTAGCTATTATACTGTACTTGTGAACAGGTTTGTGGGCTACAAATGAAAGAGGAAATTTAGCATATTTTCAGTGTTCATATGTTATGGCAATCACAGCTGAGTTTAGCAGGAACGATAGTCTTCTACAGATATAAGTGCAGGACAATATAACTGACATTTTTTTTCTTTTTACATGTAGTTTCGGTCCCTTTTTTTTGGGTCTATTCTGGCAAGCTCCGGTCATTCAAATCAAGAGATTTTGGCTGAAGATAGTGATGGAGAAGAATAATAACGAAGAGCATCTAACATTCCCTGATAACAATGTGGTCTGAATTTAGAACTAGGTGTTGGTGACGCTAGAGGCACAAAAAGAGTATATTTTCACAGAATAGTACTGAAGTCACTGATGTTACACACATTTATTTAATTAAAGCTGAGTGAGTTGGCTTGGGCTACAATCCAAAGAGTGCATATTTATAAAGGTAAACTGTCCGTGATTTTAATATTTAATATTAGGTGGAATAGTGTCTCCTGTACAAGAGCTATCTTTAGAGTAGAACTGCAACCTAAAAATATGGTTACCTATGCTTCATTGTATATACTGAATTTACCGTTCCAGCCCATAGGTCCAACAGCTTTCTGTCCATAATTTGTGACTTCAAAGTTGTCCACAGCAGATCTAAATCTTTTGATCTTGTTAGATCTATTCATTGTCCGTGACATTGTACAAGTCATTGTGTCCTATGCTGCTGTTTGAAAACCAGGCTTAGGGTCATCAGAAATCATTAAAACATTTACAAGCAGAGACTGGCACACAAGCAGCACTGGGCAAGCAGAGAATGGCACACAAGCAGCACTGGGCAAGCAGACAATGGCACACCCAAGCAGCACTGGGCAAGCAGACAATGGCACACCCAAGCAGCACTGGGCAAGCAGGCAATGGCACACCCAAGCAGCACTGGGCAAGCAGACAATGGCACACCCAAGCAGCACTGGGCAAGTAGACAATGGCACACCCAAGCAACACTGGGCAAGCAGACAATGGCACACCCAAGCAGCACTGGGCAAGCAGAGAATGGCACACCCAAGAAGCACTGCGCAAGCAGAGAATGGCACACCCAAGAAGTACTGGGCAAGCAGAGAATGGCACACACAAGTGGCCCTCGATAACACAGAAGTTGGACAGTACTGATCTAGATCCTGGTCCAACAACTATATCACAAAGGAGCCCCGTGCAGACCCCTTAAAGGAGAAGGAAACCCCCTTCGGCGCAAAACCCCTCCCCCGTGTTGCCCCTCCTCCCCCCTGGCCTACCTGTCGACCTGGGCAAATGCCCCTAACTTGTTACTCACCCCTCTGCGCAGGTCCTGTCCATGGAGTTCACAGTCGCCATCTTCTCCCACACGCGTCTTCTTCCTGATTTGACCAGTGTCTTCTGCCGCATGCACAGTAGGAACAGTTACCGGTACGGATCTACTGCGCATGTGCCGAATGTCACGAAATGAAATCGGAAAACTTTGTGACATTCGGCGCATTCTCCCCCCAGGTAGGTCAGGAGGGAGGGGGGGCAACACTGGGGAGAGGTTTTGCGCCCAGGGGGTTTCCTTCTCCTTTAAGAGAGACAGCATACATAGCAGAGAGCACTGAGAAAGCAGAGAATGTTACACACAAGCAGCACTAGGCAAACAGTTTATGGCACACACAAGAAGCACTGGGCAAGCAAGAGTATGTCACACACAAGAAGCACTTGCAAAGCAGAATATGGCAGACACACGCAGCACTGGGCAAGCAGAGTATGGCACACACAAGCAGCGCTGGGAAAGCAGAGTATGACAAACAGGGAGCATAGGGAAGGCAGAACAGAGCAGGAGTCAGGGAAACCTATCAGGACCACTTTAAGATGAACAGTTCATATTGTGCTTCATACAGTGACACAGTGCTGGTGCCCCTCCAGTGTGGGCAGTTTCAGTCTGGGCCTCGGTTTGTGAACAGTAAAGGTCTTGAACAATAGAGGTGTTACAAGTGTGAACAATGCAGGGAGGATTACATGTGTTAACAATACAGGGGATTACAGTCTGAATTTGAGGTTTAAACAGTGCAGGGGCCAGTTAATTTCTGTAGTGATACTTTTTAAAATTTACAAATGGTAAGCAGACACAGCAGGCAGACTTTCATGTGGGGGCCACTGGGGGGGGGGTTTGTGGGCCGCCAGTTGGACAGCCCTGCCTTTAAAGGTTGTTCACCTTTGCATTAACTTTTAGTATGATGTAGAGAGAGTGATATTTTGAGACAATTTGGAGTTGGTTTTAATTTTTTATGATTTGTGGTTTTTGAGTTATTTAGCTTTTTATTCAGCAGCTCTCTAGTTTGCCATTTTAGCAATCTGGTTGCTAGGGTCCATGTTACCTTGGCAACCATGCAATGATTTGAATAAGGCATTGGGATATGATTTGGAAAGGGCATAAATAGAAAGATGATTATAAAAAGTAGCAATAACAATACATATGTAGCCTTACAGAGGATTTGTTTTAAAATGGGGATAGTGACCCCATCTTAAAGAGAAACAGAAGAAAAAGGCAAATAAATAAAAAACTACAAAAAATAAATAATTGAGACCAATTGAAAAGTAAGGTTATATATCCCCCCTCTGAGGCAAATTGGAGAGGCTTCCTCTGGATCAACTAGCAGTCGGGTTATATATAGACTTAAAAGGTTGAACTTCATGGATGTGTGTCTTTTTTCAACATAAATACATGTCTGATGATTAGTTGTGATGCAAGAAAGGGTCTCTTTGCTGTCATGTAATGTGCATCTAAATTAACCAGCCTTGTAGTTATTTTTATATTGAATATTTATTGGACATTGTGAGATGGCCCCTGAATGAGGTAGCTGACTCTGACCTGAGCATATTCTGTGAATCCGTAGCATAAAAAATTGGTAGTCATCTGTGGCATTTTTACAGATTCTTGCCCACCCAGATAGCTAGCCTGATATAATCATCTAGATCAGGGTTGTCCAACTGGCAGCCTGCGACCCCCCCCCCCACTTGTGTGGCCCCCCACCTACCTGCTGTGTTTGCTTAACATGTATAAAATTGAAATAGTATCACTACAGAGATTAAGTGGACCCTACATTGGTTAAACCTCAAATTCAAACTAATCCCCTGTATTGTTCACACCTGTGATCTCCTGTATTGTTCACACCTGTGATCTCCCTGCATTATTCACACGTGTGACACCTCTATTGTTCACATTCTAAAGCCATTATTGTTCACAAAAAAAGTGATAAGTGATATCCCTGCAGTGAGCACCAACCATTTGTTTTTTTGGTGTGATACTACAAATAATGAAAAAAACAGGAAGTGGTCAACACTGGCTTCCATTATCGGCCTTCCACTATGTAGGTCAGAAACATTTCGGCCCTCGATAACAAGTACTGATCTAGATCCTGGTCCAACAACTGGATCACAAAGGAGCCCCGGGCAGACCCCTTAAGAGACACAGCATACATAACTTGGTGGTCTTCAGTGAATAGGATTTTCCAGCCAGCACAAGCAAATGTCTGACCAAAGCCTATAATTATTATAATACAACATAAGTATAGAGCTAATTATGTAACACCAAAGAATGGGACAATAAAAAGAAAGCACATTGAAAATAGCCCCGCAAATAAAATATAACTTTTATTGAATATAACAAAAGTAGATGGGGAAAAAAGTATGCTAGATGTTTCTTTTCAAACATCAAGTTATTTCTGTGCAACATTTCCAAATGCAAAGCAATACAACATATCTATAGGGCTAATTATGTAACACCAAAGAATGGGACACTAAAAAGAAAGCACGTGGAAAATAGCCCTGCAAATAAAATATAACTTTTATTGCATACTGTTAAAAATCAATTAAAACAAACCCAACCTCAGGGGAATAATGTTGATCAAATCCAGCATATAGTGAGTGGCAAATTCATCTAAATAGCACATAGAGACTACACATTTGAACAAATAAAAAAGTAACAAATAGCATTGTGGATGACTACAAGATGCAATTATGCAATATATGTTTTGTTTCAGAATAGGTGGAGAACCAAATTCACTAATCCATTGTTGCATCCACTCCCACCTGGGGAGCTATGGCAAAATCCCCAAACCATTTAAAAATTCTCAATTTACTTAATCATGTGTTGACATTGAACCAAGACAGTGTTTTGAATAAAGGCATAGTTCTCCTAACAGCTCTAAGTTTGACTTATACAAAGATTAATTTATTTTTTGTCAAACTTCTTTTGAAAAAGCATTTTGCTTGAGAACAATTGGTAAACTTGTATGGTCAGTCTAATCCTATTAATGCTCATCCTATCATACATAGTTGCATAGTTAATTTGGCTTGAATCCAGAGAAAAGTGCATCAAGTTCAACCCTTCCAAATTAACCCTAGTGCACATATATACAGATACCTATACATACCTATCTAGACACTCAAATTTATAAAATATTTATACTGATAACTATTTTGAACAAACTGTATATATTAAGCCACTCTTAGGCATTAATAGAATCTGCCTCAGATTAATTTGTCTATTCATTCATCAGTCTAGTTGCATATCACTGAGGTCTCTCCTGCTCATTAATATCTTTCTTTGGACTTCTGGTTTGGAGCCAGAGAGAATGGAAGTCCGGAGCTAGAGCTTTTGATTTGAGGGTCAAAAATCTGTGTAATTAAACTTTATTCATACCTAGTCAAAGAGGTTAGCGGGAAGTCAGGGACAGTGCATGGCAAGCTTTAGACATATACTCATGCAATGTTAGAATTAGCTGGTGATGGAGATTCAAGGGCGGTGTGGTGTAAGTTGCGATGTCTGAGGTACTCCACAATTTAAATCTCTGTTCTACTGTTTTGTCAATTTCTCCTGAGTGACTGCTTGTATACAGCAGTGCTTTTATGTTAGTCTTAAATGTATTGTTCAGTTTAAAAATAAAAACTGGTTAAATAGAAAGGTTGTGCAAAATAAAAAATGTTCCTAATATAGTTAGCCAAAAATGTAATGTATAAAGTAAAGCACTGCGTATCTTGACAGCGCTATATACATAAGTGATGATGATAAAGACTGGAGTGACTGGATGTCTAACATAATAGCCAGAACACTACTTCCTGCTTTGTAGCTCTCTTGGTTTCCACTGACTGGTTAGTAGCTAATCAGTGACTTGCGGTGGGGGGCACATGGGTCATAACTGTTTGCTTTTGAATCTGAGCTGCATGCTAAGGATCAATTGCAAACTCACTGAACAGATATATCCCCCTTCAAGTCACTGACTTAGAGAGCAGAAAGCTGTATTCTGTTATGTTATGTTAGATGTCCTCTCACTTCAGCCTTTATAGATTAAATTTTTGGCTAACTATTTTCAAAAAAATTATTTTGCACAACCTATTTCTATTTAGTCAGTTTTTATTTTTACACTAAACTGTCTTGTAACAAGCATGTAATATAAAACGGCAATCCAAAATGCTCCCTGAGATGCTGACAAGATTTTAGTTAAACACTGTTTTTCAACTTTTGCAGGTCTGTGGTTTTCATATAATTCACCAGAAAGTCTATTGAAGACTATGTTCAATTGCTTTCTATTTCTGGACGTTTTTGTATATTGAAAAGTTTCATTTTTGCCTTCTTATGTCTTTCTAAAGCATCTCTGGGAGGCGAGTCATGACCCTGTAAACTGTGCTAAATAGTTACATTAGTTGATACATTTCATATCTTTGGCCCTGCTGAGTAGAACCCCTGAGTTTCATTAAAGGCAGCTGTTATAATTGATACAATAGAATAGTTAATATTCTGCAGATACTGCTGAGAAATGTATCAACTAATATAGGAATTTGTAACAATTCAGAATCTGAACCTGGATTTTTGAGCTGCCAGACTGGAACACCAGAGACAAGAACATTTTTTTTTTGTGGAAAAACTGTCAAATATAAAAAACTAAAATAACTATACTGGAGAACAATCTTAAAACAACTGAAAAACATATTTGGAATGTGAACAACCCCTTTAAATTTCAAGTCTTGACATCACAGACTAATTCGATTTGATATTTTATTGAAGACAGAGGCTGGTTTCCCTTGCTTAATCAATTTATTTGAATGATAGCCTTCAACTGGATCCTTCATGTAACTTGCTATATTAAAAATGATATCACGCTGCAAACAGGATTGTAACCCTGCGCTGACTATAGACTAAATAGTCTAACTATTTTATGATACCAAACCACTCTACCCACTTCTAAAATAGTCAAGTCAGTACTTTCAAGAGGTGTGTTTCTTACTGAACACTGTTTGCTGGATTATTCAGTATATCTGTGACAACAAGTTGTGTAGATAATACTAGATGTGACTACTGATTGTGTAGATAATACTAGATGTGACTGCAGATTCTGAATTGTTACAAATTCCTGCATTAGTTGATACATTTCTGGTGTTATCTCATGTCATTTGAATTATAAAAAAAGGCAAGGAAAAGGTAGTTAAAGTTTGAAAAACAAAAATAACAAAGGAAAACAAAATATAAAGAAAAAAAGGACTCCCCAAATGTTATAATATATTAATAACAAGTATTTTAGAAGTGTCCAAACTTCTAATCTTACAGTTCAGTCAATACTTATTACTTGTTTATGGAAACATGCTCTCCTACATTTATTATGACTTCTAAAACAAATGGTAAAGCTGTAAGGTGAGAGAATGGGTAGGCACATTTCCTCTGGTCCTTGGCACTGCTGGTGTCATGCGTGCATCTTGTCTAGTGCTCGTGTGTGCTTGTTGTGCGCAAAGTGAATTTTGGCATGCAGTGCACTTAAATAGATGCCACACCCTTCACTTCCTTTAAAAAGTGATTTCCTGCGTGCCTTCTTCAAAGTGAATTCTGAACCCGTTGCTGACCTCTGCCTGATTCACGGATTTCCTGTCTGCCCCTGTTGACCTCGGCCTGTTTTCCTGTTTCAAGATCCCTGCTGGACTTAAGGTCTGCCCTTTGGCTACGATTTCTGCTTGACATTATTTGTGCCATGCCTCGTGGCCAGTCCTGTCTCACCTCCAGGTTTTGTTCCATTGTGGGAGGTGCAGGAGAGGCTTTTCCTCTGGACAATCTAATCTCTAAAACAATCCTTCAAAAACTAGGATTTTTCCAGAGGGTGGCAATTTAAGATAGCAAGATTTAACAGGATTGGTCCTTTAAAGGTGCCCCCCCCAGTAAAAAATAGCACCCACAAATAAATATCAAAATTTTCAAAAGTGGCCGTGACAATATTAAATTTAATTATTAGTCAAAAACACAAAAGCATAACAGAATCCCTATAAATAGTTTTACAATTTTTAAAATATAAAGAAAAACTTTTTATCACACTTTTGTTCATAAATAAATAGCAATCCAAATTCTAACAAAACACAAAAACAGTATTTTACATTGATTTCCCAGATTGAAAAGTGCATAGAACAATCACTCACACACACACTTTGTGCAAGAATGTAGATGACTTGGCAAAGTTATTAATTATGTCATCATGCAATAAACTAGCAGCAATATCCCTTTCATTATCTAGGAGACAAAATGCTTCTAACAGTTCCTGCCCAATCATGGATCTTAAGCGATTTTTCAGCTTTGAGTACACCATCACAAGACACCCGAGTGCACGCTAAAGTGAGTGATGTCTTATAGACAGCAAACAGGATTGTGTAGGCAGCTAAGTGTAAGTGCTGTGATCATACAGGAGTCTGTAGCAGCAAGTGAGGCAGTTTTCACACCCTCTTTTTAATGTCACTGACTGTTTCTTCTTCTTCATCAGTTTCCTCTACATTGATGCTGGTTTTTTTGAGGAAGGCTTGGCTTTTTTAGGATTGAATAGTTACAGTTAGGTCCATAAATAAAACAGCTCAGATGCAGTTGAACTGCAGACTTTCAGCTTTAATTAAGTGGGTTGAACAAAAAGTTTGCATAAAAATATGAGGTACTAAAGCCTTTTTTTAAAAACAATCACTTCAGGGGTTCAAAAGTAATTGGACAATTGTCTCAAAGGCTATTTCATGGGCAGGTGTGGGCAATTCCTTTGTTATGGCTATCAATGAAGTGGATTAAAGCCCTGGAGTTGATTTGAGGGGGGGTCTTGTATGTGGAAGATTTTGCAGTGAACAGAAAACATTCGGTCAAAAGAGCTCTCCATGCAGGTGAAACAAGCCATCCTTAAGCTGAAAAAACTCATCCAAGAAATTGCTACAATATTAGGAGTGGCAAAATCTACAGTTTGGTACATCCAGAGAAAAAAGAAAGCACTGGTGAAGTCGGCAACTTAAAAAGACCTGGACGTCCACGGAAGACAACAGTGGTGGATGATCGCAGAATCATTTCCATGGTGAAGAGAAACTGCTTCACAACAGCCAAACAAGTGAACACCACTCTCCAGGAGGTAGGTGTATTCAAGTCTACCATAAAGAGAAGACTGCATGAAAGGAAATACAGAGGGTGCACTGCAAGGTGCAAGCCACTCATAAGCATCAAGAATAGAAAGGCTAGATTGGACTTTGCTAAAAAAAAAAAAAATCTAAAAAAAGCCAGCACAGTTCTAGAAAAAAGTTCTTTGGACAGATGAAACCAGAATGATGGCAAGAAATAATTATGGAGAAGGTGTGGAACAGCTCATGGTCCAAAGCATACCACATCATCTATAAAATGGCAGAGGCAGTATGATAGCTTGGGCGTGCATGGCTGCCAGTGGTACTGGGACACTAGTGTTTATCGATGATGTGACACGACAGAAACAGCCGAATGAATACTGAGGTGTTCAGAGACATACTCTCTGCTCAAATCCAGCTAAATGCAGTCAAATTGATTGGGAGGCTTTTTATAGTACAGATGGACAATGACCCAAAACATATAGCCAAAGCAACCCAGGAGTTTATTAAAGGAGAAGGAAAGCTACGGAGGCATTTTATTGCCAATAGATTAGCTGCAATAGTGCAAGCTAGAATGCTATATTTATTCTGTAGAATGTTTTACCATACCTGAGTAAAAAGCTCTAGAAACTCTCTGTTTGTTTAGGATAGGAGCTGCAGTATTAACATGGTGTGACATCACTTCCTGCCTGAGTCTTTCCCTGCTCTGGGCTCAGATTACAGTAGAGAAGGGAGGGGTGGGGGAAGAGGAGCAAACTGAGCATGCTCTTGCCCAGGGCAATGAGGTTTAAGCTGAAGGCAGGAAGTCTGATACAGAAGCCCATGTGTACACAATAGAAGGAAAGAAATGCTGTGTTTCTTTTGACAGGGGACTCAGAGCAGCACTACTTTGGTGGTTCACTGGTATATTTAGATGGACCTTTCTGATAAGGCTTACTTAGTTTTAACCTTTCCTTCTCCTTTAAAGCAAAGAAGTGGAATATTCTTGAATGGCCAATTCAGTCACCCGATCTGAACCCAATTGAGCATGCATTTCACTTGTTGAAGACTAAACTTCGGACAGAAAGCTGCTGCAATAAAGGCCTGGCAGAGCATTAAAAAAGGAGGAAACCCAGAATCTGGTGATGTTCAAGACTCCAGGCAGTCACTGCCAGCAAAGGGTTTTCAACCAAGTATTAGAAATGAACATTTTGTTTTTAATTTGTCCAATTACTGTAGAAGCCCCTGAAATGAAGTGATTGTGTTAAAAAAAAAGGCTTTAGTTCCTCACATTTTAGTGCAAGCTTTCTGTTCAACCCATTGATTTATAGCTGAAAGTCTGCAGTTCAACTGCATCTGAGTTGTTTCATTTAAGATTCATTGTGGTATTGTACAGAACCAAAATTAGAAAAAAAAGTTTTCTGTCCAAATATTTATGGACCTAACTGTATCTGTGAAGTTCAAAAGTTCGGGTTTTAAATGAACAAGGTTCAAACTAGCCAAATTAGCAATTGTTTTTAAGGTATCTGCTGTAATTCGCTTTTCTCTTTTGCTCAATGCTGCCAACCGGCTGATTTATGCCTGTGCAGAACATTTGCACCTCAATGCTTTAACTGGATCCAGTTCTCTACTTCTGCATGGACAGGCATTTCATCAAGAGAATGGTCTACATTTTCAATAAAAGCATTTGCTAAAGCTAAAAGTTTTGGAAATGATAGCATCAGTTTCTATCACCAGTTTCTTTTTGGTGTGAAAGTTTTTCCTGTTCTTGACGCTGGGTAGAGACTTGCTCTGTCCACAAATAGAGCCTTAGAGCCTGACACACTGTCTTCTCTAAGAGTCCAAATAAAGATTTCACAGGGATTACACATTGTGTTATGTCAACAATGACAAGATTGAGGATGTGAGCATAGCACCAGGTGTAGACAGAATTACAGGAAACATTTCTAATGTGGGCTTGAACTCCATTGTAGCATCCAATCATATTTGCAGCACCATCAAAAGAGGAGCTAACTATGTCACTAACACTCAAAGACACCATTTCTAGTTGTTCTTTCAGAGTTATGAACAGGGCTTCTCTGGTTGTGCTCTTACATTTATTAGAGCAATATGCCTTTCATGCACATCTCTGGGAATGATTCTGCAGTGCTCCATCACCCCAACATCTTAAGTCCTTTCCATTTCTACACTATATTTCAGTGCATCTTTTACTTCCTTGCTAATGTTCTCTTTTCCCATTTCATCCATTAACAGGATCAAGTTATTTATAGTTGTTTTAGGAATGTAACTAGACCTCCTCTCGCTTTGCTCTCAGGATGGCGCCTTTTTTGTTCCTCACTCAATGCCACTACATCTTTGACATGTTTCTGAAGAACAGGGTCATATTTGGCAAGAAGCAGAACCAGCTCTAAGAAGTTACCATGGTTAAGCTCACTGTTTAGTAGGGCATGAGCAGCTTCATCCTTCCCCCTGTATGCAAGGCCAAGTTTTGCAATGTGTTGTTGGACTGTATCAATTAGCCTTTGTATGACCATGTGATTATGTTGTATTTTTTCCTTTTGTTTAACATTTATTAGTGTTGCTATGACACTTTTCCTTTCTGCAGTCAAATATGCAGAAACTGATGCCAGATGGGGGCAGAATCTTCATGCTCCTTAACCCTGTCAGTAACATGATGTTTATGAACTGACCAGCCACCAATAAATACACTACTATTGTCAATGCAGAAAGCCATGCATACAGAACAATAAGTCTTTTGGTTATCAACACCGTAAGCCATTTTCTCTACATAGCACTCCCATCAGGGACAGAACGGAAACACACATTGTTTGGTTGAAAAAGCAGTATATGATAAGTATCTGATATTGGCTGAACAGGGTGAGATTTTATAAAGTTTAATTTGGCAGAGATAGGGCAGGATGGATCTGGATTGGGATGGGCGAATTTTTTCACCGTGGAAATAACGCCCATAGAATTCTTTTTGACTCCCATAGACGCTAAGGGGCATCAGCGACATTTCGCGGGGGCAAATTTTTGGCGAAAACAAATTGGTCAAATTTACCCAAGCCTAGTCTGGAGCATCAAACATATTGCATGAAGCAGATGTGCTAGGCACAGGAAACCCCAGTCCATCTGATCCAGAAGACAGATGCCCAATCCTCTAAACAAGATGGTAATTTAGTCACAGCAGGGGCATCTTCCTGGGGTAGGACCAGGAAGCTCTTCTGAGCTCTGACTTGTAAGGTCTTTTGTTTGCCAAAACTTTTGCTGCCCTGGTGCAGTTACTGCTTCCACTAGGCCTTTTCTGGAAGACTAATCTTTTTTCTGCCCCAGTTTTATATTTCTTTTTTCTAGGAATTGCTTCCTTGCCTTCAACTCCTCTTTAAGAAGACATTGCAGATTCCTAACTGTAAGGGCTCTTACAGACGAGCGTTTTTACCTGCGCTCCCCTGCCTTCCATTTTTCTGCGTTCAGCCGCAGGGGAGCGCAGGAATAGACGCATTCAATTTTTTCCAATGGGGCTGTACTCACACAGGCGCGTGTAGGCGCCGAACGCAGGTTGAGACGCAACATACTGCATTTTTCCTGCATTCGGCACCTACACGCGCCTGTGTGAGTACAGCCCCATTGGAAAAAATGTAATGCGTCTATTCCTGCGCTCCCCTGCGGTTGAACGCAGAAAAACAGAACGCAGGGAAGTGCAGGTAAAAACGCTCATCTGTAAGAGCCCTTAAGAGTGAATTATTTGTATTAGTACCCCTACCCTAACTATGCAAAGTTTGTAATTTGTGTGGAACATGCCCGTCCAGACAAACTGTGACACAGGCAAAAAAAACTATTTAAATTTGAACATTACACCATGCATGAAAACACAGCCCTTACAATAACCTGCTCAACAATGCATAACTTTTGAACCAGTCTTATAAAAATATAAATTAAAGTTGTCAAGAATCTGAAACAAGAAAACACTGTATATGTTTAAAAAATACAGAACTGTTTCACCACAAAAAGATATGCAAAAGCAAATAGATTCACGCCGTTGCCTTAAAAAACACACATTTCCAATTCTGTTCTGACTTTGTAACATTCATTTGTTTTTCAAAGGGAATGCAGTTCAGCTGCAGTAATTGTTGCTTATTAGGCTTGTAAATTGTGGTAAATGTGGAACATTATCTGCCTCTTATAAAGCAAATCTTGTATGTGACAATGTGTCCTACTGGAAACTATGCATGTGTAAGGTAGGTGTTAAATATAAATTTAACCCCATCTCCACCAGATTTTCAGATTTGCAGTGATAAAGTGTGCAGCATGTTGCGTCTCAACCTGCGTTTGGCGCCTACACGCACCTGTGTGAGTATTGTAATTGTTCCATTTTAATACTTATCTTTATTATCCAGGCTCTCTACTATTCATATTCCAGTTTCTTATTCAAATCATTGCATGGTTGCTAGGGTAATTTGGACCCTAGCAACCAGACATGTGAGAGTTGAACACAAAGCTAAATTATTTAAAAAAAACTACAAATAATAAAAACAATGAATATCAATTGAAAATTGTCTCAGACTATCATTTCTACATCAAGATAGTTAATCTTAAAATGAACACTCCCTTTAAATGTATCAGCCATTACAACATCACCTAGCAAAATATTTCACTGCCAAACACCCATAGACTTGATAAATTTGCCCCTTCTGACACTATTCTGAGAAGAACAGATTATTTAAAACACTAGAATTAGAATGAAAAAGGACCTTCGTGTTTCAGGATTATTTGCTGCTTCTTTCTCAAAAATGGAAGAAGGAATATTCCAAGTCTTTTTAAACTCTGATTAATCTCCAGCGAGACAAAATGTTCTTGCGTATGGGAGCTCAAATACTTTAATGACGCAAAAGAACCATCTGACTTTGTGGATTATTTGGAGAGACAGGGAAACACTAAATCCTCTTCTGATGGGAGTTACAGATAATAAAAACAACATCCAATCTAAAGAACAGAGTGTCAGAAAATATGAAAAACCTTGCCAATATGAGATTTCCAAAGACTTAAAATAGTCTCAGGCAGTCAATTTCATGTCAAATCAAGATCTAGGTGGAGATCACCCACCCTACTAGGGTAATTAAGCCTTCATAATCCAGCAAAGGTTACATGATATTTGATTATTTGTCATGTTTATTCCGTGTATGACCTAGATAGATGTAGGGGATCAGAAAATCCTTCCCCTGTTTTTCTGTCTGGGACATCATCCAGCCCAGTTACAGGCTGGAGAGCCATCTGATTGGCTGGGTGCCCCAGTGCATCTTCGGGAGAGGGGGAGTGGCTGCCTTTGAAACCAAATGTACAGGTTTTCAGACAGAGCTTATAAAGGGATCCCTGCTGCAGCAGTCAGAAAGATCCAGATCTGTGGAGTGTGAAAGTGCTGCTTGAAAGGATTTTCCAAGGAGAATGAAAAGGAAAGGGCTGCATTTTGCTCTGCTTTGATAAAACATTTGAGCTTAAGGAAAAAAGGATGTAGTTTATGGATAGCAGCGGCGTCTCAGAGGCCGTCTGAGGCAGCAGCACCGATGCCGCCCCCCCCCCCATGATCCATGCTTTCAACACTTTGCGTAGGAGCGGCCGCATCTCTGAACTAGCAGATCCGAATTTCCATGTTAAAAAATGGAAATTCAACTCTTAAAGTTACCAGAGTCTGCTTTTTGTCGCCCCTGGTAACTGGCCACTCTGTGCCACCTGAGGCAAGGTTCTCATCTTGCCTCATGGCAGGAGCGGCCCTGATGGATAGATTATATAGTTTAACATTCTTTTTCTTTTAAAATTCTTTTTATTGAATTTTCATGAAAATACAATGAATTAAATATATGAACAATCATATTATGGAATAAAAGAACAATTCATATGAGAAAAATTCAAGAGATGTTTTCATGTGTCTGAACCATGAAATAACCAGAAACAAATCAAAACAAAAACAAAAAGACCCGTACTTTTTTTTAAAAAAGATAATTAAGACATGGGAAGTCAGTACAAATAGTTTTAACACACTATTACCAAATTCATTCATTAGCGATCATCTTGTCCCATCAGTTTATGGATAAAATTTCATTTTAAAGATGAAATATACAGGGACCATCTGTTTTTAACTTTATTTCTTTGAATAGAATCATCCATCCTAAATCTAACAGCTTCTTGCATACATAGCTTATGTAAATATGAAATTACATCTTTCAAAGAAGGGGGTTTATCTTTAATCCAAAACAGAAAAATAGACTTTCGAGTAGCAGCCATAACCAGCCAACAGAAAGACAGTATTTCATCTGTAATCTTCCCAGAAGAATCACTCTGTGATAACTGAAACTAATCTTTAAGATCTAACAGTGCATATTGGGGTTTCAACAATATATCTAACGTGACCACTCCTTTTATATAACGTGAAATTTTCTCCCATAAAGTTGTGATAAGTGGACATACCCACATATAATGAAAAAAGTCAACATTTTGCTCTTTGCATTTCGGACAATAAGAAACCTTCTGAGAATTTTTATTTTCTTGAAACAATTGTCCATAACCCAGATGAATGAATCTAAATTGCTGATCTCTCCAGCTCTCAGAAAGTACATTCTTTCTAAAATTTTGAAACTATCTCAAAAGGTCTTTGGAAGAAATGTTTATCCCTAAAAACACGGACCATTTTTTACTGGAATTATCAAGTGGATCAAAATCATTAGAAATTGGGTTTAGAAGATGTGATGAGATCCATGAAATATTATTTAGTTTGAGATCTTCAGTTAATTGCACTACGGAATCATAAAACTGATGATGATTTAGTTGTGACTTTGTTTTGTGATCAATTAGTTGAAAACCTAGTCTAATTTGCAAATAACTTAACCTCTCTTTCTCAGAAAGACCATATTGTTCTTTAATTTTGTTCCAAGAAAGAGGATCTCCTGAAACTGGATCAATAATATGACTAATTTGAAAAATACCAAATCTTCTCCACCTATGAGAGACAATATTTCTTCCCTTTTTAGGAAAACCTCCCAAAAAAAAAGGAGATAAGAAAGGTGAAACATTAAAATTTAAATTATTCTGTTTACACAAAATTTTCCAAGTGCTGAATGTATCTCTATATATTGGGTTTCTTTTAATATCAATATTTTGCTCTGACCAACCTCTATGTAGAGAAGAAATAATATGCTCTTTTGAGTCTAAAAATTGTTCCAAATCTAGATTTGTGAATTTCTCTCTACCAGACAACCATTCAACAATATATCTAGTATTTTCAGCAACATTAAACTTTCTAAAATCTGGAACATTAAGTCCCCCTAAGCATTTAGGTTTCCTAAGTTTAGATAAAGAAAATTTTTGCTTTTTGTTATGCCAGATAAAATTACTTAAAATTCGATCCATCTTCTGCACATCTGAGTGCTTTAACAATAGTGGGAGATTTAATATAGGAAATGCAATTTTTGGAAAGATCAACATCTTAAATAATGCTATTCTTCCCATTAAATTTAATGGGCTATCCATCCATTTTTTACAAAGAGTATTCATTATTTGAATTAATGGGTTATAATTTAATGAATATAACTTAGAGAGATCAGAAGAGACCAGCAATCCTAAATATTTCAATGTACCAGAAGGAGATTTAATGTGAAGGTCAACAAGTAATTGTCTTGGAATGACATTACCAATGTTTAAAATATTTGTTTTGCTAGAGTTTATAAAGTACCCCGAAAAAGTTTTATAATAATCAAAAAATTTAAAAATGTTCTTAAGTGATAGTGTAGGATTACTAACAATTAAGAGAAGATCATCAGCATATGCTAATGACCTAATATGTTTGCCGTCAATCATCAACCCTTGAAATAAATCAGAAGAGTCCATAAATCTAATTAAAGGCTCCATAGAAATATTGAACAAAAGTGGGGACAAAGGGCAACCCTGGCGAGTTCCTCTATACAAACCAAATGTTTCAGAAAGTTCACCAACTACAGCAATTCTCGCTTTAGGATTTGAATATATGGAATGAAGCAGTCCAATAAATTGACCTCTAAAGCCAAATCTGTCACAGCATTCAGAAAGATATTTCCAGGAAACATTATCAAAGGCCTTTTCGGCATCAAGGCTCAAAATTGAACATGGAACCCTAGATTTCTTGGCTTTATAAATGACATTTAATAAAGTACGTATATTTTTAACCCCAGTCCTATTTTTCACAAAACCATTTTGTTGAGAAGAAATAATAGTAGGCAGTAATAAAGATAATCTATCAGCTATTATTTTCGTTAATATCTTAAAGTCAATATTTATTAAGGAAATAGGTCTGAAAGAAGCAGGTTGAGAAAGGTCTTTACCTTCTTTTGGAATTAACTTAATATGGGAGACCAAACTAGAATCTAAAATTTTCCCATGACAATAAATTTCGTTATATAAATCAGTTAAAAAGGGGGCAAATTCCATTTTCATATTTTTATAAAAGGGAGAAGTGAATCCATCAGGCCCTCCTGCTTTAAAATCTTTAAGTGAATTAATGGTTAATAATACTTCTTGAGTAGTAATTGGTTGATTAAGCGAAGCTAACTGTTCTTCAGAGAGTTTTGGAAAATCGACCTTCGAAAGAAAAGTTAAGCTTTCAATGTCATTTGTTTGTGAAGGGGAATAAATAGATTCAAAATAACATTTAAAGATATTAACCACATTAACCACATCTTTCGGAAGATTAGTTAAATGACCTAAATGGTTTCTAATCAACATTGGTTTATGAGAACTCTTACTATTTTTAAACATATTAGCTAAGAATCTGTTAGACTTATTATGCAAATTACTAAATTTAGCTTTGTAATAAGCCAATGAAGATTGATCTCTCAGGTTAGTCCAATATTTAAGTTTATCCAAAGATTCTTTATACTCCTCACTATGTTGTCTAGATGGATGCATAATAAAATTTAAATAAGCCTTAGTTTAACATTCTTATGCCTTTACAGTTTACTATTTTATTACTCTTGCATTACAGGACAGAAAAACTTTCAAAAGCGTTACACATACAGATACCTTAAAAACCATAGACTGTTGGTAAGGAATGTATATTGCAAAGGTGCTTAGAATTATGTTTTCTTTTATAAGGCAAAAATTTATTTTTTCTTGGGTAGACTTTCCCTTTAAAGTCTATTGTCAAAGTCTGCTTGTGCTCACTTTTCCTGATGAAATTCCTACATAATCCTACATAATGCTTTTCCTGGAATGTTAGGTACAGATCAGGAAATAAAAAAAAATTGGTCTCCCATCCCTCTTCCCAAACAGGCCTGAGAAACACATTAATCTCTCTGAAAACAGGCTCCCCAAATGCTAGAGAATGCAGAAATCTTACTTCGGGGTTTTAACCGGAAGTATAGCCATTGCTATACTAGGAATAGGAATATAGGAATTGCCACATCCTCTTTTCTTGCTATGCCCTATACATCCAAGGCAATGTTAGTTATTCAATAATTATGTTGGCTTTGAAGAAGCCAACATACTGTTCTACTAGTTCAGCTCGTTCTTATTCTTATTATTCTTCTTCTTATTAAGTTGGCTTTGAAGAAGCCAACATACTGTTCTACTAGTTATGTTGGCTTTGAAAAAGACAACATCTTGATCTACTAGTTCAGCTCGTTCTTATTATGTTGGCTTTGAAAAAGCCAACATCTTGATCTACTAGTTCAGCTCGTTCTTATTCTTATTCTTATGTTGGCTTTGAAAAAGCCAACATCTTGATCTACTAGTTCAGCTTGTTCTTATTCTTATTATTATTATTATGTTGGCTTTGAAAAAGCCAACATCTTGATCTACTAGTTCAGCTCGTTCTTCTTATTATGTTGGCTTTGAAAAAGCCAACATCTTGATCTACTAGTTCAGCTCGTTCTTATTATTATTATGTTGGCTATGAAATAGCCAACATACTGTTCTTCGAGTTCAGCTCGTTCTTCTTCTTATTATTATGTTGGCTATGAAATAGCCAACATACTGTTCTTCGAGTTCAGCTCGTTCTTCTTCTTCTTATTATTATGTTGGCTATGAAATAGCCAACATACTGTTCTTCGAGTTCAGCTCATTCTTCTTCTTCTTCTTATTATTAAAATTATTATTATTATTGGCGAACCCCATTTTCTAAACGCTACTCCTCCTACAGTTTTAGGGGTGCAAGCGCCAAACTTTCCACACTTATTCCTCTTATAGCAAAGTACGTTGCTTGTGCTTTAATAAGCGATCCCACCCACACCACCCCTGTGGCGACCCCCCGACGACCCCTTTTTTCCCATTGACTTTGACAGGGAAAAATTTAAAATCGCCGCCACTCGTACAGTTTTGAAGATACAGTCCCCAAACTCGGACCACATATTGTTGATGTCACCCCGAATAAAAATAAGTATTTTGGGGGGGCACCCCAAAGTGGGCGGAGCTACCAACGCCCAATGAAAATTTAGCAATTTTCTATACGCTACTCCTCCCAGAGGTTTAGGAGTACAATTATGATACTTTGCACACTTGTTCGGCTCATACCCGAATAGGTTGCTTGTGCTTTGTTAAGCGATCCCACCCTCCGTGCCCCTGTGGCAACCCCCCGACGACCCCATTTTTCCCCATAGACTTTCATTGGAAAACTTGAAACTTTTGCCACTTGTACAGCTTTGAAGTTACACTCACCAAACTTGGGTCATTTAGTCATGGGGTGAAGCTGAAAAATTCTGTCCTATTTTGGGGACCCACCCCGCCCCTGTGGCGACCCCCCGACGACCCCTTTTTTCCCATTGAGATTGACAGGGAAAAATTTCAAATCGCTGCCACTTGTACAGTTTTGAAGATACAGTCCCCAAACTCGGACCACATATAGTTGATGTCACCCCGAATAAAAATAAGTATTTTGGGGGGGCACCCCAAAGTGGGCGGAGCTACCAACGCCCAATGAAAATTGAGCAATTTTCTAAACGCTACTCCTCCCAGAGTTTTAGGAGTACAATTATGAAACTTTGCACACTTGTTCGACTCATACTCGAATAGGTTGCTTGTGCTTTGTTAAGCGATCCCAACCTCCGTGCCCCTGTGGCGACCCCCCGACGACCCCTTTTTTCCCCATAGACTTTCATTGGAAAACTTGAAACTTTTGCCACTTGTACAGCTTTGAAGTTACACTCACCAAACTTGGCTCATTTAGTCATGGGGTGAAACTGAAAAATTCTGTCCTATTTTGGGGACCCAAAAAAGTGGGCGGAGCCGCAAACAACCAATCAGATTTTCCCTATTGACTTCAATGAGAAAATGTAAACAGCTGTAATTCTCACAGTATTAAAGCTAGAGCTCTCCCAAACTTGGCACCGTGGGTCACTGGGTGACTCGGCTAAAATTTACCTAAAGTGGGCGGAGTCTACAACAGCCAATCAAATTTCAGCCATTCAAATAAATAGGAAAATGTTAAACTGCTGCCGCTCTTAGACGGTTAATGGCAGGGTCCTCAAATTTGGCACAGTTGGTCACTGGGGGACTGGGATTAAAATTAAGAAAAGTGGGTGGAGCCAAAACCAACCAATCAGATTTCTTTGATTGATTTTAATGAGAACAATTAAGAAGGCTGCCATTCTCTCAGTATTGATGTCAGGGACCTTGAATATCACAAATGTGGTCGCTGGGGGTTTCCACTTCAAGTTTAGAAAAAGTGGGCGGAGCCACCAACAACCAATCGAATTTCATTCATTGATTTTCAATAGAAAAAAATAAAAATGCTGCCATTTTTACACAATAAATGACAGCATTCCCAAACTTTGGAATGTTAGTCACTGAGTGACTGTGGTTCACAATTAGGAAAAAAAGGGGCGGGGCAACAACAGCCAATCAGATTTCAGCCATTGACCTTAATTAAAAATGATAAACTGCTGCTATTATCACGGTTTAAATGCTAGGTGTACCAAACTTGGCTCAATTACTCACTGGGTGACTGCGGTCAAAATTTAGGAAAAGTGGGTGGAGCCAAAAACGGCCAATCAGTTTTCACCTATTGACTTCAATGTAAAATTTTTGATTACTGCCGTTCTCACAGTTTTAAAACCAGAGGTCCCAAACTTAGCACTGACCATGACTAGGTAACTGGGGTTAAAATTCAGAAAACTGGGCGGAGCTGAAGACAGCCAATCAGATTTCTTTGATTGATTTTAATGGGAACAATTAAGAAGGCTGCCATTCTCACAGTATTGATGTCAGGGACCTTGAATATCACAAATGTGGCCGCTGGGGGTTTCCACTTCAAGTTTAGAAAAAGTGGGCGGAGCCACCAACAACCAATCGAATTTCATTCATTGATTTTCACTAGAAAAAAATAAAAATGCTGCCATTTTTACACATTAAATCACAGCATTCACAAACTTTGAAATGTTAGTCACTGAGTGGCTGTGGTTCATAATTAGGAAAAAAAGGGGCGGGGCAACAACAACCAATCAGATTTCAGCCATTGACCTTAAAGAAAAATGATAAACTGCTGCTATTATCACAGTTTAAATGCTAGGTGTACCAAACTTGACTCAATTACTCACTGGGTAACTGCGGTCAAAATTTAGGAAAAGTGGGTGGAGCCAAAAACAGCCAATCAGTTTTCACCTCTTGACTTTAATGTAAAATTTTGTATTACCGCCGTTCTCACAGTTTTAAAACCGGAGGCCCCAAACTTGGCACTGACCATGACTAGGTAACTGGGGTTAAAATTCAGAAAACTGGGCGGAGCTTAAGACAGCCAATCACATTTTACCAAACGCTTTTCAATGGGAATATTTAAATTCCTGTCAATCTTACACTGTTAATGTAAGAGTGCTCAAACTTGGTCCATTTGGTGAAGGGGTGACTGGGATGCAAATTTTTAAAAGTGGGCGGAGCCAAAAATAGCCAGTTTGTTTGAATGGATTTCAATGGTAAAATTGGATTGGCTTTAAATTTCACCGTTTAATCCGGATTCTACCGACTTTGTGTACTCTCTAGGCACCGGGGGCGACTGGGCAAGACACCTATAGCGTTTCATAGCCAACATCCCGTGGTTTCTTCAGAAACGACACCCTCTAGTTATTATTATTATTATTAGCGCCCCCCCCGGTTTTCTAAACGCTACTCCTCCTACAGTTTTAGGGGTACAAGCGCCAAACTTTCCACACCTATTCGCCTTATAGCAAAGTACGTTGCTTGTGCTTTAGTAAGCGATCCCACCCACTGCGCCCGTGCGGCGGACCACCGAAGACGCCGTTTTTCGTATTGACTTTGACAGGGAAAATTTTCAAATCGCTGCCGCTCGTACAGTTTTGAAGCTACACTCCCCAAACTCGGACCGCATATTGTTGGTGCCACCCCGAATAAAAATATGTATTTTGGGGGGGGCACCCCAAAGTGGGCGGAGCTACCAACAGCCAATGAAATTTTAGCAATTTTCTAAACGCTACTCCTCCCAGAGTTTTAGGAGTACAATTATGAAACTTTGCACACTTGTTGGGCTCATACCCGAATAGGTTGCTTGTGCTCTGTTAAGCAATCCCACCCTCCTTGGCCCTGTGGCAGCCCCCCAAAGACCCCATTTTTTCCCATAGACTTTAATTGGCAAATTTGAAACTTTTGCCACTCGTACAGCATTAAAGTTACACTCACCAAACTTGGGTCACTTAGTCATGGGGTCAACCTGAAAAGTTCTGTCACATTTTGGGGACTCCAAAAAGTGGGCGGAGCAACAAACAGCCAATCAGATTTTCCCTATTGACTTCAATGAGAAAATGTCAAACACTGTCATTCCCACAGTGTTAAAGCCAGAGACCCCAAACTTGGCACCATGGGTCACTGGGGTTAGAATTTGGAAAAGTGGGGAGAGTCTACCACAGCCAATCAAATATTAGCCATTTGTTTCAATGGGAAAAGTTAAAACTGTCGCCGCTCTTAGATTGTTCATGGGAGGGTCCTCAAACTTGGCACAGTTGGCCACTGGAGGACCGGGATCAAAATCTGGAAAAGTGGGTGGAGCCAAAAACAACCAATCAGATTTCTTTGATGATTTCAATGGGAAAAATTAAAATTGCTGCCATTTGCACATTATTGCTGTCATGGACCTCGAATATCACAAATGTGGTCACTGGGTGTTTGCACTTCAAAGTTAGGAAAAGTGGGTGGAGCCACCAACAACCAATCAAATGTCATTCATTGATTTTCAAGAGAAAAACATAAAACTGCTGCCATTTTTACAGGTTTAATGTCATGATTCCGAAACCTTAAAGTGTTAGTCACTTGGTGACTCTGGTTCAGAATTAGGAAAAAAAGGGGGCGGGCAACAACAGCCAATCGGACTTCAGCCATTGACCTTAATGAAAAACGCCAAATTGCTGCTATTATTACGGCGTCCATGCCAAGTGTCCCAAACTCAGCACAATTACTCACTGGGTGACTGTGGTCAAAATTTAGGAAAAGTGGGCGGAGCCAATAACAGCCAATCAGATTTTACCTATTGACTTCAATGTAAAAGTTTCAAATACTGCTATTCTCACAGTTTTAAAGCCAGAGGCCCCAAACTTGGTACAGACCATGACTGGGTGACTGGGGTTAAAATTCGGAAAACTGGGTGGAGCTTAAAACAGCCAATCAAATGTTACCTATTTCTAATCAATGTCAATATATAAGTTGCTGCCATTCTTTCACAGTTAATGGCAGGGACATCAAGCTTGGCACAGTCGGTCACAGGGGGACTGGGATTCAAATTTTAAAAGTGGGTGGAGCCAAAAACAGCCAATCAGGTTTTTTGGATTGATTTTAATGGTACAATTTGATCTGCTTCAATTTTCACAGTTTTAAACCAGATTCTACCAACTTTGTGTACTCTCTATGCACCAGGGGCGACTGGCCCCAACACCTCTTGCGTTTCAAAGCCAACATCTTGTGGTTTCTTCAGAAACGACACCGTCTAGTTATTATTAGCGCCCCCCGGTTTTCTAAACGCTACTCCTCCTACAGTTTTAGGGGTACAAGCGCCAAACTTTCCACACCTATTCGCCTTATAGCAAAGTACGTTGCTTGTGCTTTAGTAAGCGATCCCACCCACTGCGCCCGTGCGGCGGACCACCGAAGACGCCTTTTTTCGTATTGACTTTGACAGGGAAAATTTTCAAATCGCTGCCGCTCGTACAGTTTTGAAGCTACACTCCCCAAACTCGGACCGCATATTGTTGGTGCCACCCCGAATAAAAATATGTATTTTGGGGGGGCACCCCAAAGTGGGCGGAGCTACCAACAGCCAATGAAATTTTAGCAATTTTCTAAACGCTACTCCTCCCAGAGTTTTAGGAGTACAATTATGAAACTTTGCACACTTGTTGGGCTCATACCCGAATAGGTTGCTTGTGCTCTGTTAAGCAATCCCACCCTCCGTGGCCCTGTGGCGGCCCCCCAAAGACCCCATTTTTTCCCATAGACTTTAATTGGCAAATTTGAAACTTTTGCCACTCGTACAGCATTAAAGTTACACTCACCAAACTTGGGTCACTTAGTCATGGGGTCAACCTGAAAAGTTCTGTCACATTTTGGGGACTCCAAAAAGTGGGCGGAGCAACAAACAGCCAATCAGATTTTCCCTATTGACTTCCATGAGAAAATGTCAAACACTGTCATTCCCACAGTGTTAAAGCCAGAGACCCCAAACTTGGCACCATGGGTCACTGGGGTTAGAATTTGGAAAAGTGGGGAGAGTCTACCACAGCCAATCAAATATTAGCCATTTGTTTCAATGGGAAAAGTTAAAACTGTCGCCGCTCTTAGATTGTTCATGGGAGGGTCCTCAAACTTGGCACAGTTGGTCACTGGAGGACCGGGATCAAATCTGGAAAAGTGGGTGGAGCCAAAAACAACCAATCTGATTTCTTTGATGATTTCAATGGGAAAAATTAAAATTGCTGCCATTTGCACATTATTGCTGTCATGGACCTCGAATATCACAAATGTGGTCACTGGGTGTTTGCACTTCAAAGTTAGGAAAAGTGGGTGGAGCCACCAACAACCAATCAAATGTCATTCATTGATTTTCAAGAGAAAAACATAAAACTGCTGCCATTTTTACAGGTTTAATGTCATGATTCCGAAACCTTAAAGTGTTAGTCACTTGGTGACTCTGGTTCAGAATTAGGAAAAAAGGGGGCGGGCAACAACAGCCAATCGGACTTCAGCCATTGACCTTAATGAAAAACGCCAAATTGCTGCTATTATTACGGCGTCCATGCCAAGTGTCCCAAACTCAGCACAATTACTCACTGGGTGACTGTGGTCAAAATTTAGGAAAAGTGGGCGGAGCCAATAACAGCCAATCAGATTTTACCTATTGACTTCAATGTAAAAGTTTCAAATACTGCTATTCTCACAGTTTTAAAGCCAGAGGCCCCAAACTTGGTACAGACCATGACTGGGTGACTGGGGTTAAAATTCGGAAAACTGGGTGGAGCTTAAAACAGCCAATCAAATGTTACCTATTTCTAATCAATGTCAATATATAAGTTGCTGCCATTCTTTCACAGTTAATG
The DNA here is from genome assembly GCF_017654675.1 of Xenopus laevis. Lineage (NCBI taxonomy): Eukaryota > Metazoa > Chordata > Amphibia > Anura > Pipidae > Xenopus > Xenopus laevis. The sequence continues at coordinate 63,580,185 of NC_054383.1, read as the reverse complement.
GCAGGGACATCAAGCTTGGCACAGTCGGTCACAGGGGGACTGGGATTCAAATTTTAAAAGTGGGTGGAGCCAAAAACAGCCAATCAGGTTTTTTGGATTGATTTTAATGGTACAATTTGATCTGCTTCAATTTTCACAGTTTTAAACCAGATTCTACCAACTTTGTGTACTCTCTATGCACCAGGGGCGACTGGCCCCAACACCTCTTGCGTTTCAAAGCCAACATCTTGTGGTTTCTTCAGAAACGACACCGTCTAGTTATTATTAGCGCCCCCCGGTTTTCTAAACGCTACTCCTCCTACAGTTTTAGGGGTACAAGCGCCAAACTTTCCACACCTATTCGCCTTATAGCAAAGTACGTTGCTTGTGCTTTAGTAAGCAATCCCACCCACTGCGCCCGTGCGGCGGACCACCGAAGACGCCTTTTTTCGTATTGACTTTGACAGGGAAAATTTTCAAATCGCTGCCGCTCGTACAGTTTTGAAGCTACACTCCCCAAACTCGGACCGCATATTGTTGGTGCCACCCCGAATAAAAATATGTATTTTTGGGGGGCACCCCAAAGTGGGCGGAGCTACCAACAGCCAATGAAATTTTAGCAATTTTCTAAACGCTACTCCTCCCAGAGTTTTAGGAGTACAATTATGAAACTTTGCACACTTGTTCGGCTCATACCCGAATAGGTTGCTTGTGCTCTGTTAAGCAATCCCACCCTCCATGGCCCTGTGGCGGCCCCCCAAAGACCCCATTTTTTCCTATAGACTTTCATTGGCAAATTTGAAACTTTTGCCACTCGTACAGCATTAAAGTTACACTCACCAAACTTGGGTCACTTAGTCATGGGGTCAACCTGAAAAGTTCTGTCACATTTTGGGGACCCCAAAAAGTGGGCGGAGCAACAAACAGCCAATCAGATTTTCCCTATTGACTTCAATGAGAAAATGTCAAACACTGTCATTCCCACAGTGTTAAAGCCAGAGACCCCAAACTTGGCACCATGGGTCACTGGGGTTCGAATTTAGGAAAAGTGGGCGGAGCCAATAACAGCCAATGAGATTTTACCTATTGACTTCAATGTAAAAGTTTCAAATACTGCTATTCTCACAGTTTTAAAGCCAGAGGGCCCCAAACTTGGTACAGACCATGACTGGGTGACTGGGGTTAAAATTCTGAAAACTGGGTGGAGCTTAAAACAGCCAATCAAATGTTACCTATTGCTAATCAATGTCAATATATAAGTTGCTGCCATTCTTTCACAGTTAATGGCAGGGACATCAAACTTGGCACAGTCGGTCACAGGGGGACTGGGATTCAAATTTTAAAAGTGGGGTTTTTGAAAAGTGGGCGGAGTCTACCACAGCCAATCAAATATTAGCCATTTGTTTCAATGGGAAAATTTAAAACTGTCGCCGCTCTTAGATTGTTCATGGGAGGGTCCTCAAACTTGGCACAGTTGGTCACTGGAGGACCGGGATCAAAATCGGGAAAAGTGGGTGGAGCCAAAAACAACCAATCAGATTTCTTTGATGATTTCAATGGGAAAAATTTAAATTGCTGCCATTTGCAGTTATTGATGTCATGGACCTCGAATATCACAAATGTGCTCACTGGGTGTTTGCACTTCAAAGTTAGGAAAAGTGGGTGGAGCCACCAACAACCAATCAAATGATAAATAATAAAAATAAGTATTTTGGGGGGGGCACCCCAAAGTGGGTGGAGCTACCAACGCCCAATGAAAATTGAGCAATTTTCTAAACGCTACTCCTCCCAGAGTTTTAGGAGTACAATTATGAAACTTTGCACACTTGTTCGACTCATACTCGAATAGGTTGCTTGTGCTTTGTTAAGCGATCCCAACCTCCGTGCCCCTGTGGCGACCCCCCGACGACCCCTTTTTTCCCCATAGACTTTCATTGGAAAACTTGAAACTTTTGCCACTTGTACAGCTTTGAAGTTACACTCACCAAACTTGGCTCATTTAGTCATGGGGTGAAACTGAAAAATTCTGTCCTATTTTGGGGACCCAAAAAAGTGGGCGGAGCCGCAAACAACCAATCAGATTTTCCCTATTGACTTCAATGAGAAAATGTAAACAGCTGTAATTCTCACAGTATTAAAGCTAGAGCTCTCCCAAACTTGGCACCGTGGGTCACTGGGTGACTCGGCTAAAATTTACCTAAAGTGGGCGGAGTCTACAACAGCCAATCAAATTTCAGCCATTCAAATAAATAGGAAAATGTTAAACTGCTGCCGCTCTTAGACGGTTAATGGCAGGGTCCTCAAACTTGGCACAGTTGGTCACTGGGGGACTGGGATTAAAATTAAGAAAAGTGGGTGGAGCCAAAACCAACCAATCAGATTTCTTTGATTGATTTTAATGAGAACAATTAAGAAGGCTGCCATTCTCTCAGTATTGATGTCAGGGGCCTTGAATATCACAAATGTGGTCGCTGGGGGTTTCCACTTCAAGTTTAGAAAAAGTGGGCGGAGCCACCAACAACCAATCGAATTTCATTCATTGATTTTCAATAGAAAAAAATAAAAATGCTGCCATTTTTACACAATAAATGACAGCATTCCCAAACTTTGGAATGTTAGTCACTGAGTGACTGTGGTTCACAATTAGGAAAAAAAGGGGCGGGGCAACAACAGCCAATCAGATTTCAGCCATTGACCTTAATTAAAAATGATAAACTGCTGCTATTATCACGGTTTAAATGCTAGGTGTACCAAACTTGGCTCAATTACTCACTGGGTGACTGCGGTCAAAATTTAGGAAAAGTGGGTGGAGCCAAAAACGGCCAATCAGTTTTCACCTATTGACTTCAATGTAAAATTTTTGATTACTGCCGTTCTCACAGTTTTAAAACCAGAGGTCCCAAACTTAGCACTGACCATGACTAGGTAACTGGGGTTAAAATTCAGAAAACTGGGCGGAGCTGAAGACAGCCAATCAGATTTCTTTGATTGATTTTAATGGGAACAATTAAGAAGGCTGCCATTCTCACAGTATTGATGTCAGGGACCTTGAATATCACAAATGTGGCCGCTGGGGGTTTCCACTTCAAGTTTAGAAAAAGTGGGCGGAGCCACCAACAACCAATCGAATTTCATTCATTGATTTTCACTAGAAAAAAATAAAAATGCTGCCATTTTTACACATTAAATCACAGCATTCACAAACTTTGAAATGTTAGTCACTGAGTGGCTGTGGTTCATAATTAGGAAAAAAAGGGGCGGGGCAACAACAACCAATCAGATTTCAGCCATTGACCTTAAAGAAAAATGATAAACTGCTGCTATTATCACAGTTTAAATGCTAGGTGTACCAAACTTGACTCAATTACTCACTGGGTGACTGCGGTCAAAATTTAGGAAAAGTGGGTGGAGCCAAAAACAGCCAATCAGTTTTCACCTCTTGACTTTAATGTAAAATTTTGTATTACCGCCGTTCTCACAGTTTTAAAACCGGAGGCCCCAAACTTGGCACTGACCATGACTAGGTAACTGGGGTTAAATTTCAGAAAACTGGGCGGAGCTTAAGACAGCCAATCACATTTTACCAAACGCTATTCAATGGGAATATTTAAATTCCTGTCAATCTTACACTGTTAATGTAAGAGTGCTCAAACTTGGTCCATTTGGTGAAGGGGTGACTGGGATGCAAATTTTTAAAAGTGGGCGGAGCCAAAAATAGCCAGTTTGTTTGAATGGATTTCAATGGTAAAATTGGATTGGCTTTAAATTTCACCGTTTTAATCCGGATTCTACCGACTTTGTGTACTCTCTAGGCACCGGGGGTGACTGGGCAAGACACCTATAGCGTTTCATAGCCAACATCCCGTGGTTTCTTCAGAAACGACACCCTCTAGTTATTATTATTATTATTATTAGCGCCCCCCGGTTTTCTAAACGCTACTCCTCCTACAGTTTTAGGGGTACAAGCGCCAAACTTTCCACACCTATTCGCCTTATAGCAAAGTACGTTGCTTGTGCTTTAGTAAGCGATCCCACCCACTGCGCCCGTGCGGCGGACCACCGAAGACGCCTTTTTTCGTATTGACTTTGACAGGGAAAATTTTCAAATCGCTGCCGCTCGTACAGTTTTGAAGCTACACTCCCCAAACTCGGACCGCATATTGTTGGTGCCACCCCGAATAAAAATATGTATTTTTGGGGGGCACCCCAAAGTGGGCGGAGCTACCAACAGCCAATGAAATTTTAGCAATTTTCTAAACGCTACTCCTCCCAGAGTTTTAGGAGTACAATTATGAAACTTTGCACACTTGTTCGGCTCATACCCGAATAGGTTGCTTGTGCTCTGTTAAGCAATCCCACCCTCCGTGGCCCTGTGGCGGCCCCCCAAAGACCCCATTTTTTCCTATAGACTTTCATTGGCAAATTTGAAACTTTTGCCACTCGTACAGCATTAAAGTTACACTCACCAAACTTGGGTCACTTAGTCATGGGGTCAACCTGAAAAGTTCTGTCACATTTTGGGGACCCCAAAAAGTGGGCGGAGCAACAAACAGCCAATCAGATTTTCCCTATTGACTTCAATGAGAAAATGTCAAACACTGTCATTCCCACAGTGTTAAAGCCAGAGACCCCAAACTTGGCACCATGGGTCACTGGGGTTCGGATTTAGGAAAAGTGGGCGGAGCCAATAACAGCCAATGAGATTTTACCTATTGACTTCAATGTAAAAGTTTCAAATACTGCTATTCTCACAGTTTTAAAGCCAGAGGGCCCCAAACTTGGTACAGACCATGACTGGGTGACTGGGGTTAAAATTCTGAAAACTGGGTGGAGCTTAAAACAGCCAATCAAATGTTACCTATTGCTAATCAATGTCAATATATAAGTTGCTGCCATTCTTTCACAGTTAATGGCAGGGACATCAAACTTGGCACAGTCGGTCACAGGGGGACTGGGATTCAAATTTTAAAAGTGGGGTTTTTGAAAAGTGGGCGGAGTCTACCACAGCCAATCAAATATTAGCCATTTGTTTCAATGGGAAAATTTAAAACTGTCGCCGCTCTTAGATTGTTCATGGGAGGGTCCTCAAACTTGGCACAGTTGGTCACTGGAGGACCGGGATCAAAATCGGGAAAAGTGGGTGGAGCCAAAAACAACCAATCTGATTTCTTTGATGATTTCAATGGGAAAAAATTAAATTGCTGCCATTTGCAGTTATTGATGTCATGGACCTCGAATATCACAAATGTGCTCACTGGGTGTTTGCACTTCAAAGTTAGGAAAAGTGGGTGGAGCCACCAACAACCAATCAAATGATAAATAATAAAAATAAGTATTTTGGGGGGGCACCCCAAAGTGGGCGGAGCTACCAACGCCCAATGAAAATTGAGCAATTTTCTAAACGCTACTCCTCCCAGAGTTTTAGGAGTACAATTATGAAACTTTGCACACTTGTTCGACTCATACTCTAATAGGTTGCTTGTGCTTTGTTAAGCGATCCCAACCTGTGCCCCTGTGGCGACCCCCCGACGACCCCTTTTTTCCCCATAGACTTTCATTGGAAAACTTGAAACTTTTGCCACTTGTACAGCTTTGAAGTTACACTCACCAAACTTGGCTCATTTAGTCATGGGGTGAAACTGAAAAATTCTGTCCTATTTTGGGGACCCAAAAAAGTGGGCGGAGCCGCAAACAACCAACCAGATTTTCCCTATTGACTTCAATGAGAAAATGTAAACAGCTGTAATTCTCACAGTATTAAAGCTAGAGCTCTCCCAAACTTGGCACCGTGGGTCACTGGGTGACTCGGCTAAAATTTACCTAAAGTGGGCGGAGTCTACAACAGCCAATCAAATTTCAGCCATTCAAATAAATAGGAAAATGTTAAACTGCTGCCGCTCTTAGACGGTTAATGGCAGGGTCCTCAAACTTGGCACAGTTGGTCACTGGGGAACTGGGATTAAAATTAAGAAAAGTGGGTGGAGCCAAAACCAACCAATCAGATTTCTTTGATTGATTTTAATGAGAACAATTAAGAAGGCTGCCATTCTCTCAGTATTGATGTCAGGGACCTTGAATATCACAAATGTGGTCGCTGGGGGTTTCCACTTCAAGTTGAGAAAAAGTGGGCGGAGCCACCAACAACCAATCGAATTTCATTCATTGATTTTCAATAGAAAAAAATAAAAATGCTGCCATTTTTACACAATAAATGACAGCATTCCCAAACTTTGGAATGTTAGTCACTGAGTGACTGTGGTTCACAATTAGGAAAAAAAAGGGGCGGGGCAACAACAGCCAATCAGATTTCAGCCATTGACCTTAATTAAAAATGATAAACTGCTGCTATTATCACGGTTTAAATGCTAGGTGTACCAAACTTGGCTCAATTACTCACTGGGTGACTGCGGTCAAAATTTAGGAAAAGTGGGTGGAGCCAAAAACGGCCAATCAGTTTTCACCTATTGACTTCAATGTAAAATTTTTGATTACTGCCGTTCTCACAGTTTTAAAACCAGAGGTCCCAAACTTAGCACTGACCATGACTAGGTAACTGGGGTTAAAATTCAGAAAACTGGGCGGAGCTGAAGACAGCCAATCAGATTTCTTTGATTGATTTTAATGGGAACAATTAAGAAGGCTGCCATTCTCACAGTATTGATGTCAGGGACCTTGAATATCACAAATGTGGCCGCTGGGGGTTTCCACTTCAAGTTTAGAAAAAGTGGGCGGAGCCACCAACAACCAATCGAATTTCATTCATTGATTTTCACTAGAAAAAAATAAAAATGCTGCCATTTTTACACATTAAATCACAGCATTCACAAACTTTGAAATGTTAGTCACTGAGTGGCTGTGGTTCATAATTAGGAAAAAAAGGGGCGGGGCAACAACAACCAATCAGATTTCAGCCATTGACCTTAAAGAAAAATGATAAACTGCTGCTATTATCACAGTTTAAATGCTAGGTGTACCAAACTTGACTCAATTACTCACTGGGTGACTGCGGTCAAAATTTAGGAAAAGTGGGTGGAGCCAAAAACAGCCAATCAGTTTTCACCTCTTGACTTTAATGTAAAATTTTGTATTACCGCCGTTCTCACAGTTTTAAAACCGGAGGCCCCAAACTTGGCACTGACCATGACTAGGTAACTGGGGTTAAATTTCAGAAAACTGGGCGGAGCTTAAGACAGCCAATCACATTTTACCAAACGCTATTCAATGGGAATATTTAAATTCCTGTCAATCTTACACTGTTAATGTAAGAGTGCTCAAACTTGGTCCATTTGGTGAAGGGGTGACTGGGATGCAAATTTTTAAAAGTGGGCGGAGCCAAAAATAGCCAGTTTGTTTGAATGGATTTCAATGGTAAAATTGGATTGGCTTTAAATTTCACCGTTTTAATCCGGATTCTACCGACTTTGTGTACTCTCTAGGCACCGGGGGTGACTGGGCAAGACACCTATAGCGTTTCATAGCCAACATCCCGTGGTTTCTTCAGAAACGACACCCTCTAGTTATTATTATTATTATTATTAGCGCCCCCCGGTTTTCTAAACGCTACTCCTCCTACAGTTTTAGGGGTACAAGCGCCAAACTTTCCACACCTATTCGCCTTATAGCAAAGTACGTTGCTTGTGCTTTAGTAAGCGATCCCACCCACTGCACCCGTGCGGCGGACCACCGAAGACGCCGTTTTTCGTATTGACTTTGACAGGGAAAATTTTCAAATCGCTGCCGCTCGTACAGTTTTGAAGCTACACTCCCCAAACTCGGACCGCATATTGTTGGTGCCACCCCGAATAAAAATATGTATTTTGGGGGGCACCCCAAAGTGGGCGGAGCTACCAACAGCCAATGAAATTTTAGCAATTTTCTAAACGCTACTCCTCCCAGAGTTTTAGGAGTACAATTATGAAACTTTGCACACTTGTTGGGCTCATACCCGAATAGGTTGCTTGTGCTCTGTTAAGCAATCCCACCCTCCGTGGCCCTGTGGCGGCCCCCCAAAGACCCCATTTTTTCCCATAGACTTTCATTGGCAAATTTGAAACTTTTGCCACTCGTACAGCATTAAAGTTACACTCACCAAACTTGGGTCACTTAGTCATGGGGTCAACCTGAAAAGTTCTGTCACATTTTGGGGACTCCAAAAAGTGGGCGGAGCAACAAACAGCCAATCAGATTTTCCCTATTGACTTCAATGAGAAAATGTCAAACACTGTCATTCCCACAGTGTTAAAGCCAGAGACCCCAAACTTGGCACCATGGGTCACTGGGGTTAGAATTTGGAAAAGTGGGCAGAGTCTACCACAGCCAATCAAATATTAGCCATTTGTTTCAATGGGAAAAGTTAAAACTGTCGCCGCTCTTAGATTGTTCATGGGAGGGTCCTCAAACTTGGCACAGTTGGTCACTGGAGGACCGGGATCAAAATCTGGAAAAGTGGGTGGAGCCAAAAACAACCAATCAGATTTCTTTGATGATTTCAATGGGAAAAATTAAAATTGCTGCCATTTGCACATTATTGCTGTCATGGACCTCGAATATCACAAATGTGGTCACTGGGTGTTTGCACTTCAAAGTTAGGAAAAGTGGGTGGAGCCACCAACAACCAATCAAATGTCATTCATTGATTTTCAAGAGAAAAACATAAAACTGCTGCCATTTTTACAGGTTTAATGTCATGATTCCGAAACCTTAAAGTGTTAGTCACTTGGTGACTCTGGTTCAGAATTAGGAAAAAAAGGGGGCGGGCAACAACAGCCAATCGGACTTCAGCCATTGACCTTAATGAAAAACGCCAAATTGCTGCTATTATTACGGCGTCCATGCCAAGTGTCCCAAACTCAGCACAATTACTCACTGGGTGACTGTGGTCAAAATTTAGGAAAAGTGGGCGGAGCCAATAACAGCCAATCAGATTTTACCTATTGACTTCAATGTAAAAGTTTCAAATACTGCTATTCTCACAGTTTTAAAGCCAGAGGCCCCAAACTTGGTACAGACCATGACTGGGTGACTGGGGTTAAAATTCGGAAAACTGGGTGGAGCTTAAAACAGCCAATCAAATGTTACCTATTTCTAATCAATGTCAATATATAAGTTGCTGCCATTCTTTCACAGTTAATGGCAGGGACATCAAGCTTGGCACAGTCGGTCACAGGGGGACTGGGATTCAAATTTTAAAAGTGGGTGGAGCCAAAAACAGCCAATCAGGTTTTTTGGATTGATTTTAATGGTACAATTTGATCTGCTTCAATTTTCACAGTTTTAAACCAGATTCTAACCAACTTTGTGTACTCTCTATGCACCAGGGGCGACTGGCCCCAACACCTCTTGCGTTTCAAAGCCAACATCTTGTGGTTTCTTCAGAAACGACACCGTCTAGTTATTATTAGCGCCCCCCGGTTTTCTAAACGCTACTCCTCCTACAGTTTTAGGGGTACAAGCGCCAAACTTTCCACACCTATTCGCCTTATAGCAAAGTACGTTGCTTGTGCTTTAGTAAGCGATCCCACCCACTGCGCCCGTGCGGCGGACCACCGAAGACGCCTTTTTTCGTATTGACTTTGACAGGGAAAATTTTCAAATCGCTGCCGCTCGTACAGTTTTTAAGCTACACTCCCCAAACTCGGACCGCATATTGTTGGTGCCACCCCGAATAAAAATATGTATTTTTGGGGGGCACCCCAAAGTGGGCGGAGCTACCAACAGCCAATGAAATTTTAGCAATTTTCTAAACGCTACTCCTCCCAGAGTTTTAGGAGTACAATTATGAAACTTTGCACACTTGTTCGGCTCATACCCGAATAGGTTGCTTGTGCTCTGTTAAGCAATCCCACCCTCCGTGGCCCTGTGGCGGCCCCCCAAAGACCCCATTTTTTCCTATAGACTTTCATTGGCAAATTTGAAACTTTTGCCACTCGTACAGCATTAAAGTTACACTCACCAAACTTGGGTCACTTAGTCATGGGGTCAACCTGAAAAGTTCTGTCACATTTTGGGGACCCCAAAAAGTGGGCGGAGCAACAAACAGCCAATCAGATTTTCCCTATTGACTTCAATGAGAAAATGTCAAACACTGTCATTCCCACAGTGTTAAAGCCAGAGACCCCAAACTTGGCACCATGGGTCACTGGGGTTCGGATTTAGGAAAAGTGGGCGGAGCCAATAACAGCCAATGAGATTTTACCTATTGACTTCAATGTAAAAGTTTCAAATACTGCTATTCTCACAGTTTTAAAGCCAGAGGGCCCCAAACTTGGTACAGACCATGACTGGGTGACTGGGGTTAAAATTCTGAAAACTGGGTGGAGCTTAAAACAGCCAATCAAATGTTACCTATTGCTAATCAATGTCAATATATAAGTTGCTGCCATTCTTTCACAGTTAATGGCAGGGACATCAAACTTGGCACAGTCGGTCACAGGGGGACTGGGATTCAAATTTTAAAAGTGGGGTTTTTGAAAAGTGGGCGGAGTCTACCACAGCCAATCAAATATTAGCCATTTGTTTCAATGGGAAAATTTAAAACTGTCGCCGCTCTTAGATTGTTCATGGGAGGGTCCTCAAACTTGGCACAGTTGGTCACTGGAGGACCGGGATCAAAATCGGGAAAAGTGGGTGGAGCCAAAAACAACCAATCTGATTTCTTTGATGATTTCAATGGGAAAAAATTAAATTGCTGCCATTTGCAGTTATTGATGTCATGGACCTCGAATATCACAAATGTGCTCACTGGGTGTTTGCACTTCAAAGTTAGGAAAAGTGGGTGGAGCCACCAACAACCAATCAAATGATAAATAATAAAAATAAGTATTTTGGGGGGGGCACCCCAAAGTGGGCGGAGCTACCAACGCCCAATGAAAATTGAGCAATTTTCTAAACGCTACTCCTCCCAGAGTTTTAGGAGTACAATTATGAAACTTTGCACACTTGTTCGACTCATACTCTAATAGGTTGCTTGTGCTTTGTTAAGCGATCCCAACCTGTGCCCCTGTGGCGACCCCCCGACGACCCCTTTTTTCCCCATAGACTTTCATTGGAAAACTTGAAACTTTTGCCACTTGTACAGCTTTGAAGTTACACTCACCAAACTTGGCTCATTTAGTCATGGGGTGAAACTGAAAAATTCTGTCCTATTTTGGGGACCCAAAAAAGTGGGCGGAGCCGCAAACAACCAACCAGATTTTCCCTATTGACTTCAATGAGAAAATGTAAACAGCTGTAATTCTCACAGTATTAAAGCTAGAGCTCTCCCAAACTTGGCACCGTGGGTCACTGGGTGACTCGGCTAAAATTTACCTAAAGTGGGCGGAGTCTACAACAGCCAATCAAATTTCAGCCATTCAAATAAATAGGAAAATGTTAAACTGCTGCCGCTCTTAGACGGTTAATGGCAGGGTCCTCAAACTTGGCACAGTTGGTCACTGGGGAACTGGGATTAAAATTAAGAAAAGTGGGTGGAGCCAAAACCAACCAATCAGATTTCTTTGATTGATTTTAATGAGAACAATTAAGAAGGCTGCCATTCTCTCAGTATTGATGTCAGGGACCTTGAATATCACAAATGTGGTCGCTGGGGGTTTCCACTTCAAGTTTAGAAAAAGTGGGCGGAGCCACCAACAACCAATCGAATTTCATTCATTGATTTTCAATAGAAAAAAATAAAAATGCTGCCATTTTTACACAATAAATGACAGCATTCCCAAACTTTGGAATGTTAGTCACTGAGTGACTGTGGTTCACAATTAGGAAAAAAAAGGGGCGGGGCAACAACAGCCAATCAGATTTCAGCCATTGACCTTAATTAAAAATGATAAACTGCTGCTATTATCACGGTTTAAATGCTAGGTGTACCAAACTTGGCTCAATTACTCACTGGGTGACTGCGGTCAAAATTTAGGAAAAGTGGGTGGAGCCAAAAACGGCCAATCAGTTTTCACCTATTGACTTCAATGTAAAATTTTTGATTACTGCCGTTCTCACAGTTTTAAAACCAGAGGTCCCAAACTTAGCACTGACCATGACTAGGTAACTGGGGTTAAAATTCAGAAAACTGGGCGGAGCTGAAGACAGCCAATCAGATTTCTTTGATTGATTTTAATGGGAACAATTAAGAAGGCTGCCATTCTCACAGTATTGATGTCAGGGACCTTGAATATCACAAATGTGGCCGCTGGGGGTTTCCACTTCAAGTTTAGAAAAAGTGGGCGGAGCCACCAACAACCAATCGAATTTCATTCATTGATTTTCACTAGAAAAAAATAAAAATGCTGCCATTTTTACACATTAAATCACAGCATTCACAAACTTTGAAATGTTAGTCACTGAGTGACTGTGGTTCATAATTAGGAAAAAAAGGGGCGGGGCAACAACAACCAATCAGATTTCAGCCATTGACCTTAAAGAAAAATGATAAACTGCTGCTATTATCACAGTTTAAATGCTAGGTGTACCAAACTTGACTCAATTACTCACTGGGTGACTGCGGTCAAAATTTAGGAAAAGTGGGTGGAGCCAAAAACAGCCAATCAGTTTTCACCTCTTGACTTTAATGTAAAATTTTGTATTACCGCCGTTCTCACAGTTTTAAAACCGGAGGCCCCCAAACTTGGCACTGACCATGACTAGGTAACTGGGGTTAAAATTCAGAAAACTGGGCGGAGCTTAAGACAGCCAATCACATTTTACCAAACGCTATTCAATGGGAATATTTAAATTCCTGTCAATCTTACACTGTTAATGTAAGAGTGCTCAAACTTGGTCCATTTGGTGAAGGGGTGACTGGGATGCAAATTTTTAAAAGTGGGCGGAGCCAAAAATAGCCAGTTTGTTTGAATGGATTTCAATGGTAAAATTGGATTGGCTTTAAATTTCACCGTTTTAATCCGGATTCTACCGACTTTGTGTACTCTCTAGGCACCGGGGGCGACTGGGCAAGACACCTATAGCGTTTCATAGCCAACATCCCGTGGTTTCTTCAGAAACGACACCCTCTAGTTATTATTATTATTAGCGCCCCCCGGTTTTCTAAACGCTACTCCTCCTACAGTTTTAGGGGTACAAGCGCCAAACTTTCCACACCTATTCGCCTTATAGCAAAGTACATTGCTTGTGCTTTATTAAGCGATCCCACCCACTGCGCCCGTGCGGCGGACCACCGAAGACCCTTTTTTTCGTATTGACTTTGACAGGGAAAATTTTCAAATCGCTGCCGCTCGTACAGTTTTCAAGCTACACTCCCCAAACTCGGACCGCATATTGTTGGTGCCACCTCGAATAAAAATATGTATTTCGGGGGGGCACCCCAAAGTGGGCGGAGCTACCAACAGCCAATGAAATTTTAGCAATTTTCTAAACGCTACTCCTCCCAGAGTTTTAGGAGTACAATTATGAAACTTTGCACACTTGTTCGGCTCATACCCGAATAGGTTGCTTGTGCTCTGTTAAGCAATCCCACCCTCCATTGCCCTGTGGCGGCCCCCCAAAGACCCCATTATTTCCCATAGACTTTCATTGGAAAATTTGAAACTTTTGCCACTCGTACAGCATTAAAGCTACACTCACCAAACTTGGGTCACTTAGTCATGGGGTCAACCTGAAAAGTTCTGTCACATTTTGGGGACTCCAAAAAGTGGGCGGAGCAACAAACAGCCAATCAGATTGGAAAATTTGAAACTTTTGCCACTCGTACAGCATTAAAGCTACACTCACCAAACTTGGGTCACTTAGTCATGGGGTCAACCTGAAAAGTTCTGTCACATTTTGGGGACTCCAAAAAGTGGGCGGAGCAACAAACAGCCAATCAGATTTTCCCTATTGACTTCAATGAGAAAATGTCAAACACTGTCATTCCCACAGTGTTAAAGCCAGAGACCCAAAACTTGGCACCATGGGTCACTGGGGTTAAAATTTTGAAAAGTAGGCGGAGTCTACCACAGCCAATCAAATATTAGCCATTTGTTTCAATGGGAAAAGTTAAAACTGTCACCACTCTTTGATTGTTAATGGGAGGGTCCTCAAACTTGGCACAGTTGGTCACTGGAGGACCGGGATCAAAATCTGGAAAAGTGGGTGGAGCCAAAAACAACCAATCAGATTTCTTTGATGATTTCAATGGGAAAAATTAAAATGGCTGCCATTTTCACGTTATTGATGTCATGGACCTCGAATATCACAAATGTGGTCACTGGGTGTTTGCACTTCAAAGTTAGGAAAAGTGGGTGGAGCCACCAACAACCAATCAAATTTCATTCATTGATTTTCAATAGAAAAACATAAAATTGCTGCCATTTTTACATGTTAAATGTCATGATTCCTGAAACCTTAAAGTGTTAGTCACTTGGTGACTCTGGTTCAGAATTAGGAAAAAAAGGGGGCGGGGCAACAACAGCCAATCGGATTTCAGCCATTGACCTTAATGAAAAACGCCAAATTGCTGCTATTATTACGGCGTACATGCCAAGTGTCCCAAACTCAGCACAATTACTCACTGGGTGACTGTGGTCAAAATTTAGGAAAAGTGGGCGGAGCCAATAACAGCCAATCAGATTTTACCTATTGACTTCAATGTAAAAGTTTCAAATACTGCCATTCTCACAGTTTTAAAGCCAGAGGCCCCAAACTTGGTACAGACCATGACTGGGTGACTGGGGTTAAAATTCGGAAAACTGGGTGGAGCTTAAAACAGCCAATCAAATGTTACCTATTGCTAATCAATGTCAATATATATGTTGCTGCCATTCTTTCACAGTTAATGGCAGGGACATCAAACTTGGCACAGTCGTCACGATTCAAATTTTAAAAGTGGGTGGAGCCAAAAACAGCCAATCAGGTTTTTGGATTGATTTTAATGGTACAATTTGATCTGCTTCAATTTACACCGTTTTAAACCAGATTCTACCAACTTTGTGTACTCTCTATGCACCAGGGGCGACTGGCCCCAACACCTCTTGCGTTTCAAAGCTAACATCTTGTGGTTTCTTCAGAAACGACACCATCTAGTTACTTATGATACTGCAATTTCTGTATGTGAAAAATTTGTGTTACATTTCCGTTTCACTTCAAAGCGTTTCGCAAATGTTTTTGTTGTTGGACAAATTCGCTCATCACTTGCATATTTGGATATGAGTCTCATATTTAGTCACAAAACCTAAAAAATAGAGCTGGCACTATTCCAACTATTCCAAAGGCTTTTATTTTTTATACAAGATGTAAATAAAGCTTTTTTGTACTACTTTACAAATATTTTGAGACTCCTGGACTTCACTTAATTTGATCATATTTTTGGGGTGTCGGAATAGTGCCAGCTCTATTTTTTAGGTTTGTATGTATTTTCTCCCCCTGGTGAGGGCTTGGAGCTTGAGCACCCGGACCCCATACGGAAAGCGGTAAGCTTATCCTTATACTTTTCTAATGTCCATGCTTTCTATTACTTTGTCCTTATATAGTCTCATATTTAGTCCCTTGATACATGCAATTGTAAATTGAATGATCATTTAAAGAAAACTAAACTTTTACATTTATTCTTAAAGGTCACTGGCCTTAAAGATGCATGGAGAATTTTTAATCCAAATGAGAAAGACTATTTTCACTTCTAATAATTTGCTAAGATAAAAGTTGATATAGGTAACACTTATCTTTTGGATCATACACCCAGGGCCGAAACTAGGGGTAGGCAGAGTAGGCATGTGCCTAAGGCACAAAGCTGGAGGGGGCACCAGGCACGCACCGTCTCTGCCTCCTACCCCCTCCTACCCCCTAGTCTGATTCTGTCTCTGTGCTATGCATCCTAATCCTCCTTTTTACACGCGCGAGTTCTTTCCCACATGCATGTGTCTATTGGGCGCTTGGCCGACCAGGTTGCCTAGGGTGCCTGGCCCGGCGCTGCATGCACCAGTGTCCATTCAGATATTCCATGCAGCTACTCCCAAAAGCATTGTTTCATGGTCCTTTCCTAATTTGTTGAAAGAAACTCTGATTTTGTCAAAATGCTATATGACAGGTGGAACTTGGTGGAATAATGATCACCAAAATTATCTCCCCACAGTGTCCCCACTGTATGCTTTCTTTCGAAATCAGGTGATCCCACCTGCCATGGGTTAGGGAATACACATAAAAAGTCCAAAGCACTGCGGCACACTGACAAGACGATTGTGTTTGTATTCGTGGTATTTATTGGCTCCAATTCAAGTAGACAAAATAATCTCCCCTTGATATGGGAAACTTGGAGAGAATTGGTTAGAGGAGATCTCATGTTTAAATTCCCATTACTATCGAAATGGGCACAGAAACTATTTAGATCTAAGTTTATGGCAAAAATCTGTATCTTCACTTTAAACAATACCCTTCACTATACAATGCCTTAAAGTGATACTGACACTACAAAACTACTTTTTAAAATATGAATACACATCAAAAGTTACCTATAGGTCATGTTGATCATTTTTTGCTGAGAGGTTTGTTTTTGTAAGCAATTGTTAGTTGAAGTTTCTAAACCTGACTGTTTTGCCAACCTGACTGTCCCATCTCAGTCTGTCAGTTAGAGTTTCTAATGCTAACGGAATCCTGCTGCACAAATATGGCAGCCCCCTCAGACAGGAAAATGGGGCATCAGACAGGTAATGTAAAAGCATTGTGCAAATATTTTATGGCAAAGTTATTTTCAAAGGCAATATTATGATAGATGTAAAAAGAGTTTAATTTATGGTGTCAGTATCTCTTTAATACAAAAAAGGGTACAGACAATAAACAACTTATTTGCTTCTTACATGCATGCCAAATGCAGCAATTTAAATAACAAAGCAAACTATCTACTGTTTAATCAACAAAATACCACAGGTACCATATCAGATGAAAGCGAGTCTGAGAAAATCAGAAATAGAGGCCAGTCTAAACACAGACTAAACTCTCTTAGTACCTGAAGATGTATTCCATCTGGCCCTGGCACCTTGTTCATAGTAATTTTGAGTAAAGCTTTAAGAATCATATCCTGAGTAAGCCATTGACAAGCTTGACCTGATCCAACAGTGTAGCTATGAGGTGAGTCTTGAAACCCTGACTCCTCTATTGTAAACACTGTTCAAAAGAACTGATTTAGCTCATTTGCCTTTCTGTATCTGTTACAACCATATTGATACCATTATTTAAAGGAACTGCACTTTTTACTATTAATATACCTAAAATACTTTTTGAGGTTCTCTGCATTCAACCCATTATCAATATATTAAAGACATTTAGGGCAGATTTATCAAGGGTCGAATTGAAAATTTGAATTTTTAAATTCAAATTTAGATTTTATTTTAGTGTAATTTGACTAGGGAATAGTCCAAATTCAATTTGAGTTTAAAAATCATTTACTGTCCCTTTTAGAATTCAAATTTTTTTTTGGTGAAAAATTTATGCAAATTTGATTCGAGTTTGCAGGTTGATCCTATTCACCTAAATATAAAAAAATCATTTTTTGCGTTTTTTAATAGCTTGGTTTTTTTCAAATTTCGAGTTTATGGGTGTTGATGGGAGTTTTTATAAACACCCATAAATTCTAAATTCGACCCTTGATAAATATGCCCCTAAGACATTTTGTGCATTAAGCTACTAAAAATGCCTTCCACTTTATACAAAATAGGGATTATTTGTCCATATATTGCAATATATTCAAGATGGCCAACTACATCAAAGTCTGGTCTGAACAGTTCTACACTGACTTTAATCTGGTTCATTGAGATTTCCACTACTTCATTATATTATTATTATTATTATTAAACATGTATTTATATAGCGCCAACATATTGCGTAGCACTGTAAAGTAAATGTGATTATACAACTACATCACATGAATTACATACATAGAATATATGGAGTAACAAACATCACAATCAATACAGGTACAAAAAGGTGAGGAAGGCCCTATGCATAGGCATACAGTCTAAAGGGAAGGGAGTAATACACAAGGTGTGGGAGTGGGCAAGATCGAATTGAGTGGGTGAGAAATGTGGTATTGCGTTTGGTAGTTAAGCAGAGTGAGGGTAGGCTTCTCGAAAGAAGTGCGTTTTCAGAGATTTCTTGAAAGTAGAAAGGTTGGGAGAAAGTCGGACAGACCGTGGGAGAGCGTTCCAGAGGAGGGGTGCAGCCCTTGCAAAGTCTTGAATGCGAGCATGTGAGGAGGTAATGAGAGAAGAGTTATACAATTTACACAGGGACTATGTTTTATCTGGAACTTTCTTGCTTTCAAGGTTGAAGCTCCCAATTGGTTGCCCTTATATTTGCCACTAACTGACTGTAGCTTGGAAGGGTGAAAGCTATAACATGGAGCTGGCTACTGCACATGTATACTATACTATAGTATATTGTTTTATACTATAGGTACCAACATGGCCGCCATCAGGGGGGCACAGGGGGTACTACTGTACCGGGCCCGGACCTGAAGGGGGGCCCGCAGAAGCGTCCACTGAAAAATTTTCAGGGGGGGAGAACAGACGCTCCAGCTGCGTGCGCTCTCTCTCTTAAGGAAGAAATGCAGACTCGCCTCTACTCACTGATTTACGAGGCTGCAGTGACAGCTCTGTCCGTGCTTCAAATACTTGTTGAGTTGCAAACTCCCTCCTCGCTCGATCCTCCCTCCTCAGCTCAGCCCCTCCCCTCTTAGCCCTCCTCCGTGCTCAAGGCTGACACGAAAACCCTAGCTCACAAGCTGAACACAGAGCACGGAGGAGGGTTAAGAGGGGAGGGGCTGAGCTGAGGAGGGAGGGAGGGGCTGAGGGCTAAGGAGGAAGGATCGAGCGAGGGGGTTGTTTGCAAGGCAACAAGTTTTTGCAGCATGGACGGAGCTGTCACTGCAGCCTCTTAAATCAGTGAGAAGAGGCGAGTCTGTATTTCTTCCTTAGGAGAGAGTGCAGCAGCCAGGGCGTCTGTTCTCCCAATGTCCCAAAATGGATCCCAGGGTCTCCCCCACTCATCCCTCCTCCTTCCTCTCTCTGCCTCACACACTCAAGGCGCATCCAGGGGGAGAAAGTGCCCCCCTTTTGCCCCTATGTACAGGGCCGGACTGGGGGGACCACCGGGACTGCCATCCAGGGCCCCCCGGCCCGGCCGTCCAGGCCCCCCCCTCTCCACCCTTCCTCCCCATCTCACCTATTGCAGTGCCCAGGGTTGGACTGATGGGCCTGGGGATCAACAGGACTGCCGTCCAGGGCCCCCCACCCCTCCTCACCTATTGCAGGGCCATCGGGCACACAAACGCTGACATCGCTGCCCAGCACACCGCGCATCACTGTGCATGCGCGCACGTTGCCGCACGTCAGGAAATTTTTATTTTTAAACTGGGATTGGGAGAAGGGGATCTGGCCGACGGGGGCCCATGAGGGTTGGGGCCCACCAGGTTTTTTTCATGGTGTCCCGCCGGGCCAGTCTGACCCTGCCTATGTGTGGATGCCCACTGGAGCCCAGCTATGCTGCCCTTTTTGAAATAGCAGGGCCCCCCTTGACCACAGTGAAGCCGCGCCACCTCTTCCATCTGAAAAGCCGAATAGCTGAAGTCCTGAAATTGGCGAAAAGACCCAAAGTCCTGAAGCGGCGAAAAGACCCGAAGTCACGAAAGAAGGTGTAGTTGAAGTCCTGAAGCCACGAGTTCAAATCCCCTGCCTGCCAATGTATTATTGTAATACTCTATAGGCCCCTGCCACCAATGTTTTTTTTTTAAATTTTCTCTGGGGCCCCAATTTTTTTTACTTGTAAGGAGAGGCCCTGGCGCCAATGTTTTTTTAAAAATATTCTCTGGAGCACCAATTTTTTTTTTTTACTTTTATGGGGGCCCAATGTTTTTTTTAAAAAAAACTTTTATGGGGGCCCTGGCACCAATTTTTTTAACTTATAGGGGGGCCCTGGTCACCAATTATTTATTTTAACTTGTAGGGGGGCCCTGACCACCAATTTTTTTTTTTAAAAAAAAAACTTTTTTGGGGGCCCTGGTGCCACAGTTTTTTTAACTTATAAAAAGGGGCCCTGACCATCAATAGCTTTTTATAACTTGTGTGTGTGTGGGGGGGTCACCTTTTTTAGTGCTGATGTCTGGGTGGTGAAGTGGGCGGGATCTGGGGTGGGCGGGGTCCAGGGGGCCCCGAAAATTTTGTTGTACGGGGCCCCGTGATTTCTAATGGCGGCCCTGGGTACCAATGTAAAACACCCTAAATATGAATGCCAGGAGTCCACTGAATAGTTTAATGCCCAAAATGTATTGTTTTACCTTAGTATATGGCATATAGTAGCCCCAAAATGTAGACACCCCATTCGAACTATCAGTTCTGTAATTGCAGATACTGCAAAATCAATACATTTACATCATTTTGGGGTGGCCAAAGGTATAAAAAAGGATGTTCATCCCAGAAAACTATATATTTTCAGAAAGTACACATTCCCCCAAATCCTGTCAGGGAGCCAGGCGCTCCCTCCAGGGAGTTAGTCTGGATCAAGGAGGAAGCCCTCTTGAGGGATCAAGGTCACGGTGTCCAAATGGTTAAGCAAATGGATAATCAGAGTTCAGGCTAGAGTTCAAGGGCAGGCAGATCAGGATCGATAAGCAAGAGTCCAGGCAAAAAGGTCAAAACCCAAGCAGGAACAGGCTGGAGGCTGGAAACAAGGTTGGGAACAGGAATCAGTCAATAACAGGAACCCAGGATTCTTAAACAGCAAATACTTTTCTTGGGCACCATTCTGGCATCCTGGAAGCACTTTTATATTTGAAATTGGCGCCAAAGTGACATCATTGGCGTCCTTACAAGAGGACAAGAATCGATATGTCCTATGAAAGAAACATCCGAAAAAGTATTGAATCTATCATCAAGGGATCTGACACCACCGCAAGTACAAGTGTTAAACAAAGGACTTTCATTTTCACCAGATATAAATTTTACTATTTTTGATACAATAGTGGATATGAATAATTTTGTACGTAGAGTTGTACTTAAAAAACACTTCTTACAAATAAGACAGAGAAGTGGGTTACTAACACCAGAAGGGGATGATGTCCAACAGGATAATGAGATTAACAGGAGATTTAAAAATAAAAGTGATTTCTACCAAATACAATTGAGGGGTCCTTTAGTGGAACAGTTTCAGAGAAAAGTTGAGGAGGGTTTATGGGAACTTAATAAAAAAGTGAAAGAACAAGACAGTAAGTTAACTAACCTAAGTGGGAAGGAGAAACAGGCATTGAGAGCCCTGAAAATAGATCAGAGCATAACCATCAAAAATGCAGATAAAGGAGGTATGGTGGTAATACAAGATACTGCAGTGTATAGTGCAGAAGCGCTTAGGCAACTTAGCGATCAGGAAGCATATGTCAAACTAAAAGGGGATCCTAGGAGACAGTTCCAGATGGAATTAGAGTGTTTGGTTCAAAAGGGATTGGAAGTTAATGCGATTGATGTGGCATTGCGGGATTATTTGGTCCCATCAATCGATAACTATTCCCACTTTTTATCACCTTCCTAAAGTTCATAAGAAGGAGAGGCTTCCTTTTGGGGAGCAATCCAGTATCACTTAATGAAATATAGTGATTATTCAAAGGAACTTATACAGTTTTTGTTGGAAGCCGTCAGGTTCCTTCTGGAACACAATTATTTTATTTTTGATGCCAGTTTTTATTTACAAAAGCGAGGGACAGCGATGGGTGCAAAATGTGCCCCCTCATTTGCTAACTTGTACATGGGGTGGTGGGAAGAAACCCACATTACTGCAAAACAGAGAGAACATCTAAGGCTATATATGCACTTTATAGACGATCTTTTGTGTATATGGCAGGGTACCCAGCAGGAATTTGGCGGCTTTGTGAAGGATATCAACAAGAATGATTTAAATCTGGGGTTCACTAGCCAATTTAGCTCAAATCAAATAGAATTTTTGGATGTAATGTTATCGGTAGAAGATCAGGTAATGAATACAAGTATCTTTCGTAAACCCTGTAGTGGCAATACTCTTCTGCATGCTTCGTCCTGCCACCCTAAAAAGCTAATAGAAGGAATACCAGTTGGACAATTTTGAGGCTTCGCAGAAATTGTTCCACAAATAGGAATTTTGGGTGCCAGGCACGGGATATGCAGCTGAGATTTTTGAAGAGAGGTTATAAACTAAAAACTGTACAGAAAGCATTTCAGAGAGCGAAAGGGAGTGATAGAGAGGATTTATTGAAGGTTGATGTAAAGAAAAATAAAAGTCATAATTGGTCTGAGTGGTACTTACCACTAGATACAGTAAGCAATTTTTTTAAATTTCGAGAATTATAAAAAAGTTTCTGCCTATTCTGTATGGTGATGAGCACTTTTTCAGGGTATTGAGCCAAGGGATTAATGTTATCCCTAAGCGGGCTCATACCCTGAAAGACATGCTATCGCCTAGTCATTTTAGGTCGGAATGTCAGAGACGGGATCTGGGGCCACTTACATCGACGGGTAACTATAGATGTGGGAGCCGCAGATGTATAACCTGTAAACATATGAAAGTATCTAAGAGATTCAAATCAACAGTGACAGGGAAGGAATTTGATATCAAAGGTTACATCAATTGTAATTGTAAAATTAGTGATGGCTTTTACAATTTATAACTAACAATATGTGCAAAGAGGTGAATGTAAATTACTTTGGAATTATATAAGTTTAATGTGATATGCTATATACTGACAATGAATATTGTTAAACTTGAAATATTACTTGAATTTATAATTTGTGATTAATGGAATAGGATACGAACATCCCACAGGGGCAATTTTGGGATCATACTACAAAAGTAGGGATAATCCCTTTTAACTTTTGATTGGTTTTAAAGAAAAATGGGCGGGATTAACAGGGTTTAAATACCACATAGGATATGTTGTTAACAAAGACACCTATGACTAAGCGCCAGAGGGTGCAAAACGCATAAGGTGGGCCATGTGGGGTCAGTATGTATCTGAATTTTAATGTGAACTTAAATAAAATATTTTTTAATGAAGAAAGAAAGCCTTGGGACAGATATCTTTTGATATAAGATTTTTTGCATATGATTGCCTGTGAACTGGGGCGAGTCTCTTTGGCTTAATTAAGGCAGTAATCATATGTGGACTCCCGATCGATGAATACTTTAACATCATTTTGGGGAAAGTACACATTCCCCCAAATCCTGTCAGGGAGCCGGGAGCTCCCTCCAGGGAGGTAGTCTGGATCAAGGAGGAAGCCCTCTTGTATGGGGTGCCGTTTGTCCCAAATACAATCTGTATACAAAACTATCCCTAATACACAGAATGAATGTCTCTCATGTTATATAAGTATTTGTGACCATACACAGAGAAAAAATAATATACAAGCGACTTATTTCTATTAAAGAATGAGAACAAAATCTGGTTGTGCACAAAAGGATGTCATTATATCACATACTCCATTCTGTACAGTTTAACAAGCAATCTGTCTCACAAATGTATAACCTCCATGTAACGGACACACTTATGTGCAAAGTTACTTACAGAATGAATTATGTAAAAAAAAAGTTGGACATAATATATAATAGTGTAACTAACTAGTGCTTGTCAAGCTAGATTCGACTGACAAAATAGATATCTGTGACAGAAAGCAAGATTTTATAGTACAGGATTTATTCTTTCCACAAAATGACAGTTTTGTTTCACAAAACAGATAAAATAACCATTCTGTGAAGCAACACTGTCAGTCACATTCCTGAACCAATAAGAACAAAGCTTATTGCCATATACAAACAAGATGAGAAGTTGCCAGCTCTGCTCCACATGGCTAAGGCAAAGTATCTGACCTGCTATAGAGGGCGCCCTCTAATGTCCTCTGTGCTGCATAGTAATAAACATGAACAAACCTTTCCTAAAAGAGCTGCTGTTAAACACTAAAGGTTCATAAATGGAAGTTTTTACAAATGGCTGAGAAATATAATGCTGCACTTATAATGATTGTAGAGAAAGAAAAGTATGCAAAACTTATATAAATATGATCATTTTAGGTGATATGGCAATTCTTATTGTAGTAACCTGCTTGTGTGGCCATTTTGGTTAAGGGCATTCCTGCTGTTTTGCCATTATCTTATGACTCACTCCTGTTCCTCTTCCTGTCTACGCTGAGAGCAATAATGGGAGAGGCCACACCCACCTGCTATCTTCTATTAAATGTACCAGAAGTTACTGTGCTTGTCTGGCTGCTTTGCCTGACTCTCAGAGACAGTTATAAGTTTTGTATGTGATAGTTAGACTCCAATGTCTCCTCCTAGCTGTAATCTTGCACCAATTAGCTTGTAGTAGTCTCTTAATAATGTGCTTAGCTATAGTTCAACTACTACATAATAGATTTTGCCAGAGACTTGGGACTGATCATGTGCATCACACATTGTGTATAGTATGATGTGTAGGTTATATGAGCAGCCACTCCTGAGTACTGTGTGTAAACAAAAAGCTTCAGGACTTCAACTTCACCTCCTTTCGTGAATTCAGGTCTTTTCACCGTTTCGGGACTTCAGCTTCGTCTTTCCGGCACTTCCGCATTCGGTAATATGCGAAATGGCCACACGGCTTGGGTGCTCATAAAGAGGACCCAGCTCTTTGAAAAATGCAGCACTTCTGGGCCCCCCTTCAGGCCCAGAACACTTGTCCCCCCCCTGCTGGCGGCCCTGGACATGCATGGGACATGGGCGCAGTTGTGCTCTCTGCTCTAGTGTTGTGCCCCCCTCGACCCACTCTGATGTGAAAGGGTTAAGCACTGGGCAAGTAAGGGGACGGCATCATTAGAGTCTTTTGTTATAAATAAATATAAAGCATTGTGCAGCTTGTTGCTTCTATATAAATAGATTGTGATCCGCTAAAATTGCCCCTGCCTAAATGACCCCCTTTTGTTTACACACAGTACACAGGAGTGGCTGCTCATATAACCTATACATCATACTATACAGAATGCGTGGTCATACCTCCCAACATTTTGGAAGTAAAAAGAGGGACAAAAAATTTTTTGACATGTAGCGCGGTGAATTTTTTTGACCACACACATTTTGTGGCCACACCCCGTAATTACTATGTTCATTTTACAAAGTTTAACAGGTTTTAAAAGTTTGAAAATATTTCTCCATATCTAAACTGTTAAAATTACGTATTTTCTTATCTCAAAATTGTTACAAAGTATCTTAGTTGCACCTGTTAGCTGAACTGGCCTCTCTGCCAAAAGCCAATTAAGATAGAAATTTTGGACACAATAAAGATCTTTACATTTTGAATTGGTGCCTGCTGGAAGTCTGCGTTCATTGAGTGCCTGCTCCTTTTTACATTTCGGTTCATCCGCCCCCTATGCTGAGGGCTCAGAGCAGTGCACCTGGGTGACTTCCCTTACGTGGTGAGTAATTTGTTTACCACATTGAAGTACCCATACTAAAGAGGACTTCTTGTAAGTTAGAAATTTTGTTTCTTTTTCTGGCTGTTCAGTGCAGAGAAAAGAGGGACTTTCCAGTACAAATGAGGGACCTCAGGTTGAGCTGTCAAAAGAGGGACTGTCCCTCTGAAAAAGGGACAGTTGGGAGGGATGTGTGCACATGATCAGTCCCAAGTCTCTGGCTAAATCTATTCTGTAGTAGTTGAACTATAGCTAAGCATATTATTAAGAGACTACTACAAGCTAATTGGTGCAAGATTACAGCTAGGAGGAGACATTGGAGTCTAACTATCACAAACAAAACTTATAACTGTCTCTGAGAGTCAGGCAAAGCAGCCAGACAAGCACAGTAACTTTTGGTACATTTAATAGAAGATGGCAGGTGGGTGTGGCCTGTCCCATTATTGCTCTCAGCTTAGACAGGAAGAGGAACAGGAGTGAGTCATAAGATAATGGCAAAACAGCAGGAATGCCCTTAACCAAAATGGCCACACAAGCAGGTTACTACTAGGGATGTAGCGAACTGTTCGCCGGCGAACTAGTTCGCGCGAACTTCGACTGTTCGCGTCCGCCGCAAGTTCGCGAACGTCGCGCGACGTTCGCTAATAGGCGTTCGCGTCAAAATCGTTCGACCATTCGACCATTCGATCGCTAAAATCGAACGATTTTCGTTCGATTCGAACGAAAATCGTTCGATCGAACGATTAAAATCCTTCGATCGTTCGAATCGAACGATTTTCGGATGTTCGAAGTTCGCGAACAGTTCGCGAACTGTTTGCATTTTTTGCCGGTGTTCGCGAACGGCGTTCGCGAACACATACTCGGCGGTTCGCTACATCCCTAGTTACTACAATAAGAATAGCTATATCACCTAAAATGATCATATTTATATAAGTTTTGCATACTTTTCTTTCTCTACAATCATTATAAGTGCAGCATTATATTTCTCAGCCATTTGTAAAAACTTCTATTTATGAACCTCTAGTGTTGAACAGCAGCTCTTTAAGGAAAGGTTTGTTCATGTTTATTACTATGCAGCACAGGGGACATTAGAGGGCGCCCTCTATAGCAGGTCAGATACTTAGCCTTAGCCATGTGGAGCAGAGCTGGCAACTTCTCATCTTGTTTGTATATGGCAATAAGCTTTGTTCTTATTGGTTCAGGAATGTGACTGACAGTGTTGCTTCACAGAATGGTTATTTTATCTGTTTTGTGAAACAAAACTGTCATTTTGTGGAAAGAATGAATCCTGTGCTATAAAATCTTGCTTTCTGTCGCAGATATCTATTTTGTCAGTCAAATCTAGCTTGACATGCACTAGTTAGTTACACTATTATATATTATGTCCAACTTTGTTTTTACATAATTAATTTTGTAAGTAACTTTGCACATAAGTGTGTCCGTTACATGGAGGTTATACATTTGTGAGACAGATTGCTTGTTAAACTGTACAGAATGGAGTTTGTGATATAATGACATCCTTTTGTGCACTAACCAGATTTTGTTTTCATTCTTTAATAGAAAAAAGTCTTTTGTATATTTTTTTTCTCTGTGTATGGTCACAAATTCTTATATAACATGAGAGACATTCATTCTGTGTATTAGGGATAGTTTTGTATACAGAATGTATTTGGGACAAACGGCACCCCATACTCTTGAGGGATCAAGGTCGTGGTGTCCAAAAGGTTAAGCCAATGGATAATCAGAGTTCAGGCTAGAGTTCAAGGGCAGGCAGATCAGGATCAATAAGCAAGAGTCCAGGCAAAAAGGTCAAAACCCAAGCAGGAACAGGCTGGAGGCTGGAAACAAGGTTGGGAACAGGAATCAGCAATAACAGTAACCCAGGAATCTTAAACAGCAAATCTTATTCTTGGGCGCCATTCTGGCGTCCTGGAAGCACTTTTATATTTGAATTTGGTGCCAAAGTGACGTCATTGGCGTCCTCACGCCGGCGTGTTTACGCATGCGTCAGCGTTGCGGCCCAGCGTCCACATGGGCTGACTGGGTGCCGCCATTTTGGATTCTTCGCCGCCGGGAGCAGACACGTCTCTTCGCGCTCCTGGTGGCCTTGACAGTACCCCCCCCATGGGGGGCCTCAGGACCACCAGGGCTTGACTTCTGGGGAAACTTGGAGTGGAAATCCCTCACAAGACGGGGAGCATGAACATCAGAGTGTCCTTCCCAGGAGCATTCTTCAGAGCCAAAGCCCTTCCACTTGATGAGGTACTGAAGAGAACCCCTGGAGATTCTGGAGTCAAGGATCTTTTCCACCTCATATTTTTGTTGACGATCCACAGAGATAGTAGGAGGGGAAGACTGGACAACAGAAAAGCGGTTAGATGTAGCGGGTTTCATCAAGGAGACATGAAACACGTTGGGGATTCGCATCTCAGGGGGAAGCTGAAGTCTAACAGCCACAGGATTGATGACCTCAGAGAAGGAGAATGGACCCACAAACTTCGGACCCAACTTAGGAGATGGCACCTTCAACCAAATGTTCCTGGAAGACAACCAGACTTTACCACCAACCTTGTAGGGAGGAGAGGGTCTACGTCTTCGATCTGCAAATGTCTTGTGAACCAGAGCGCTCTTCTCCAAGTTCAACTTGGTTGCAGCCCAAATAGCAGACATGTGGGCTGCATGGTCATACAACACAAAGTCCTGTGGAAAGGCTTGAGGATGTTGACCATACACCGACATGAATGGAGACCTTCCAGTGGAAGTGAGGCAGGCATTGTTATGAGCGAATTCCGCCCACGGGAGGAGATCAGACCAGTCATCTTGACAAAGGGAAACGTGGTCCCTCAGGAACTGTTCCAAAGCTTGGTTCACTCGTTCAGCTGCTGCATTTGTCTGGGGATGATAAGCAGAGGAGAACTGGAGAGTAATGCCCAGATCTTTGCACAGGGAACGCCAAAACTTCGCCGTGAACTGGGAACCCCTGTCCGAGACAATCTCCGCCGGGAAGCCATGCAGGTGGAAAATGAATTGAATAAACAACTGCGACAACTCCATTGCAGATGGAAGCTTCCGTAAAGGGATGAAGTGGCCCATCTTGCTAAAACGATCTATGACGACCCAGATCACGGTGTTCCCACTGGAGGGAGGAAGTTCAACTATGAAGTCCATTGCCAAATGCGTCCAAGGACGAGAGGGGACAGGCAATGGCTGTAGTAACCCGCTAGGGCGATAATGGCTAGGCTTGGAAGTGGCACAAACGGTACAAGCAGCAACAAAGTCTTTGACATTTTTACGAATAGTCGGCCACCAGACTAGACGCCGTAAAAGTTCTAGAGTCTTAGCAGGACCAGGATGTCCCGCTTGCTTGGAGCTATGAGTCTGTTGCAGGATAGGCAGACGAAGTTCAGGAGGTACGAATGCCATTCCGATGGGAGTATCAGGCAGGGCAGAAGATTGACCAACCAGAATTTGATCAACAAAATGAGGGTACAAAGAAGCGATAATCCTGACAGGAGGAATAATAGGCTCTTGTCTTTCAGGAGTACGATCCACCTGAGTGAAACTTCGAGACAGAGCATCGGCTTTCCGATTCTTGGAGCCAGGGTGATACGTCAAGACAAAGTTAAATCGAGAGAAGAAGAGAGCTCACCTTGCTTGTCTGGGATTCAGCCTCTTGAGAGATTGAATGAACTCAAGATTCTTATGATCAGTGTAGATCGTGACTGGGATCAAGGAACCTTCAAGTGACGCCACTCTTCTAAGGCAAGCTTAACAGCCAGGAGTTCTCGATTTCCGACATCATAATTTTGTTTGGCAGGAGAGAACTTCTTAGAGAAATACGCACATGGGTGCAACTTTCCATCAGTGTGATGTCTTTGGGACAGGATAGCTCCAGCTCCAACTTCAGAAGCATCCACCTCGATGAAGAAAGGTAACTCCGGATCAGGATGGCAGAGAACCGAAGCAGAAGTGAAGGCATCCTTCAAGGATTGAAAAGCTTCTATAGCAGGTGGGGGCCATGAGCTGGGTTTACCCCCTTTTCGGATGAGGGCCAGGATAGGGGCAATACGAGAAGAGAACCCCTTAATGAATTGCCGGTAGTAATTGGCAAAACCAATGAATCTCTGGATTGCCTTGGTGCTCAGCGGTAGGGGCCACTCTTGGATTGCAGACACTTTCACAGGATCCATCTCGAAACCCTCTGGGGAGATGATATAGCCCAGAAAATGAATCTTGGACACTTCAAACACGCATTTCTCCAGCTTGGCAAAGAGGGAGTTCTTCCTCAAACGAGAGAGTACTTCCTTCACCTGGGAGCGATGGCTTGCTAGGTCCTTGGAGAAAATCAGGATGTCAACAAGGTACACAACCACAAACTTTCCCAAGAGATCCCAGAAAATGTCGTTCACAAATTCTTGGAAGACAGCATGGGCATTGCAGAGACCAAAGGGCATCATGAGGTATTCATAGTGCCCATCACGAATGTTGAATGCAGTCTTACATTCGTCACCTTCACGGATGCGGATGAGGTTATACGCCCCACGGAGATCCAACTTAGTGAAGATTTTAGCCCCCTTCAGTTGGTCAAAAAGTTCTGCAATCAGAGGCAAGGGATACCGGTTCTTAACAGTGATTTTATTAAGACCCCAGTAGTCAATAAAAGGACGTAGGCCTCCATCCTTCTTCTCCACGAAGAAGAATCCAGCCCCTGCAGGAGAAGTAGAAGGGCGAATAAACCTCTGCGGGAGATTTTCTTGGATATATTCCTTCATGGCAGCAGTCTCTGCTGGAGAGAGAGGATAAGTGCGACCTCTACGAGGCATGGTTCCAGGCAGGAGATCAACTGGACAATCGTAGTGACGATGAGGAGGGAGAAATTCTGCAGACTTTTTAGAGAAGACATCGGAGAATTCCTTGTAGAAGGAGGGAAGCGTCTTCAAATCTGATGTAGAAATATTTTCCCTCTGGATGGGTTCAGCAGGAAGGCAGTGCTGTTGGCAGTATGGACTCCAACGGGAAACCTGCCCCGAGGACCAATCAATGATAGGGTTATGCAGGCGTAACCAGGGAAGCCCCAAGATGACTGGAACAGAAGGACAGGAAATAATCAGGAATGATAACTTTTGTTTGTGTAAAGTCCCAACCTGCACAGGCAATTCCCCAGTCGTCATAGAGATAAACTCGGATTCAAGGGGTCGGTCATCAATGGCGGTTACTCGAAGTGGAGGAGTCAATGGAAACAGAGGAACATTCATATACTTAGCAAAGAGAGCGTCCATGAAATTTCCGGCAGCTCCAGAGTCAATAAAAGCTGAGCCAACAATGGTCATAGTGGACAGATGGATCTGTAAAGGAAGGAGAAACCTGTGAGTGTTCTCTTGAGAATTCGGAGTAGTGCCCCCTACATGAGTTACCCTAGATATACCTCTGGGAACGAAAGTCGTGGGCTTCACAGGACAAGAGTTCGTAAAATGAGATTGTCCGCCACAGTACAGACATAGGCCAGCCGCCCGTCTACGGAGCCTTTCTTGCTCAGAGAGACGAGCTCTTCCAACTTGCATAGGTTCCTCCGGAGGAGAAGTAGAAGCTTGAGTAGCTGGGGTATGCAAGAGAGGTCTTTGGAAGCGAGGTGCAAACAAGGGTTGAAATCTTTTACTGCGCTCCTTCTCTACTTGATGCTCTCTGAGACGAGTGTCCACTTTAATGGATAGAGCAATCAGATCTTCCAGCAGGTCAGGGAACTCCCTGGAGACAAGATCATCTTTAATTCGAATAGACAGATCTTGATAGAATACAGCCTTATAGGCATCGTCATTCCAGGAAGTCTCAGCCATCAAAGTTCTAAAGTCAATAGCATAGTCACTGACACTGCGGTTTCCCTGCCAGAGTTGCAGAAGATGAGAAGGGGCATTTGTGACCTGACCTGGGGCATCAAACACAGTACGAAATGCTTGAAGAAAAGCCTTGGCATCAAAAGTCACTGGAGAATTCTTCTCCCAAAGAGATGTTGCCCACTCAAGCGGTTTGCCCACCAAATGAGACATCACATACCCCACCTTGGAACGTTCATTGGGGAAGTGCAAGGGTTGAAACTTGAACTTGATCTGGCACTGTGTAGCGAAACCTCTGCAGGCTTGTGGGTCCCCACTGAAGCGAGTAGGAGGCGGAATGCGAGGCTCACCAGACGAAGAACCTGCGGTAGACGAGACTGCCGCCATGGGAGGATTTCCAGCAGCTTGGGAAGCAGGGGGCGCAGGAGGCATACGAGAGAGAAGGGTATCGCGTGCCTGCCCTATATGCGGTACTGCTGGGCTTCATAATCCTCCATGCGGGATGCCAGTCCGCGGAGCGCTCATCCGAAATCAGGCATAGCTTCCTCAGTAGGATCCATGGCCCATGAATAATGTCAGGGAGCTGGGAGCTCCCTCCAGGGAGGTAGTCTGGATCAAGGAGGAAGCCCTCTTGAGGGATCAAGGTCGCGGTGTCCAAAGGGTTAAGCAAATGGATAATCAGAGTTCAGGCTAGAGTTCAAGGGCAGGCAGATTAGGATCAATAAGCAAGAGTCCAGGCAAAAAGGTCAAAACCCAAGCAGTAACAGGCTGGAGGCTGGAAACAAGGTTGGGAACAGGAATCAGGCAACAGGAACCCAGGATTCTTAAACAGCAAATCCTATTCTTGGGCGCCATTCTGGCGTCCTGGAAGCACTTTTATATTTGAATTTGGCGCCAAAGTGACGTAATTGGCGTCCTTACACTGGCGTGTTTGCACCGGCGTGTTTACGCATGCGTCGGCGTTGCGGCGCTGGTGTCCCAGCGCCCACGTGGGCCGACTGGGCGCCACCATTTTGGATTCTTCGCCGCCGGGAGCAGATGCGTCTCTTCGCGCGGCGGCCTTGATAAATCCAAATTGGGCATGCATGTTTTTCTACTCTAAAGCACCAAGCCACAAACCTTTCCTAAATTTTGCAATTTTGGTGACATTTCCAAAAATCACCTCAAAACTTCCAACCTGCAAGCATCTTGTTTCCCACTTTTTTTTTTATTAGGTATCAAGATAAATCACCCCAAATATGAAAGCCTGGGGTCCACTGAACAGTTTTATGTCCAATATGTAAAGGTTTTACCTAAGCACATGACATATAGAGGCCTCAAAATGAAGACCCCCATATGGTCTGCAATTTCAGGTACTGCAAAATCAACACATTTACATAATTTTGGGGTGGGCAAAGGTAGAAAAAATTACCTTCACCCCAGAAAACATATATTTTCAGAAAGTACACATTCTCCAAAATCCACATCAGGCAAGTGGTAAAAAGGACTATAAAGAAATATTGTTTGTTCACTGGTATTACCATACATTGCTGTGCTCAGGTCTTTTTTATATTTCAGTTAGTATGTACATAAGCTATAGCATGTTAAAATTTG
This sequence comes from Xenopus laevis, assembly GCF_017654675.1. Lineage (NCBI taxonomy): Eukaryota > Metazoa > Chordata > Amphibia > Anura > Pipidae > Xenopus > Xenopus laevis. Next base: position 63,547,412 of record NC_054383.1, on the reverse strand, counting down.
GAGATATGGAATAGCAATAGATTTATACTTAAAATCTTAAAAATTAAGCATTCACTACTTCTAATTTTTGTATAACATTAATTACACCTATACCCCCAAAATGAACACTTAAGCAACAGATAGTTCATATCATATTAAGTGGCATATTAAAGAATCTTACCAAACTGGAATATATATTTAAGTAAATATTGCCCTTTTACATCTCTTGCCTTGAGCCACCATTTCGTGATGGTCTCTGTGCTGTCTCAGAGATCACCTGACCAGAAATACTACAACAGCAGCAGCTGTATGTAAGAAGAGTGTAGAAAAAGGCAAATATTATGCCTGCTTAACTGTGTAAAGAATGGTTGACGTATCTATAGTAATAGTGGTAGTATGCAAAGTTATCTTACCATACTCCCTTCTTATCTTTGATTCTTTTGGTGTAATTCAAAGTGCACACTATATTTCCCTTTCTCTTCTTTGCCCCATACTTTACATAAGGCTCTTCAAGCCTTTCATAGTCAGTATCATTCTCAGAAAATCATACTCCCATTTTGCCAGTACTCCAATTAATATCCTATTAATTTACTAAACTATGCAAATATTTTTTTGGAAATGTGATCAAGGCTGCAGAGCATAACTTTTTTCTCTTAATCATGCTTCTTACTAGCAGCATATAAGGGTGATTTTCCTATTTCTTCCATTTAATTCATGTGGCATAACTATGAGTTTTCCTTTCAAATAGGGGTCACTGACACCATCTAAAAAACAAATGCTTTGTAAGGCTACAACTGCTAGTGGATTCAGAGGAAGGCAAAAAACAAACATTTGAAGCCTCTCCAATTTGCCTCAGAGGGGGAAAAAAATTCCTTCCTGACTCCAAAATGCAATGGAGTCAGTCCCTGGATCAATTTGTACTATGAGCTATCTTCCATAACCCTGTATTCACTCACTTGTTAAACACCATCCAACCCCTTCTTAAAGCTAAATCTAAGGTATCAGCCTGTACCACTGTTTTTATTGTGTTTCTGTTCTGTTCTTATTTGGTTTAAGATTCACTTCTGGGGGGGGGGCACCACAGCAGCTGGGCCTAGGGGAGCACAAAAGGTGAATCCAGCCCTGATTGTATTTCCCACATACTATTAGGAATCAAGATAAATCACCCCAGATATGAAAGCCTGGGGTCCTCTGAACAGTTTTATGTCCAATTTGTATAGGTTTACCTAAGCACGTGGCATATAAGGGCCCCAAAATGAAGAACCCCATATGGTCTTTCATTTCAAGTATTGCAAATCAACACATTTACATTATTTTTGGATTTGCAAAGGTAAAAAAAAAGTACTTTTACCCCAGAAAACCATATATTTTCAGAAATTACACATTCCCCCGAATCCAAATCGGGTATGCATGTCTTTCTACTCCAAAGCACCAAGCCACATATGCTTTTTCTCATCTGCCGATTCACCTTCTGTGAAGATAGACCTTGAGTCCCCAACTGCGTATTATGTGCCATAAAGACCCCCCAAAACCATATATTTTTGGAAAGTACACATTCTGACGAATACAAAATAGGTAATTATGTCTTTCTACTCCAAACTACCATACCGCAAAGCTACGCTAAAGGCAAGGGTTTTTATGACATTTCTGAAAATCGCTTAAAATATTGCAATTGAAGACATGGGTCTACTGAACAGTTTGATGCCCAGTATGCATAGATATACCAAAGGAGCTGGCATGTGCGGACCCCAAATATAAATAGTGCATATGAATTTTTTCGGCTGCCAATACGCATTCTATGAACATAGACCCTGACTGCCACAAGGCCCTCCTAACAGCACAAAGACCCCCCAAAACCATATATTTTTATTTTTGTTTTGTTTTCAGAGTTGAGAGTTTGAGAGTTGCTTTGAGGATCCCATGCTATCACTCTTCAGAAGAGAGTCAAACAGAAGCACAACTTGCAATTGACCACCTTAAATACCTTTTCTCATGATTGGACACACCTGCCTATGAAGTGCAAGGCTTAACAAGCTGATCCAACCAATTTGGTGTTGCCAGTAATCAGTATTGAGCAGTTACATGCATTCAAATTAGCAAAATTACAAGGGTACCACATTTTTGCACAGCCAGTTTTTCACATTTGATTTAATGTCATACAACTGAATATCGCTTTACTAAAACTCTGTGTTCAGAAAACACCCCAGTACTCAGATGTTCCTGGGAAATGAAAGGCATACCACTGCTATCTTTTTAGTCGAAAGTGGAGTAAATTATTATGCAGACTGAGAGGGGTTCCAAAACTTTTTCATATGACTATATATATATATATATATATATATATATATATATATATATATATATATTTATTTTATTTTATATATATATATATATATATATATATATATATATATATATATATATATATATTACAAGATACTAAAATATTGTGTTTACGTCTGTTGAGGCTTAGTAAGCAAATATCGGTAGTTTACACATTTTGAATACCTCAGCATGTCTAGTTTGCAAAATATTATGATTTTCTGTTGTCAGCTTTCTGCTGCCCACGTGGGCCGACTGGGCGCCACCATTTTGGATTCTTCGCCGCCGGGAGCAGATGCGTCTCTTCGCGCGGCGGCCTTGATAAATCCAAATTGGGCATGCATGTTTTTCTACTCTAAAGCACCAAGCCACAAACCTTTCCTAAAATTTGCAATTTTGGTGACATTTCCAAAAATCACCTCAAAACTTCCAACCTGCAGCATCTTGTTTCCCACTTTTTTTTATTAGGTATCAAGATAAATCACCCCAAATATGAAAGCCTGGGGTCCACTGAACAGTTTTATGTCCAATATGTAAAGGCTTTACCTAAGCACATGACATATAGAGGCCTCAAAATGAAGACCCCTATATGGTCTGCAATTTCAGGTACTGCAAAATCAACACATTTACATAATTTTGGGGTGGGCAAAGGTAGAAAAAATTACCTTCACCCCAGAAAACATATATTTTCAGAAAGTACACATTCTCCAAAATCCACATCAGGCAAGTGGTAAAAAGGACTATAAAGAAATATTGTTTGTTCACTGGTATCACCATACATTGCTGTGCTCAGGTCTTTTTTATATTTCAGTTAGTATGTACATAAGCTATAGCATGTTAAGATTTGGAGATATGGAATAGCAATAGATTTATACTTAAAATCTTAAAAATTAAGCATTCACTACTTCTAATTTTTGTATAACATTAATTACACCTTAAAGGAAAACTATACCCCCAAAATGAACACTTAAGCAACAGATAGTTCATATTATATTAAGTGGCATATTAAAGAATCTTACCAAACTGGAATATATATTTAAGTAAATATTGCCCTTTTACATCTCTTGCCTTGAGCCACCATTTCGTGATGGTCTCTGTGCTGTCTCAGAGATCACCTGACCAGAAATACTACAACACTAACTGTAACAGGAAGAAGTGTGGAAGCAAAAGACAGAACTCTGTCTGTTAATTGGCTCATGTGACCTAACATGTATGGTTAGTTGGTATGTTTGTGAGTACAGTGAATCCTACGATCCCAGGGGGCGGCCCTTATTTTTTAAAATGGCAATTTTCTATTTATGATTACCCAATGGCACATACTGCTGGAAAAGTATTATTATGAAAATGGTTTATTTACATGAAGCAGGATTTTACATATGAGCTGTTTTATGCAATATCTTTTTATAGAGACCTACATTGTTTGGGGGGTATAGTTTTCCTTTAAGTCATGAAACATGTTCTAACAATAGCCCTAATCTATGCAAGTTTAAGGCATCAGAGCAGGGGCAACTGCCCTAAACCTTGCACAGTGAGGATCTGCAAAGCAGCAGCTGTATGTAAGAAGAGTGTAGAAAAGGCAAATATTATGCCTGCTTAACTGTGTAAAGAATGGTTGACGTATCTATAGTAATAGTGGTAGTATGCAAAGTTATCTTACCATACTCCCTTCTTATCTTTGATTCTTTTGGTGTAATTCAAAGTGCACACTATATTTCCCTTTCTCTTCTTTGCCCCATACTTTACATAAGGCTCTTCAAGCCTTTCATAGTCAGTATCATTCTCAGAAAATCATACTCCCATTTTGCCAGTACTCCAATTAATATCCTATTAATTTACTAAACTATGCAAATATTTTTTTGGAAATGTGATCAAGGCTGCAGAGCATAACTTTTTTCTCTTAATCATGCTTCTTACTAGCAGCATATAAGGGTGATTTTCCTATTTCTTCCATTTAATTCATGTGGCATAACTATGAGTTTTCCTTTCAAATAGGGGTCACTGACACCATCTAAAAAACAAATGCTTTGTAAGGCTACAACTGCTAGTGGATTCAGAGGAAGGCAAAAAAAAAACATTTGAAGCCTCTCCAATTTGCCTCAGAGGGGGAAAAAAATTCCTTCCTGACTCCAAAATGCAATGGAGTCAGTCCCTGGATCAATTTGTACTATGAGCTATCTTCCATAACCCTGTATTCACTCACTTGTTAAACACCATCCAACCCCTTCTTAAAGCTAAATCTAAGGTATCAGCCTGTACCACTGTTTTTATTGTGTTTCTGTTCTGTTTTTATTTGGTTTAAGATTCACTTCTGGGGGGGGGGGCACCACAGCAGCTGGGCCTAGGGGAGCACAAAAGGTGAATCCAGCCCTGATTGTATTTCCCACATACTATTAGGAATCAAGATAAATCACCCCAGATATGAAAGCCTGGGGTCCTCTGAACAGTTTTATGTCCAATTTGTATAGGTTTACCTAAGCACGTGGCATATAAGGGCCCCAAAATGAAGAACCCCATATGGTCTTTCATTTCAGGTACTGCAAATCAACACATTTACATTATTTTTGGATTTGCAAAGGTAAAAAAAAAGTACTTTTACCCCAGAAAACCATATATTTTCAGAAATTACACATTCCCCCGAATCCAAATCGGGTATGCATGTCTTTCTACTCCAAAGCACCAAGCCACATATGCTTTTTCTCATCTGCCGATTCACCTTCTGTGAAGATAGACCTTGAGTCCCCAACTGCGTATTATGTGCCATAAAGACCCCCCAAAATCATATATTTTTGGAAAGTACACATTCTGACGAATACAAAATAGGTAATTATGTCTTTCTACTCCACACTACCATACCGCAAAGCTACGCTAAAGGCAAGGGTTTTTATGACATTTCTGAAAATCGCTTAAAATATTGCAATTGAAGACATGGGTCTACTGAACAGTTTGATGCCCAGTATGCATAGATATACCAAAGGAGCTGGCATGTGCGGACCCCAAATATAAATAGTGCATATGAATTTTTTCGGCTGCCAATACGCATTCTATGAACATAGACCCTGACTGCCACAAGGCCCTCCTAACAGCACAAAGACCCCCCAAAACCATATATTTTTATTTTTGTTTTGTTTTCAGAGTTGAGAGTTTGAGAGTTGCTTTGAGGATCCCATGCTATCACTCTTCAGAAGAGAGTCAAACAGAAGCACAACTTGCAATTGACCACCTTAAATACCTTTTCTCATGATTGGACACACCTGCCTATGAAGTGCAAGGCTGATCCAACCAATTTGGTGTTGCCAGTAATCAGTATTGAGCAGTTACATGCATTCAAATTAGCAAAATTACAAGGGTACCACATTTTTGCACAGCCAGTTTTTCACATTTGATTTAATGTCATACAACTGAATATCGCTTTACTAAAACTCTGTGTTCAGAAAACACCCCAGTACTCAGATGTTCCTGGGAAATGAAAGGCATACCACTGCTATCTTTTTAGTCGAAAGTGGAGTAAATTATTATGCAGACTGAGAGGGGTTCCAAAACTTTTTCATATGACTATATATATATATATATATATATATATATATATATATATATATATATATATATATATATATATATATATATATATATATATATAATATCAAAACAGGGGGGTTGTGGGAGCACTCTAAAGGCTTTAAAGTATATATATAAGTATAATAAATGCTATTGCATATGTACCCAAAACAGGGGTTATTTTGTTACAAAGTTATGATCATAAAATTGATAAGCCACCATACCACGTCAAGGTAAACCCCGAATGGCGGTCCCTAACTTGTTTTATATTTTATGTGCATTTTAGCATTACCTGTAATCAATGTCCGTTGAACGCTGTTTTTTCACTGAGGGCTAAATCCTCCCCAGCCAGCAATCAGGCTTTTAAAGGAGAGATATTCCCAAAACAAACGCCCAATTTTAAAAGCATAGGATCACCACTAGTTTAAAGGGGGGGTATGGGGTGCTACGACCACTGAAGCTATGCCACAGCTCCTGGCTAAATATACAATATCAAAACAGGGGGGTTGTGGGAGCACTCTAAAGGCTTTAAAGTATATATATAAGTATAATAAATGCTATTGCATATGTACCCAAAACAGGGGTTATTTTGTTACAAAGTTATGATCATAAAATTGATAAGCCACCATACCACGTCAAGGTAAACCCCGAATGGCGGTCCCTAACTTGTTTTATATTTTATGTGCATTTTAGCATTACCTGTAATCAATGTCCGTTGAGCGCTGTTTTTTCACTGAGGGCTAAATCCTCCCCAGCCAGCAATCAGGCTTTTAAAGGAGAGATATTCCCAAAACAAACGCCCAATTTTAAAAGCATAGGATCACCACTAGTTTAAAGGGGGGGTATGGGGTGCTACGACCACTGAAGCTATGCCACAGCTCCTGGCTAAATATACAATATAAAAACAGGGGGGTTGTGGGAGCACTCTAAAGGCTTTAAAGTATATATATAAGTATAATAAATGCTATTGCATATGTAGCCAAAACAGGGGTTATTTTGTTACAAAGTTATGATCATAAAATTGATAAGCCACCATACCACGTCAAGGTAAACCCCGAATGGCGGTCCCTAACTTGTTTTATATTTTATGTGCATTTTAGCATTACCTGTAATCAATGTCCGTTGAACGCTGTTTTTTCACTGAGGGCTAAATCCTCCCCAGCCAGCAATCAGGCTTTTAAAGGAGAGATATTCCCAAAACAAGATACTAAAATATTGTGTTTACGTCTGTTGAGGCTTAGTAAGTAAATATCGGTAGTTTACACATTTTGAATACCTCAGCATGTCTAGTTTGCAAAATATTATGATTTTCTGTTGTCAGCTTTCTGTTTGAGACTGTTGCAACACGCAAAATAGGCTGTTGTATTTCTAGAAGCCAGTGTTTTCTTGGAAATTTGTAGTCAAAAGCTTCATTTTCACCACTAAGTTTTTCCAAAACACAAATATTCTAGTTTGATTACAAAAAACATTAAAATGGGGGGGGGGGGGGTATCATGGAGCAAAAAGCAAAAAAAAAGTGTTCAGCATAAAATATCTGCACATTTACCAGACACCTGCTCTGGGTAAACCCAAGATGGAGGCCACTTAATTAATTCGCCCATCACTATGTGTAATTGCTGCTCCTTAATGCCCCTTGGTTTAGGACAAAAGTAAGGATGCTCAATCTCTTGGTTTATATGAAAATCTGATGTGACTTTGGGAAGATGAGAAGGAACTGTTCGAAGGACCACTTTGTCTTGATGAAATATAGTCCAAGGTTGTTGGTAAGATAATGCTATAGTAGTTTTTCAGTCAGCACTCACCCAATTGCCACCTCTTTTTAGATTATGGTGCACGTGTCCAGTGATCCACTTAACCAGTTGAGTTAATTCCAATCCAGTACACAACACAGCTCCATACAATGTTAGTTTAAAAAGTAAAAATAAATATGCATTAAAAACAACCAAAATAAAAATTCTCACCTATGACATGAGAAACTACCTAAAAAAGGGGTGGCGATCATATTCCCGATTAAGGCCATGGGGCTCCAATGTTTCTAGTAAACAAATCCATTTAGCTTCTTTTCTTAATAATTCTTTATTTCTATGCCCCCCCCCGGCGTAATGTGGGGACATGATCTATCATTTGGAATTTTAATTGGTGAACCCCATGGTCCATTTCGGTTTTTAATTGGTGCACCCCATGGCCCATTGAAATTATTTTCTTTTGTAGCACTGTTGGGAGTTATGATACAATGTAGCCAGGAGATGGCGCTGTAAGAGGAAGTATAAATTGTAACACAGTAAATGTATCAGTAACTTGACAAAGGGCTGGATGTAGGCCCGAAACGTTGTAATGTTGCAGATCTAAAGCCATGAGCAAATAAAGGCTTTTTGAACTAACATTGTATGGAGCTGTGTCGTGTACTGGATTGGTAAGATAATGCTGCCAAATCAGATACTCGTCTAGCAGAACAGATGGCAACAGTGGTGGAACTACCGGGGGAGCAGGGGGTGCGATTGGGCCAGGGCCCGCACCCCCTCAGGGCCCCCCGGCAGCTCGCATACTGCTGATTCCCAGCCACAGTGGCCGTTTTCACAACAAATAAACTTTTGCGGAGTGGGGCGGGGGCCCAGCTGCATGTATCCCACCATGGCCCACCCCCTCCAGTTACGTTACTGGATGGCAAGAAGGAAAACTACCCTCCAGGACAAGAACTTTAGGTCTACTGTAGCAAGTGGTTCGAAGGGTGGTGTGAGAAAATCTTACCCTGGTGGTCTAGTGGGGGGATGGCAGGGACGCCTGCCGCCCCCTCAACGAGGACGCTCGCCGCACTGAGCCGGGTTCACTGTAGCGCTGGTCTGTTAGGGCGCGCGCGCCTCTTCCTGGGTTTATGCGCATGCGCGCTGACATGATGACGTCAGCGCGCAGTGGCGCGAAATTCAAATGCTATTTAAAGGTACAGTTTTACTTTATGCCTTGCCCGTGATAGGATTTTGTTCCTGGTGCTTCTGAGCTTTGTGCTATATTCTGAACCTGTTTGATTCCTGTTTTTGACCCCTGCCTGGCTATTTGACTATTCTGACTTCTGGATTCTGACCCTTGCCTGATTACTGACTACCGCTTCTGATTAACCCTCTGATTGACTCCCTGGTTTGACCTTTGCCTGTCTGATAACGTTTACTCTCTGCCTGCCTGGACCCGGCCTGATCTGACTAATCCTTTGCCTAAACGCCTTGTACTGCGATCTTCTGTCCAAAGACTTTGCTTTACTGTCGTGCCCCTCTGCCTATCCAGAACCCTCATCTTGCACCTCTCGTTTAAGTCCAGGTGGCATCCAAGTAAGCCGAGGGCTCCTCCCGAGGCCCAAAGGCGGTCACACTACTGGTGAAGCACGAGCTGAGACCAGGGTGCCTGGTGTTTGTTCTGGTGTTGGGTGCCGACCGTGACAGGTGGTCTTTGGAGAGCCCGAAGCACTAAATTAAGGTCCCAGGGCGGGACAGGGTCTCGCCTCGGAGGGGGAATTCTCTTTAGTGCCTGAAAAAATAGCCTAAGCTCTGGTACTGAGGCCCATTGTTTATGACATAGGGCTGATAGGGCAGACACCTGAACTTTGAGAGCAGAAGTGCTGAGGCCTTTCTCTACTCCATCTTGTAGAAAGTCTAAGATATGAGTGGAAAGACATGTTTGCCAGGGAATGTTGCTTTTTCGGCTCCAGTTAATAAAAATGTTCCATATTTTGTGGTAAGCCGCGGCTGTGGACAGTTTCCTTGCTGATAGCAATGTGCTAATTACTGGGTCTGAGAAACCTTCCTGTTTCCATAGATAGGTTTCAACAGCCAAGCCGTCAAATTTAGCTTGTGTATGTGCTCTGCTTGTGCTGGTCCTTGTGACTGAAGGTCTGGGACTAACGGAAGTGACCAGGGCTGCGCTTCTGACATTTGTATCAATAATATTAATGCATATTAATATAAAAATAATATTAATGCATGTTATACACTAAGGGGCTGATTCACTATGGGTCGAATATCGAGGGTTAATTAACACAAAATGTAACATACATAGTAACATAGTAACATAGTAAGTAAGGTTGAAAAAAGACACATGTCCATCGAGTTCAACCTTTTTTTTTTTTTTTTTATTAACTACCTATCTGCCAGTTGATCCAGAGGAAGGCAAAAAAAACCATCTGAAGCCTCTCCAATTTGCCTTAAAGCTATCTAATGTATCAGCCTGTACAACTGATTCAGGGAGAGAATTTCACATCTTCACAGCTCTCATTGTAAAAAACCCCTTCCGAATATTTAGGCGGAACCTCTTTTCTTCTAATCGGAATGGGTGACCTCATGTCAGCTGGAAGGACCTACTGGTAAATAAAGCATTAGAGAGATTATTATATGATCCCCTTATATATTTATACATAGTCATCATATCACCCCTTAAGCGCCTCTTCTCCAGCGTGAACATCTCCAATTTGGCCAGTCTTTCCTCATAGCTAAGATTTTCAATACCTTTTACCAGCTTAGTTGCCCTTCTCTGTACCCTCTCTAATAAAATAATGTCCTGTTTGAGTGATGGAGACCAAAACTGTACGGCTGGTCCTTGTGACTGAAGGTCTGGGACTAACGGAAGTGACCAGGGCTGCGCTTCTGACATTTGTATCAATAATATTAATGCATATTAATATAAAAATAATATTAATGCATGTTATACACTAAGGGGCTGATTCACTATGGGTCGAATATCGAGGGTTAATTAACACAAAATGTAACATACATAGTAACATAGTAACATAGTAAGTAAGGTTGAAAAAAGACACATGTCCATCGAGTTCGACCTTTTTTTTTTTTTTTTTATTAACTACCTATCTGCCAGTTGATCCAGAGGAAGGCAAAAAAAACCATCTGAAGCCTCTCCAATTTGCCTTAGAGGGGAAAAATTCCTTCCTGACTCCAAAATGGCAATCGGACTAGTCCCTGGATCAACTTGGACTATGAGCTATTTCCCATAACCCTGTATTCCCTTACTTGCTAAAAAGCCATCCAACCCCTTCTTAAAGCTATCTAATGTATCAGCCTGTACAACTGATTCAGGGAGAGAATTTCACATCTTCACAGCTCTCATTGTAAAAAACCCCTTCTGAATATTTAGGCGGAACCTCTTTTCTTCTAATCGGAATGGGTGACCTCATGTCAGCTGGAAGGACCTACTGGTAAATAAAGCATTAGAGAGATTATTATATGATCCCCTTATATATTTATACATAGTCATCATATCACCCCTTAAGCACCTCTTCTCCAGCGTGAACATCTCCAATTTGGCCAGTCTTTCCTCATAGCTAAGATTTTCAATACCTTTTACCAGCTTAGTTGCCCTTCTCTGTACCCTCTCTAATAAAATAATGTCCTGTTTGAGTGATGGAGACCAAAACTGTACGGCATATTCTAGATGGGGCCTTACAAGTGCTCTATACAGTGGAAGAATGACCCCCTCCTCCCTTGACTCTATGCCCCTTTTAATACAGCTCAAGACCTTATTTGCCCTTGATGCTGCTGACTGGCATTGCTTGCTACAGCCAAGTTTATCATCTACAAGGACTCCAAGGTCCTTTTCCATAATGGATTTGCCTAGTGCAGTCCCATTAAGGGTATAAGTGGCTTGGATATTTTTACATCCCAGGTGCATGACTTTACATTTATCAACATTGAATCTCATTTGCCACTTAGCTGCCCAGATTGCCAGTTTGTCAAGATCATGTTGCAAGGATGCCACATCCTGGATGGAATTAATTGGGCTGGATAATTTTGTGTCATCTGCAAACACTGATACATTACTTACAACACCCTCCCCTAAGTCATTAATGAACAAGTTAAATAAAAGTGGACCCAATACTGAGCCCTGGGGGACCCCACTAAGAACCTTACTCCAAGTAGAGAATGTCCCATTAACAACCACCCTCTGTACCCGATCCTGTAGCCAGTTTCCTATCCACGTGCAAACGACTTCATTAAGCCCAACAGACCTTAGTTTAGAAAGCAGTCGTTTGTGGGGCACAGTATCAAACGCTTTGGCAAAATCCAAATAGATCACATCTACTGCCCCCCCACTATCCAGAATCTTACTTACCACATCATAAAATGCAATCAAATTCGTCTGACATGACCTATCGTTCATAAAGCCATGCTGATTGTTGCTCATAATGCCATTCATTAGGACAAAATTTTTAATGTGATCCCTTAACAAGCCTTCAAATAATTTGCCCACCACAGATGTCAAGCTTACTGGCCTATAATTGCCAGGCTGAGATCGTAATCCCTTTTTAAATATTGGAATAACATCAGCTTTTCTCCAATCCATAGGCACCATACCAGATGACAGTGAATCTGAGAAAATCAGAAATAAGGGCTGGTCTAAAACTGAACTAAGCTCTCTAAGAACCCAGGGGTGTATGCCACCAGGCCCTGGAGCCTTGTTTACATTAATTTGTATTAAAGCTTTTTGAATCATATCCTGAGTCAGCCACTGACTAGATTGAGCTGAACCATTCGTGCAGTTATTAAGTGAGCCTGTGAACCCAGACTCCTCTATTGTATACACTGAAGAAAATAACTGATTTAACACATTTGCCTTATCTGTATCTGTTACAACCATACTGGTACCATTATTTAATGGAGCAACACTCTCAACCTGCATCTTTTTACTATTAATATATTTAAAAAACTTTTTAGGGTTAGTTTTCACCTCCACCGCAATTAACTCTTCATTTATTTTCTTAGCCTTCCGGATTGCTGATTTACAACATTTATTACAGTGTTTATATTCATTAAATGCAGCTTCTGTCCCTACAGATTTGTAGTTTTTAAATGCCTTTCTCTTCTTTCCCATTAACTTCTTTACTTCTGTATTAAGCCACACAGGATGATTCTTAGAGCTTCTACGTTTAGTCCTTAAGGGTATAAATTGAGAACAGTAATGATTTAATATCATTTTAAAGGACAACCATTTCTGTTCTGTGTTTTTAGCTGAAAACCTAATGCCCCAATTAATGCTCTGTAGGGCAGCCCTCAAGGCACTAAAATTAGCTTTTGCAAAATTCATGGTTTTTGTTGCCCCAGTATATTTTTGTTTTTTGCACCAGACATTAAATGATATAACATTATGGTCACTATTACCCAGGGGTTCAATGACTTGCACATTTGCTATAAGTTCTGGGTCATTTGAGATCACTAAATCAAGAATAGCATTTTTTCTGGTAGGCTCCTCAACAACCTGTGCTAAAAAACTGTCATGCAATAAGTTTATAAACTTGTTCCCATTAACTGATCTAGCAGTATGCAAACAAGAATAGTCAGCACAACCTTGTTAAATCTTCTTACTTTTCTTTAGATGGGTGCAGGTTCTCCAGTGGCCACTCTCCACCAGCAAATGTCATACTTTGATCTAGCAGTACCGTTGCTCCAGTCAATATCTGGGTAATTAAAATCCCCCATTATCATTACTTTACCTAAACTAGCAGCCTTTTCTATTTGCATTAGGAGCTTTGTCTCTTCCTCCTCACTTACATTAGGGGGTCTATAGCATACGCCTACAATTAATTTGCTGGATTCTTTACAATTGGTGAAGAACTCCACCCATACGACTTCTGCCCACTCATTTTCTAACATAACCTCCTCCTTTATATGAGCTTTTAAATCCTGCCTAACATACAGACATACCCCTCCTCCTTTTCTATTGCCTCTGTCCCTCCGAAACAAAGTATAGCCACTGATATTTACTGCCCAGTCATGCGACTCATTCAGCCATGTTTCGGCCACACCAATCACATCATATTTTCCTTCCATCGCCAGCACCTCCAGCTCTCCCATTTTACCAGTCAGACTTCTTGCATTTGTAAACATACATTTAATACTGGCACCATATTGAACATATGACATGTGGTCCTCCCTATCCTTAACAGTATCCCCAGCCAAATCTCCTCCCCCATTTTCCCTTTCTTTGCCCACTATCTCATCTAACCTGTCTACCACTGAATCTTTTACTGAACCCTCCCCCCCCCACACCTAGTTTAAAATCTCCTCCAACCCTCTAGCCATCTTCTCTCCCAAAACAGCTGCCCCATCATCATTGAGGTGCAGCCCATCCCTAGCAAAGAGCCTGTAGCCGACTGAAAAATCAGCCCAGTTCTCCAAAAACCCAAAACCCTCCTCCCTACACCAATCTTTCAGCCACGCATTAATCTCCCTACGCTCCCGCTGTCTCCTTAGCGTTGCTCGTGGCTCAGGTAATATCTCTGAGAAAATTACCTTGGAAGTCCTCGCCCTCAGTTTTGAACCTAGTTTTTTAAAATAATTTTTGAGGACTTCACCACCTCCTCTAACTTTGTCATTGGTACCTATGTGTACCAAGACCGCTGGGTCTTCCCCAGTCTCTATCAAATGAAACTACTAAGCAGAAATTGGCAATATATATATATATATATATATAAAATCTATATAAAAAGATTGAGACCTGAGCTGCTAGGAAATTCTCTTCAAGTTTACTTCTCAGGCTCTTGCAGCTCTATTCAGTGCCACCATATTTGGTATTTATATGTGTACACAATAGCTCAAGCTAGCTCAGTCTGAACTTTTCCAGCCTTAACTGAAGCACTTAGTAGCGTAGTATTCTAAGAAAGGAATGCTGAACACATGATCAATTACACCAAAAGTAGGAAAAAGAGAGAGAGAGAAGCAGGACAGGAAGACTGGTTAGTATATCCAGTGTGCATGTGAGGGTGCCTATTGTATTTGTCTGCCTTTGTGATTCTGTCAGCATAAGTTTGTATTCTTAAAGTATTAAGTGTATGTGTGTGCACTCCTTCCTGAGTAGGTTTCTTTTTATGCAAGAGTCTGTGTGTGTCCTTCTTTGTATAGCTCATGCATATGGTTAGGTTGTAACAATACTTAAACTCAAGATTTCATTATTAAATAACATAACTGAATACATATTATTGTCATTATCTACATTATTGTTCATTATTATTCCTTTTCCTTACCTGAAAGTGTCAAATAGTTGCATTACATTTTCAGGATCTATACTTTTGCTATACTATTTTGGGTGTATCATATTAAACACTTTGACTGTATTTATACAGTACATTCTGGGGTATTCTATTTTTACAGAGCAAATATAATTTTGGGGCCTCTTATTTGAAAAGGATCTGTTTTTTTTTTTTTGCAGACGGCAAACTGTACAACTTTAGGTAGTGTTATTCAGGGTCTACTAAACTGAATAATGTACTCTCTTGCAGAGACTTAAGGGAAGAAAACATAATATTGCCTCTTCATATGAATATATATTTTTATTATATTGTGTTACTTGCTGTAGTACTGCTCTCTTTGTACAGTAGATCCCTTTGAGTGCAGAGATGTGCAACTAGTAGCAAATAAAACTGGTACCAATTAAATAGAAAAAAGGACAAAAGGCAAGGCAAAACATTAGAAAAGAACTTTCACTTAAAGGGGAACTATTGTGATAATGAAAATGTAATATATGTGTCAACATACTGAAATAAGATACTTTGTAAATACAATCAATTAAATATTCAGCATTGTTTCTGAAATAATGAAGTTTATGTTTACTATTCCTCTCTCAGCATCTGTTTCTCCTCATTCTGTCTTCATGCAGCAGTTAGGTGTCAGAGAGTCATTAAAAGTTAGATTAAATGTATCTTATAGGTGGCTTCCTTTCCTAGCAGATGTATTAGAGCTCACTCAAATACGTAACTGATTCCAGTACAAACAAATTCTAACAAAATAACTGCCCTTTGCATGTAGAGAAAAAGGCTTTCTAGTGATTTTAATAGAGCGAGCTCTGATACAGTTTCTAGGCAAAAGGAGGACCCCATAAGATATATTGGATCTAACTGTGAATGATTATCTGACACCCAACTCTTGCATGGAGACTAATTGAAGAAAAACAGATGCTGAGAGAGGGTTAGTTAACATAAACTTGATATTTCAGAAACAGTACATACTTTTTAATTGATTGCATTTATTTCAGTATGATGAAGCTTATATAACATTTTTATTTTTGTGATAGTTCCCCTTTAAAGCAATGGTTCCTCACAGTATGGGCAGGTCATCTGATGGCAGACAAGCATAATAACTAGGGCTATAATCAGCTTAATATCTATAGTTATATATAGTTGTATATGTTCCATATATATTCATAGTCCACCAGTTGCATACAGACATACATGCAACATAGAAGACTGCTTGGTTAAGGCTGATTTGGCGCTATGCAAGTTTGGTTCCACTAAAAGATGGAATATACTCATGTGGAAGGTGTAATTGGTGTACTAGTGTAATCAAAACCCTTAGTTCTGGATACATATGTTGCACACCCTGCATCCTAAAGTATTAAACAGAGAAGTATAATCTACAGTATATGCATTTACATATAAAGCCTTATCTTGTTTCAAATATAACATTATCATTTGAACTTGAATTATGACATACTACTAGATTATTGTGATGTATTGTCATTGTAATTATTGGTAGCTATAATTATTGTTTTGGTAGCTATTTCCACATGATCATGAATGTCACTAGATGTCATACATTTATGTTTAAATGGTTAATGGGACTGTGTCTTTAAGTACCTCTAATTAGCAGCACCTTTAAGGGAGTCTCCTTAAATGGAAGCTGGTTCTAAGTATATTTGAACACCTCAGCAATATATTATTTCATTTAATATTTGTTGCATTAAAGAAACAGTACAGTGTAAAAATAAAAACTGGGCAAAAAACAAAATAAAAAATGCTTTTAATATAGTTAGTTAAGCAAATATGTCAAAGGCTGGAGTGAGCGAATGTCTAACATAACAGTCAGTGACTTTAAGGGGGGCCATATGGAACATAACTGTTCAGTGAGTTTGCAATTGATCCTTAGCGTGCAGGTCAGATTCAGAAGCAACAGTTATGACCCATGTTCCCCCCCCCCTCAAGTCACTGATTGGTTACTGCCTGGTAATCAGTGGAAACCAAGAGACTTGTAAATCAGGAAGTTGGTTCTGGCTATTATGTTAGATTTCTAGATACTCCAGCCTTTATAGATTAAATGTTTGTCTAATTTATTGAAATTTTGCACAGCCTATCAATTTACCCTGTTCATATTTGTATACAGAACAATTCTATTATGCAAAGTATTGGTTCAAGGAAAGACTCTAAATTTCAAGAAAGCAAATGTTATCACTTTAAAATATTACTTCAGTTGGTAGATTGGTACAGTAGCTTTAAAGCTAAATACACACTAATTACTGTTCTCAGTCTCTCTTAAGAAGGAAATTTAAAAGAACCACCCTTTGTGGCTTAATTGAAATGTAAGAAAGTTATTAGGAATGAAGAAGAAAGTATTTAAGAATTATAAGTGTGAGATAAGCAAAGACTAGTCCCAAAAAGTATATAAATCATTAAATACAGTAGTGCAAGCTATGGGTATGGGCACGTTTTGGTTACAAGGTACTCTGAAAAAGCAAACATGCTTAATTAGTTCTTTTCCATAATGTATGCAATAGAGAGGTCCTACAGGACCAGCTCTGTAAAGGTGGTCATGGGGAAGATCAAACAAGTTGTTAGTGGTTGACAATATATGGTATTTGAATATTTCCGCCTTATGGTTCTTAGAGAACTTACCAGAGTTTTAGGCTGCTTACTTATTCAGATTTTCTCAAACTTCCTTTCATCTGATATGAAACCATTGACCAAAACTGAAGATTAGGGTCTCAACATAGTAATAATAGGCCTATATGTTTGACATCTCTTGTCGGCAAATTATTGGAAGTCTTGTTAAGTGATCAAATTCAAGATGATGAGAGAATGGTGTTAGAAGTAGTAATCAGTTTTTTACGATGAAGCAAGTAATTTAGACAGTGGAGTTTCATATTATATAATCTACTTGGATTTTGCTAAAGATTTTGATACAGTGCCACATACACATTTGATTTTTAAGATAAGGTCTGTTGGTTTTGATAATGTTGCATGTATATTAGTGATGGGCGAATTTGTCCTGTTTCACCTCGCCGTAAAAATTTGCAAATTTCCCTCGAATTTAATGTCTGATGATCCCATCAATTTTGAAGCCGTCTTTAAAGTCAATGGGCATCGGAATAAAGTTGACATGCAACGGTTTTGACGCAAACTACTTTTCTGATGCTCGTCCAAAATTAACAAATTTATTTGTCAGTGGCGAAACGCGGAAATTTGTGTCTGCCGAATTTATTCGCCCATCACTAGTGTACATGAATAAAAACTTATGGATGGTGAAAGGTGGTTTCATCTTAAAATGCAGATGTAGATTTTTACAGGGAAAACTATGAAGTTTCAAGTATTGGATGCCTTTTTAGAATGTTAGAATTCTTACTACAAAGTTTAACCAGGAATAGGTCTTGGCATTAGTAAGGATTTTCCCCCCTCTGCACCTGAACAGACAGTGGCAATAGAAAAATTGGCACCTCCTGCAGAGCTTGGTTTTGTAATGGGCTGCTCTTTACCTGGCTGCTCTTCAAGTTTTACTTTGTAAGTACCAGTAAACAGTTTACAGACAAACAATATATTTGCGCAATGTAGAAGTATTGACAGCAGTTTATTTATGTGGTGCTGATTTGGACTGTGGTGCAGTGTTGAACTGGGATACCAGGGCCCACCAATCGGTGTGTGTATGACTATGTCCATAATTGAAAGGTTAATTGTCAAAACTTCACTCCTTATTATAGCCAAGTAGGGTAGGTGCTTTTTTAAAAAAATATTTGCCTTTTAGATTAGACAGCATCAAATCAATGAGGTTCATAAATATTTTATATGGAAAGGCCTTGTTTTAATTTTTGGTGTTAAATGGACAACAAGATTGTCAATCAGTCCTACTCTGACATGTGATTGGTACAAATGAGCGGGCTTTTATTCTGGGAGGTTCTGGCAGCCTGGAAGTCCTCTCCATCATTTAGAAGGTACAGGAGGAATTGTGTACTCAGGATTATGGGATACACAAGTAGTAACTATATCTATTCCCTTGTGTGTAAATTCATCAGCCTGCTTCAGAGTACCTACCATGCCTGTGGTAGTCTGCCAGTTAGATGTATTTCTGCTACAACAACAATTGCCACCTGTAAGTACTAAGTAGCACAAATATATATACTTTGCCATAAAAAGACACTGATGAAAGTAACTATGTGTAGTAAACTAGTCGGGTCCAGACCCAGATTTGTGGCGAGGGCCTAGGGCGGTAATATTTTAGGGGCGGTATGCGGCCAAGCTGCATCCTAAAATGCATTGGGATCAGAATTACCCAGCGCTATGACGCATGTTTGCGTGGTCAGTGGACTCTAGGACCATGAGGCCCTGGTCATGTCATGCAGGGCTGGAACTAGGGGTAGGCAGAGTAGGCACGTGCCTAGCGCTCAAAGCTGGGAGGGCGCCAGGCACGTACCTCCTCTGTCACCTACCCCAAGTCCGGTTCCCTTCTCTTGCCGACTCTATGTATTTTTCGCGCTTTGTGCGCTTCTGCGCATGCGCAAATTCGCGCATTCGCACACGAGCGCAAATTCACGCGAGCGCAAATTCATGCATGCGGACGTGCGCAAATTCACGCAGGGGCATGCGCACACTAAACAGCGCTGCGACTGCCGGGCCTGCCTAGGGCGCCTGCCCAGCGTGGCCCGGCACTGATGTCATGCATGATTCCCTTCAGACCCCAACCTAATATATATATAACTTCAGTCAGTCCAAATTATTTTATTCAGCACCTAGAAGGAGTGTCTCTTGTTGTTCTTATTCAACTTCAGTCAGTCCAAATTTTATTCAGCACCTAGTAGGAGTGTCTCTCGTTGTTCAATTCAACTTCAGTCAGTCCAAATAATTTATTATTCAGCATTTAGTGTAGTGCCAATTCACTTGTATAATCTAAAAATGTCAAAAAGCTCAAGTGAATATTTAAGTGGTGCACAGAATAAAACCTCAAAGCTGCTAAGCAAGAGCAAGTGAAAATATGTCAAGATAAATACTATATTTCAAAAATCTGTCTCAATCAGATCAGGAAGCTTCTACCTCTCATGTAAATAATAAATAAATAATATGCGAAGCTGGATGTGGCTCTGAAACAGTTCAGGAGACAAAGTCACAGCAGATTCTGAAAAAAGTGAATGTACTAATGATGGAAAAGATGGAAAAGGTGATGCCCAAGTACAGTAATTTCAAAAAATGCTATTCAATACAGACAGGGCAAACCTTGTAGACCTCAATGACTATTTTCAAAGGATTAAAAAATTAACAGATGTTTTTGCAGTGACCAGGCCCGGATTTGTGGAAAGGCCACCTAGGCCCGGGCCTAGGGCAGCAGGATTTTAGGGGGTGGCATGCTGCCCAACCACACCCACATTGGTTCAAAAACACTGGGGATGTGCTGGAGATACAATCATTTTTTAAATTTCCCCATTGATGATGAAAATTTGCACGAATAAAGGGGAGGGGCGATGAACGGCAGTGGGCCTAGGGGCGCATACTATGTTAATCCGGCCCTGGCAGTGACTATTATTATACCCAAACAAAAGCAGGACAAAAGATAGAACTATAATGACTCTGTTATTCTCCTACTTTAAATGGTGGATATTGTGAGCCCTGTTGGCTGTTTTCAGGTGAGGAGCAATCAGATCCTTTTCTACAAAATGCTTGGCGTGATGGCTGTATGCACGATTGGCAGGAGTTTAGTAAAAAATGTGCATGAAGCAAGTACATCACACTTACATGTGTGCTTGTGCACAGCACATGGAAACAGGATAAAATGTTGCATTCTTTTTTACATGAGGGCTTTGATAAATGGAAAGCAATTGTGAATCATCTTTTGGATATAACAAGAACACTAGCGTTATGTCAGCTTGCTTTCAGGGGTCATTGGGAGAATATTGGAGAAATAGGAAAGCAGATTGGCAATTTTCTTAATATAATTGATCTCCTATCTCATTTTGACCCATTGCTTAAAGGGACATTTCAGTGTAAAAATAAAAACTGGATAAATATAGGCTGTGCAAAATAAATGTTTCTAATACATTTAGTTAGGCAAAAATGTAATCTATAAAGGCTGCAGTGACTTCATGTCTAGCATAGTAGCCAGAATCCAACTTCCTGCTTTTCAGCTCTCTAACTCTGAGTTAGTCAGTTACTTGAAGGGGGGCCACATAGGACATAACTGTTCATTGAGTTTGCAATTGATCCTCAGCATGCAGGTCAGATTCAAAAGCAACAATTATGGCCCATGTCGCCAGGGTAAACATTCAGTGGAAGCCAAGAGAGCTGAAAAGCAGGAAGTAGTGTTCTTTTCTGTTGTGTTAGACATCCAGTCACTCCAGCCTTTATACATTACATTTTTGCTATAACTATATTAGAATTTTTTTTATTCTGCACAGCCTATACATTTACCCAGTTTTTATTTTTATAGCACACTTATTTAATAAAGGCAAAACTAAATACATAATCCAAAATTAAATGATCTTTCTGTTAAGTGACTGTGTATTGCAGGAAAATATTAGGGAAATTAATCAGCAGCATTTTTAGCCCATCATCTTAGACACAACTGCAGACATATCAAAAAAGCATCAGCTAAGTGTGGTTGTAAGATTTTTTAATTAAAAAAAGATAATGAAAAGTTTGAAATAAAATAAGTATTTTTAGGCTTTTTTGAGATAACAGATCAGTGCAAAAAACTTTGAAAGTGAGATCATAAGAATTCTAATTGATATGCATAATAAAATAGTAAATTAGGTTACAAAAGAAACATGTCCATCACGTTCAACCTTCTAACTCTATTTTAACCTGCCTAACTGCTAGCTGATGCAGAGGAAAGCAAAAAACCCAGTTTGAAGCTTCTCCAATTTGCCTCAGAGGAAAAAAAAATCGATCCCCAACTACTCACTGAGGCACAGGAGGCCTGAAAGCATAAAAAACAGAAGCAAAAGACTATTTAATAGCTTCTTTCCAAGAGCTGTCAGACTAACTGCAAACAAGTCCTACAGATAAGAAAGAAGAAACCTTCAGGAATCGCCTATCCCAATCAATCATCTAGTCCAAAAAAAACGAAATGGTCTACACTGCACTCACTGCACTGTACGTTTACTATTCATTAATCTTATAATCTGTATCTCTGTATCCCACATATATTGTAAAAATCAATATATTGTAAAATCAATATGTGTCTCACTGCACTGTGCTGCAAAAGAAATTCCTATGTACTTCTGGTACAAATGGCAATAAATAATTACTAGACTTGACTTGACTTGACTTGAAAATGGCAATAGGACTAGTCCCTGGATTAGCTTGGGTATTGTGGTGTTTATACAAATGGCCTGTAGCTGTCACTGTGCACACATAGTACTTTCTATACTAATTAAAGCAGGGGTGCCCAAAAGGTATATCTACTAGTAGACCTTTAGCTTTGATCAGTAGATCTCAAGACACTGTCTAAGAGACAGCTTGTCTAAATCACCCACCAATTTCATGCTTTTCATTCAGATATTTATTATGTTAAGGTTACTTAAGAAATAGTTAAATTGTTTGTGTTAACTATAGCAATATAAATTCTCTCAAAAATCCATACAGTATTTAAGTAATATTTTCCATGGAACAGATTGCTAACAATGCTTTTATGGATGTAGATCATAATGGGACAACATCACTAAAAGTAGACCTCACATTAGTAAAGTATGGGCCCTCCTGGCTTAAAGTGTTGGACTTGAATTTCCTGTTGAAGTGTAATGGCTGCATGAACCTGCTACTAAAGCACTGTTATACCCTACTCATCCTCAGCTACCAAAAATATAACAGGTATAGATCTAAAAAACTGTATAGGTCAGGGTTATGATGGGGCTGCCAACATGAGTGGAAGATACTTAGGCTTACAAGCTCATATAAAGAAGCATGTGCCAAATACAGAGTTTGTTCATTGTTTTACACATTTAAATCTGATGCTAACTGGTTCTATGAAAAAAAGTTAAAATGCTAAATTTTTTGAAAAAGTTGAGAATCTATATGCATTTTTCAGCAATAGTGCTACTCAACAATGTTTTAGCAGAAGACACATATATAAATAAAACTCTTGAAAAATTGTGTCCAACCAGATGGTCTTCGCAATTTGATTCATTAAGCTTGTTATGCATTGCCTATCAAATGTTGCACCTAGAAGCAAAAAGGCAAGTGAGAGACAGGAAGAGGTCAGTCTAAAAAAAAAACCATGTAAAACTTTTATTTTGTCTTATTACTCTTATTTCAAAGATAAAAATATTAACTTAGTTTCTAAACTACTGCGGGCCACTACACTTCTAGAACATGCACACTACTGCGAAGTTTGGAAGATGATCTTCATAGGCTCACTACACTTCTAGAACATGCACAAAATAACATTTCATCAAGAGTTAGCAAAAACACGGGATATTCAACCACAATTTGTGTCTAAACATCAAAAACAAGTGAAAAGATTCTTTAGTGAGTTCAGATCTGATGAAAGAATAGAAGATCCCATGGAAATATTTCAAACAACTGTTTATAATGGTTCATTATATTAATGGTTATAATGGTTCATTGGATATAATTATCAACAGTTAACCTGGCGTTTCAATAGTATGAAGACTATTAATAAAAATGTTTGGTTCTTGAACCCTAAGCAATTAATGCAAATGATCAACGAAGAGGCTTAAATGAAAGCAACATCACTTTCTGATAAATATCATTCAGATTTGTTGCTTTAGTTGCTTAGTAGAACAGCTAATAAGCTTGAAGACAATCACAGTCTCATAAATACTGAAAAGAAACATGTTCAATTGTTTAGCAGGTAGTTTACATGACTTGTGCACAGCTCCAGTGACAACCAGTGGTGCAGAAAGACCTTTCTCAAAACTCAAGTTAAGTAAACAATTTTTAAGAAATACAATCACCGAATTAAGATTAAGTGCTCTAGTTATATTAAACGTTGAACATAAAACATGGAGAAAACAATCTGGATGACTTGTGAAATTAAGGAATGTTGGCCTGGAACATAGTATTTGTATCTGGATAGAGAACTGGCTAAAAGATAGACTACAAAGAGTGGTGGTAAATCAATGGAACATTTTCTTTTTTTTTTTTAACAGATTTTCTTTATTGCATTTTAAACATCCAGTTACATAGAAAAAGAAAGAGAAAGAGTCAAGAGAGATAGAACCTCGGGGTAAACCGAGGAAAAGGAAAGAGTAAAGAAGGGATGGGTCTTCCATGTTCGGCTCAAAGTGTTGCCAATGTGGGCATGTCTAATTAGGCATCCCACCACGGGCAAAAGTGCATAAGTCAGTTTCTGTCCGTATATATCGATAGGCCTCGGTCACATTTCCCATGTTGCCTTTAGTAGAGAAAAGGTAGATGACTTTCAAACATTCTGGTCCACCCCCAACCACGCATGCCATATCTTCCAAAATTTTCCTCGGCAGCCTCTTGTCATATATGTCAACTTTTGACTGGGAAGAACAAGTTTTTTCCAGAAGTTTAAAGTCGGAGGTGCCGTTGCCTTCCAAGTCATCAGGATGGCCTTTTTGGTGAAGTGTAATAGCTGCAAAAGGCAGATCCGTTCGCTGGTGCTCAGAGCTAGACCTTCAGTTATTCCCAGTAAAATGGAACATTTTCTAATTGGACCAGTGTTGTTAGTGGAGTACCACAGGGCTCTGTACTAGGTCCCTTGCTTTTCAACTTGTTTATTAATGACCTGGAGGTGGGCATTGAAAGTACTGTTTCTATTTTTGCAGATGATGCTAAATTGTGCAGAACTATAGGTTCCATGCAGGATGCTGCCACTTTGCAGAGTGATTTGTCTAAATGGCAGTGTTTTGGGAGTTTCCTTAAATGAGAAGGATCTTGGGGTCTTTGTAGATAACACGTTGTCTAATTCTGGGCAAAGTTATTCTGTGGCTACTAAAGCAAATAAAGTTCTGTCTTGCATAAAAAAAGGGCATTAACTCAAGGGATGAAAACATAATTATGCCTCTTTATAGGTCCCTGGTAAGGCCTCATCTGGAGTATGCAGTGCAGTTTTGGACTCCAGTCCTTAAGAGGGATATAAATGATCTGGAGAGAGTGCAGAGACGTGCAACTAAATTGGTTAGAGGGATGGAAGACTTAAATTATGAGGGTAGACTGTCAAGGTTGGGGTTGTTTTCTCTGGAAAAAAGGTGCTTGCGAGGGGACATGATTACACTTTACAAGTACATTAGAGCAGGGGACCTTTTTACCCATAAAGTGGATCACCGTACCAGAGGCCACCCCTTTAGACTAGAAGAAAAGAACTTTCATTTGAAGCAACGTGGGGGGTTCTTCACAGTCAGGACAGTGAGGTTGTGGAATGCACTGCCGGGTGATGTTGTGATAGCTGATTAATTTATTGCCTTTAAGAATGGCTTGGATGATTTTTTGGACAGACATAATATCAACGGCTATTGTGATACTAAGCTCTATAGTTAGTATAGGTATGGGTATATAGAATCTAATTAAAAGTAGGGAGGGGTGTGTGTATGTTTGCTGGGTTTTCATTTGGAGGGGTTGAACTTGATGGACTTTGTCTTTTTTCAACCCAATTTAACTATGTAACTATGTAACTGTAACAACTTACCCTGGTGGTCTAGTGGTGCGTGACTTCTGATTACCTGTTGCTACCCCTGCCTGTTTGTGACAATCCTGACTTCTGGAATCCTGACCCTGCCTTGTAACTGTCTCTTCTGTAAACTTATCCCTTCTGACTGATCTGGTTTGACCCTTGCCTGTCTGACTCCGCTTGTACTCTGCCTGCCCCGACCCGGCCTGATTGACTACGCCTTCTGCCTACGCCTTCTGCCTATGCCTTCTGCCTACACCTTGTACTGTGACCTTCTGTCCAAAAGACTTTGCCCCTTTGTTCGTTCAGAACCCTTCCCTTGGCACCTCTCTTAATAAGACCTGGTGGCATACAATTAGCCGAGGGCTCCTCCCGAGGTGAAAGGCGGCTGTTAAAGGCGGAAGCAAGAGCTGAGAACAGGGTGCTTAGCATTGGTTCTGAATTTAGGGTGCCGACCGTGACAATGAAATTGTGGAAATTTCATGACTTTGAAACAAAGAGTGACGTTTGGGTAAACTATGATCATTGGAGCTTTTCATTTATCAAAATTTTCCACAGTTTTAGACTGACATTTCTAAAATCGTATCTTTCTTTTTTTTTTCCTTTTGTGTGTTCATTTTCATGTTCCTTTAAAACTGCATTAAATTTAAAAATTTTAGCCCTGTTTAAATTGTTTTTCCTTTATCTAATTTACTTTTTCACAAACTACATATATACTATGCTTACTTCAAAAATCTGTATTTAATATCGTCACTGCAATTGACTAATGTAAATGGAGGGGGCACCAAAAGTTCCTTGCCAGGGGGAACCCTGTGGGGAGGGCCCACAAACTCTAGTTACGACACTGAGATTAACAGTCCCAGTTCAACACCCACATTGGTGTACACATTAACATAAATGTCCAGCACTTACAGCCATGCATGTACACAAGTTCCAGAATCTTTTGTTAGACTCACACTTGACACTCAGTCGCTTAGGAGGGGTTTTCTCTTCCTCTCTCCAGTCCTTTGGAGCACTTTCCAACACTTCAGCTCAGCAGGGAATCCTTCCTAGCTACACACACAAACACACCTCCTTCCTGCACATGGAGGTGTCCATGGGCCACTCACCCTCCTCCGGCTCAAGTAGGTCTTTAGGGGAACACTGAGGTGTAGTCCCACAACTTTTTTTAACTGCAGCTCACCTGCAGCCTAATTACCTAGCTACGTCTAACTGGGTATGGAATGGAAGGCCCATCCTGCTCGCCTCTACTCACTTCAGAGACCTATTCATCCAGCTTTTCCCGAGCTGGCAAAATAAATATACAGCCTTACTTGCTGCAGCAACATACATTTTCCCCTGGAGTTTACTATTCACCAGTCTAATACTGGTGAAATATACACAATATTGTGCCCTTTTTAAACACATCTCTTACTATATATATATTTATTACTATATATTACTTTCATCGTCCCTAGACAGCACAGAGACAGTAGTGTCAATGCACTGTTCCTTTTAGGAGTCAGGAAGGCTTGACAAGAGGACAGGGACACTGCCCTTCTGATCCTCCCCTTCTCTGTGTTGACCCCTCCTTCATCAGTTTTTTGCCATCCTGCTCCTAGAAGGGTTATCTCCACATTACTTTCTGTAGCACTGCATTCCTTCCTTTTGCCTGTGACATCTTTTGTCACCCTCAGTCTACCCTCATGGGTATGATGGCATCCATTGAAACATTTACTACATGGCAGAGGCCACAACGGTCACAGGACATACAGGGCAGATCCCCTGTCAGAGCCTCTACCTCTATGACAGCTAACCCTCCTTCACCAGATCCAGAGCCAGCTGACCAGCACTCTGAGGAGGAAGAGGGCAATACCTGTTAGTGACTGTGAAGATAAGGATAACTTATTTTCCCCTCCTACTGAATCTACTCGCAAGTCACAGGCAGAGGCTGTGAATGCATTATTGGCAGATATGCTACAGTCCCTGGGCATCCAGGAAGAGCAAAATGAGCTAAAAACCATCAACAAATTATATGGCTCCTTGCAAAAGAAACAAAGATGTTTCCCAGTGCATGAGACAATCACCGAGTCCATTATGAAAGAATGGAATAACAGACAAATGGCTTTCCAAGGACAAGCGTTTCATTATATTATACCCAACTGAGCAGGTCCAGTGGACAAGTGGGACACCATCCCCAAAGTGGATGCTCCAGTAGATTGACTCATGAAATGAACCACCATTCCCTTAGAGGATGGAACTTTGTTGGACAGAAAGGCTGACAATCTACTTAAACACATATTCTCCTGTTCTACTACTACTTTCAAACCGATTGTAGCATAGCCCATAATCTCCAGAACTCTTTTTTATGGGTTTAAGAAGCACTCACGGTCAACAAGGACCCGGCCTTCTATATGCACTCGCACCTCACCAAGGTACTCAATGCATTTCACTTTCTATGTGATGCAGCCATGTACATCTTACAGTTGGCAGCAAGATCATTCTCTCAAGAGTCCTCGAACTAAGGGCAAATTACAGTATCTATCACTACTCCACTGGTCTCCTTTGTTATAAACCATCCAATAAAGATTAAATCGGACAATGCCATGGCTGTGGCTTACATTAATCATCAGTGAAGCACCCAAAGCAGATTGGCTTGGTCAGAGGTTCTGTTATGTAAAATCTTGTGGTAAATTATTTTGCTTATTTGTATTGCACTTGGTTAGTTTAAAGCAGAATTATGAAGCAAAGCTAATAGTCACTTAAGGATACAGTGCCCCCTACACAAAAAAAAGATGTGTTTAATTCTCCTTTATAGAATACATTCTGTGTACACACATACTGTAAATATTGTTTATACCAGTACTTGTGCTAGTATGCAGTTAGAATTCCTTAAAAATAAACTGAATAAATGAGTCAGATTAATGAGTATCCACAACGCTGCACACGCATTTATAAACTGGTCGTTAAAAGTTTTCTCAGCTGGGCGGAACACAACTCAGTATACAGCCCAGGTATAACGATCTCGTTACACTCGGTTGCACAGGTTAACCCTGTGGTCTCCGGTGTTCACCGACGCCCTTTTGGGGGCCTGGGCTTTCTGCTGTGGAAAACCAACAAGGATGTGCATGGCTAGAGACAAGTCCGTAAGCGAGGTACCGGCAAGGAGTCAAAAACAGGCAAAGATTTCAAGGCAGGTAGCAGGGATTCATAATCAAAAGTCAGGCAGGCGTCAAAACCAGATAATCAATATAAATATACGCTTGAGCAGGAACAGTGAACTGAAGCCTAGCTTGGGCACTTAAAAAATGGTGAATCAGGCTTTTATGGGGAAGTTTGGTGCCAAAGTTTGAATATGGCGCTGTTTGATGACATCATGATGCCCAGTGTCAAGCGCCAGCATTGGGCACTGGCGAAAATGAAGTCAGGCCTGAAATGCGTATCTGCACACATGAAGAGAGGTGCGCCGGGAGGTAAGTGAATGATTAATTCTCCCGGCGCGTCTTACAGTACCCACCCTTCAGGAGTACCCTCTGGGGACTCCCACAACTTGTGAGGGAATTTCCTGTGAAATGCTCTGACCAGACAAGGACCGTGGGTATCAGAGGCTTTTACCAAAGACCTATATTCACGTCCAAACCCCCTCCAGTATACGAGGTACTGAATCTTGCCTCTCGATTTCCTGGAGTCTAGGATTTCTTGCACCTCGAATTCATGATGGTCATCTATAAGAATGGGAGCAGGGGGAGGCTGGTCAACAGAAAAAATATTCTTGACGAAAGGTTTAAGCAAGGAAACATGAAACTAATTTGAAATGTTCATGGAAGAGGGCAGCTCCAAACGGATAGACACAGGATTGATTACATCCTTAATCTTGAAAGGACCCACAAAACGGAAAAACTGAGAAACTCCCAGAGACTCATGTTGAAGATTATTATGCGCAAACTGAGCCTCAACTCAATTGTCCTGATTCTGGGAAATGAAACATTGCAGTTGTAAGTTTATATAATATATATCAATATTAATAATAATTTTAACCTAATTACACAAACACTCACAGTTGTTCATACTCATAATGTATAACCCTTCAGCCAGTTATGAGCTCACACCCCAACTTTAAGAAGTTTAATATCCAGCTTATTGCGCTGCTTTGTCTGTGCCCCACTTACCACCTGACCCTGCTCCACCCAGGTCTGGGCTGGATTCTGTCTCAGGCCTCTTCTTTTAGCAAACCATGGTCTTTGCACTTTGGTGTTTGCAACACCCAACACATTTCTGCTTACCACAGTTTTCATATTAAAGAGACCACACAGGGAAAATTTTTATTATTTTAGGGTAGGGTGTAAATGTCTGTGGCACATTTTATTAATCAGCATAGCTGGAAAGAGCACCTCAATTCAGCAATAGGTGTGAATGTAATACCAATACTGGCCTCAGGAAATTCAGAAGATACACTACACTAAAGTGTGCAGCCCTATCTTGGCCAATCACTAGTGAGATGTTTCTCGCCTTTGTCTCAGTATTTATATATCAGTTTCATGCCTGATTATCACAGCCCAACAAAACAGATTTTAGCATTATTATCAGAAGACAGGTCATTTGATACAGACCCCATACAAAAGTTATTTAACATCCAAAGCTCAACAAAAGAAGTAAACTGCTGTCTCTCGCAGATCTGTTATGTAAATAACCCCATGCATATCAAAGTAAGACACTTGTTAATTTGCTTTAGCTGAAGGCTCTGGTAACTTTTAACATGTAGACTGTATATTGGAGTGTTTTTTTTTAGGAGGCTTGGCATGTCTACAACAATCCACATTTAGCATTTTACTTTTGACTGTTAATTCACAATTCATATTGCTGTCTTTCATGCATTTCACATCAGTTACATTTCTATCATTTTTAGCAGTGTTCTCTACTTTAACTGCAGAAACTACACAATTTCTTGCTCCTAACTGAGCCTTTAACTGTTTAAGCTCAGATTTGCAATTTGAATGACCAGCCCCTGCTTTTCTGAAGGTTGCAACCAAACTTTCTGTATCCCTCAGCCTTTGTTTGAGCTGCTCATTCTCTATGCAAACCTGCTTGTACTCTGCAGTTGTTTGCTGGTTGCTAACATTAATAGCAGCAGCATTTTAGAGAATGTTTAGAGAATCTACTAACAAATTTAAACACTGAACCTTTTCTTCAAGATTTGCTTTTTTTGCACAGATAACATTTTATACTGTTCTGCTATCCAACAAGCAGCATAAACCAGTGCACCTTTACCCTATGACTTAGACAGAGATTTGTCATGAATTGCCCTGGCCACATAATCTTGAGCCTTAGCCCATGTATCTGGAGATCCTTGCATACATTTAACAATCTGTCCTGAGCATTTGACCATGGCCATCTTTTTAACTAAAACATCCATGTTAACAACAATTAAAACAACGCAAAACAATCAATTCATTTACTACACAAAATTACACACTCATAAATATGGATTAAATGCCATGCATTGAACTCCTGCCTGGTTCACCATTTGTAAGTTTCTATAGTATATATCAATATTAATAATAATATATCATAATATTAATAATGTACCTCAACCCACTTACTAGGGTTTTGGTTCTTTTGAGCAAGCAGACAATGAATCCACACCAATGAGCGCATATTTAAGTGATATATTGTAAAATAAATCAATTGATTGTTCTACATAAATGATTACACTTAGACTAAACAATAATTACAATATTTACAGTTACACAACATTACACAAGTCTACATTGTTGTAACCACAAAAGCAGGGGAATAGTATTTAGTTTCATCTCTGCCTTCCCCTCTGGTCCGCATTGTCCCAGGCTCCTTAATTCTCCAGCTCTCTCCTTCTTCCTCTCAGCTGCCCCGCCCCTTTCAGATTTGTCCAGCGTTCTTTTATCCTGGGTTCTCACCTGCCCCCAACTTGCCTGCATCCTGTTGAGCAAGTTTTCTCGCATACAAAATCATTTTTATGGTCCCCACAGCAGACATAGGCCTTAGTAGTCACAGGAAAACCTTTGTTATGGTAATCAGGGCTTCATGTAAGTTCCCTGAACAAAAGTTTTCATATTAAATAACAAAATCAAAATGGCAATTTCTTACAGCAGGAACTGTTCCAAACTCTGGTCCTCTCCGTCTGACCATTGCTTTGCGGATAATATGCCTAAGAGAAGTTCAACTTAATGCCTAAATGCTTTGAGAAAGACCGCCAGAATCTGGATACAAACTGCACCCCACGGTCAGACACAATAGAATGCGGTACACCATGCAAACGAAAAATTTCTTTAATGAAGATTTGAGCCAAACCAGCAGCAGAAGGAAGCTTCCTCAGAGGAACAAATTGAGCCATTTTGGAAAATCTGTCCTCTTCTACCAAAATAGTAGTCATATCAGAGGAGCTAGGAAGGTCCACAATAAAGTCCATAGCCAAATCTTGCCAGGGTTGAGTGGGAATGGGTAAGGGTTGAAGAAGGCCACAGGGTAACGAGCAAGGACTCTTTTGTTTTGCACAGACTGTGCAGGCCGAAACAAAGAGCTTGACATCTTTAACAAGCGAAGGCCACCAGCAATACCTCGAAAGGAACTCTTGAGTCTTCTTAATGCCTGGGTGACCCGACCCTTAGAAGAATGAGCCCATTCAAGAACTTGGGCCACCCTTGACTGCGGTAACATACTCTCCCAGAGGGACATTCAGAAGATTGTTCCAAGTTGGACAAATCAGACAAAGATAGAGAGGTGGGTGCAACAACCAAATCGGGAGAAATAATAGGAGAGGGTGGGATCAGGTTACTCTCTCTCTGCATCATACATCTGGACAAGGCATCTACTTTGGTATTCTTAGAACCAGGCTGATAAGATATGAATAGTGATGGGCGAAAACGGCGAAAAATTCGCGAAACGGCGCCGGCGTCTGGTTTTTGACACCGGCACCCGTTTTTGACGCCGGCGCCCGTTTTTTCCGGCGCCCGTTTTTGACGCCGGCGAATTTTCGCCGTTTTTCGGAAAAAAAATTTTTTGACGCCGGCGAATTTTTTCCGCGAATTTTCGCGGGAGTTTCGCAAATTTATTCGCTGGCGGCGAATCGCGCAAATTCGCCGCGAATTCGCGCCTGGCGAATAAATTCGCCCATCACTAGATATGAACAAATTAAACCTAGAGAAAAACAAAGTCCAACAGGCCTGAAGAGGATTAAGTCTTCTAGCCGAGGAAATCTATACGAGATTCTTATGATCTGTTAAGATGGTAATAGGCTGTTCAGTTCCCTCAAGCAGATGACGCCACTCCTCCAGTGCAAGCTTAACGGCCAGAAGCTCACTATTTCCCACATCATAATTTCTCTCGGCAGGAGACAGTTTGTGAGAGAAATAGGCACAAGGATGAAGAGTTCCTTGAAATTCAGCAGCTGAGATAAGACGGTGCCAACTCCAACCTCCAAAGCATCGACCTCCAGATTAAAGTGCCGAGCAGGATCAGAATGAAGAAGGATTGGAGCAAAACTAAACAGTCTTTTAAGAGTCTCCTGTGCTTGAGAGGCCCAGACAATTTTACAAGGCTTCTTCATAAGAACCATGATGGGTGCCACTGTTTGGGAAAAGTTCTTGATGAACAAGCGATAAAAGTTAGCAAATCCCAGGAAACATTGAATGGCTTTCAAAATCGTAGGAAGTGGCCAATCAAGAACAGCGGAAACTTTAGCCGGATCCATCTCAAACCCTGAAGGAGAGATCACATATCCCAGGATAGAGATTGAAGACTTATGGAACTCACACTTATGAAGCTTGGCATAAAGACAATTCTCCCTTAATTTGAGAAGATCTTTTTTTTACGTTTTACTTGACAAAGGTGATCAGACAATGAAGAAGAATAAACCAGAATATTGTCCAAATAGACTATAACACATGTTTGCAGAAAGTCTCGAAGAACATCATTGATGAAATCTTGAAAGATGGCAGGGGCATTGCATAAGCCGAATAGCATGACCAGGTATTAATAATGGCCATCCTCGGTGTTGAAGGCCATCTTCCACTCATCACCTTGACCCTCGAATAAGATTGTATGCACCCCGCAATTCTAACTTAGTGAAGACTTTAGCTCCTCTTAGTCTATCGAATAATTCTGGTATCAAAGGTAGCGAGTATTGATTCTTTATCGTAATTTTATTCAAGGCATGATAGTCAATGCACGGTCTAAGCGTGCCATCCTTCTTCTGAACAAAAAAGAACCTGGCCCCGGCTGGGGATGTGGACTTCCTGATAAACCCTTTAGAAAGATTCTCTTGAACATATTCTTTCATGGCTTGGGTCTCAGTCACGGATAATGGATATGTTCTTCCTCTATGGGAAATGGAGCCGGGAACCAGATCTACAGGACAATCATATGGACAATGAAGAGGTAGGCTCTCAGCATTTCCTTCTCAAACACATCTGTGAAATCCTTGTAGATATCAGGGAGAAGATATCTGGAGACTGGAAGCAAATATGAGCGGCAATCACATAAGGCAGGAATCACAGAAGAGGAAATGCAGTTTGAGTGACAAAACTAACTCCAGGCCATGAGTTCTCCTGAAGACCAGTCAATGGACGGTTTATGGAGTCGAAGCCAAGGAAACCCCAAAATGATAGTAGTTTCAGGACAGTCGATGAGCAAAAAGGACAACTCCTCTACATGCAGACTGCCCACTCGGATCAGGACTGGGATGGTAGCAGAAGAAAGAACACCAGGTGAAATTGGTCGGCCATCCACAGCCCGGGCAAAAAGAGGAATCTTGAGAGGAATGGAACTCAAATCACGGGACTAGGCAAAGGTCTTATCGATGAAATTTCCTGCCGCCCCGGACTCAAGAAAAGCTTAGCAGGAAAACGTAACCAGACCAGGTTGACAGGGAAAAAGGTGAGAAACATACTAGATTTAACAGAGATTGGGAGTGCAGAAATCTTGCCTAAGGGAGACTCCCCTCTCACACCTAGGCTAAGGGCGTTTCCCTGATTCTGAGGTCTGGTGGGACAGGATCTCAGCAGATGTCCAGCAAAGCCACAGTAAAAACAAAGACCAGAATTTCTTCTACGGTTCTTCTCCTCTGAAGTTAACCAAGTAGCTCGTATCTGCATAGGTTCATCACAAACTGGTGGCATAGAAGCCACGGGAGGAGGAGGATAATCAGGTCTAACGTAAGATGAAACCGAAGGCTTGCGGGCACAGAACTTCAGTGATGATTTCTCCCTCATCTGGGAATCAATCTTGACTATGAAAACTACAAATTTGTCGAAGGAAGTAGGCAGATCCTGGGATACCAGCTCTTATTTGAGGTTCTTTGTGAAGCCCCCTCCAGAAATCTGTGATGAGTGCCTCATTGTTCCAAGACACCTCTGCAGCTAAAGTCTGGAAGTTGATTGCATATTCAGAGGCAGTACTAGACCCTTGATTTATTTTCATGAGCCGATCAGTGTCATTCAATTTACGGCCCGAGACATAAAAAATTTGCCAGAAGGTCGAAAGGAAGGCCGTGGAATCATGTATAAGAGGATCATCTCTATCCATTAACAGCAAAGCCCAAGCAAGGGCTTTCCCCTGAAGGTGAGCAATAATATAACCAACCTTAGATTGGCTGGTCGCAATTTGGTCAGGAGCCATTTCAAATTGGATCTCAAATTGGATCTTGCATTGATGAAACCTCAGCAAGCATCCAGATCACCCACAAAACTAATAGGAGCAGTAATTGTGGGTGGTTTAGGAGATGTACATGGAGCAAAATGAAGCATAGATGATTGAGAAGCACCAGCACCAGAAATTTGAAGGGTTTCTAGGCGAGAAGTGATGTGCTGTAAGGCTTGTAGAAGATGAGCCTCTTGACTATCCAAGAACTTCATCATAACATCGAAATATCCCTTCATTGTAGAGGAAGCAGAAGTCTGGGAAGGTTCCATATGGCCCAAGCTAACTGTAACGATCTTGTTGTACGAACCTTGCACAGTGAGGGGTACACTCGGTTGCACAGGTTGTCCGGGCTTTCTGCTGTGGAAAACCAACAAGGATGTGCGTGGCTAGGGACAAGTTCGTAAGCGGTACCGGCAAGGATTTCGAAGAGTTGTAGTCAAAAACAGGTGAAGATTTCAAGGCAGGCGGCAGGGATTCGTAATCAAAAGTCAGGCAGGAGTCAAAACCAGATAATCAATATAAATATACACTTGAGTAGGAACAGTGAACTGAAGCCTAGTTTGGGCACTTAAAAAATGTGAATCAGGCTTTTATGGGAAAGTTTGGTGCCAAAGTTTGAATTTGGCGCTGCTTGATGATGTCATGACTCCAGCGTCATAGCGCCCAGCGTCAAGTGCCAGCATCGGGAGCCAGTGAAAATGAAGTCAAGCCGGAAGTGCACGCCTGCACACTCAAAGAGAGGCACACCGGGAGGTAAGTGAATGATTAATTCTCCCAGCTCATTGTGTCCAGGTTTAGTCCCACTTCGTCTCTTCCGAACAACAGCCATTGTGCTGACACCCTGCTGGCCCAGAAGGTCATGGTTCTCGGACCTTCAGGGCAGGGCCCTCCTTCCAGGTCCCCTGCCGAGCCTACCCTTCCTCCGGGTCACCCTCACTGGCGCCTGTCCCTCAGAGAGGATCTCCTGACCCAGGGCCAGCACAGACACCTGGACCTCAAGAGACTCCCTTATGATGTGGCTGTTGAGAGTGCTATTTGGTTGCACAAGGGATTCTCCACTCGAGAAATGCAAACACACTCACATCTGACACACTTTTATAACTTGGTGCATAGTCAGGTCTATAAACCATTGGAAATGCCAGATACCCCTGCTGTTGAAATCCCTCCAAGACTGGCTAGACAGGGGTCTAGGCAGGGTCAAACTGGGGGCCTGGGAACCCACCGGGCTGCTGCCGCAGGGCCCTCCTTCCAGGTTCCCTGCCGAGCCTACCCCCCCTCCGGGTCCCCTGTAAGCTGGGCCTCCTGTCGAGTCCCCTGCCATGCATGCACGCACATTTTTTATTTGCACAGGAAGATTCAGCAGGGAGTGGATCTGGGCTGGTGGGGCTTGCAAGGTTTTTTCCTGGTGCCCTGCCGGCTCAGTCTGACCCTGGGTCTAGGATTAAGTCCATCAAGGTACAAATATCAGCCCTTTCTATGCTGCTATAACAATTGGCAGGACATCAGAACATTTATACAAGCCACAGCGCATATCAGGCCAGCCTTCCATCATCTCCTACTGCCTTGGGACCTCAATTTTGTTTTCTGGGCTATGCAAGCACTACCATTTGAACCCTTGGCTACCATCGACCTGCAGTTGCTAACATGGAAGTTGGCTTTCCTGTTGGCAATATCCTCGGCCAGAAGGGTCTCAGAAATTGGGTCACTGGGGTACAAAGCCCCATTTTGCATTTTCCACAAGGACAAGTTAGTCTTGAGGACCCAGCGAGACTTCCTGCCCAAGGTTACCTCTACCTTCCATATAAACCAGGACATTGTCCTGCCGTCCTTCTGCCCCAAGCCTTCCAAAAACAAGGAACGTCTACTGCATTACCTAGATGTGGTGAGAGTCCTGAAATTCTATATCCATATGATTACAGGCTTCAGACAGTCTGACTCGCTCTTCATACTGTATGGTTCCAACCTCAGGGGAGTCAAGGCACCCAAGGCCTCCATTGCAAGGTGGATAAAGCTCCTCATAACAAAATACTACAAGGTCCATGGTTGCCCGGTTCCCTTTCACGTTACTGTCCAGTTTACTCAGGCACTTAGTACTTCATGGGCAAGACTCAACAATGCTTCCGCAGAACAGCTGTGTAAAGCAGCCACATGATCGTCACTTCACACCTCCTCAAAGTTCTACCAGTTCCATGTTTTCACATCAGCGCACCCTTCTGGCCGTAAGATGCTACAAGCAGCAATACACTAGTTCCTCAGCTGACATGTTAGTGTTACTTCCCTTCTGTTTACCTTCCTTCTGTTCCCTCTATTCCTTTATCCTCTGGGACTAACCCTACTGTCCATGTGCTGCCTAGGGACGACCCAAGAAAATGGGACTTGTTATACTCACTTGTAAATCCCTTTTTCTGAGTCCAGTCACAGCAGCACAGGGATGCCCACCCTTCCTTCTTACTTTACATCTTCCTTCTTGTCTGTGTTAGTGAAAACTGATGGAGGAGGGGTCAATACAGAGAAGGGTAGGATAAGGAGGGGAGTGTCCCAGTCCTCTTGTCAAGTTTTAAGACATCCTGCCTCCTAAAGGGAACAGCACATTGACTATACTATCCCCATGCTGGTGTGACGGGACTCCGAAAAGGGATTTACCGTGAGTATAACAAATCCTGTTATATTTCTGCTTGTTTTCGTGAAGATTTTCAACACTGTTAAATAAAACAGCCAAGAGTAGAGTCTGTATGAAAGATGTAAGGTACTAAAATAACCTGTTTAACCTCTAGTTCACTTCTGTTATGTAAAACCTTGTGGAACTACACCACATGGTCTGGTAAATTATTTTGCCTTTTTGAATATGTGTATAATTCTACTTTAAATAATACATTCTGTGTGTACACACATACTGTAAATATTGTTTATACCCATTCTTGTGCTGGCATGCAGTTGGAATTCCTTAAAAATAAACTGAATAAATCAGTCTGATTAATGAGTATCCACAATGCTGCACACACATTTATAAACTGGTCCTTAAAGGTTTCAAAAACTGCTAGGGACCTAGCATTACACATGAGGAATGAAAGCACAGTTTATATGTTAAGGATGTCCCACTGTTCTAAATAAAACAGTGGATATAAAAATAACCCTCCAAAGACTAATGTAAACAACAGACCAAAAAAGAAGTAACCTTCACTGTCTGCTTGCAAACGCACACAGCTTATCAGGAAAAATGGGAGAGTTTGAGTTAATTGCATGTACAGAAAATGATGACACAATTGGTATTGTCTGGATAAGGGGTCTTTCCATAATTTGGATCTCCATGCATTGTCTGCTAAAAAATAATTTAAACATGAATTCAACCAAATAGAATTGTTAAGCCTACATTAAGGAATAATTATATTTTATTTTGTATCAAGTAGAAGGTACTGTCTTGTCATTAAAGAACAATAGGGAATAATTTGTAACAATTTGAACTATTTCATTAAAATGGAGTCTATGGGACATTTCTTACTCCTAATTCAGAGATTTTTGAATAATGGGTTTCCAGATAACTGATCCCATAACTGTATTTGTTTAATGTCTGTATAATTGTTTTTTTTGTTAGCTCATGTAATTTTGTTTAGTTGGCTTGAAAATCCACTTAATGTCTTAAGAGCAGAGCCGGGCCCAACCCGGCCAGGCGCCCTAGGCAACCTGGCCGGCCACGGCGCCGGCTTAGTGTGTGCTGAATTGCGCATACGCGAAAGTACGCGCCAGCGTGCATGCGTGAAAGTACGTGCCAGCGTGCATGCGCGAGACTACGCACCAGCGCGCATGCGCGCAAGCGATTTAGCGCACATTACTAGCGGCGGCCAGGAAGACACAGGACCGGACATGGGGTAGACGAAAGAGCAGGTACGTGCCTGGCGCCCCCTTAGCTTTGCGCCCTAGGCACGTGCCTACTCTGCCTACCCCTAGTAGGCCCCTGGCTAAAAGATAGACTACAAAGAGTGGTGGTAAATGGAACATTTTCTAATGGGACCAGTGTTGTTAGTGGAGTACCGCAGGGCTCTGTACTAGGTCCCTTGCTTTTCAACTTGTTTATTAATGACCTGGAGGTGGGCATTGAAAGTACTGTTTCTATTTTTGCAGATGATACTAAATTGTGCAGAACTATAGGTTCCATGCAGGATGCTGCCACTTTGCAAAGTGATTTGTCTAAACTGGAAAACTGGGCAGCAAACTGGAAAATGAGGTTCAATGTTGATAAATGCAAGGTTATGCACTTTGGCAAAAATAATAAAAATGCAAGTTATACACTAAATGGCAATGTGTTGGGAGTTTCCTTAAATGAAAAGGATCTAGGGGTCTTTGCAGATAACACGTTGTCTAATTCTGGGCAGTGTCATTCTGTGGCTACTAAAGCAAATAAAGTTCTGTCTTGCATAAAAAAGGGCATTAACTCAAGGGATGAAAACATAATTATGCCTCTTTATAGGTCCCTGGTAAGGCCTCATCTGGAGTATGCAGTTCAGTTTTGGACTCCAGTCCTTAAGAGGGATATAAATGAGCTGGAGAGAGTGCAGAGACGTGCAACTAAATTGGTTAGAGGGACGGAAGACTTAAATTATGAGGGTAGACTGTCAAGGTTGGGGTTGTTTTCTCTGGAAAAAAGGCGCTTGCGAGGGGACATGATTACACTTTACAAGTACATTAGAGGACATTATAGACAAATGGCAGGGGACCTTTTTACCCATAAAGAGGATCACCCCTTTAGACTAGAAGAAAAGAACTTTCATTTGAAGTAACGTAGAGGGTTCTTCACAGTCAGGACAGTGAGGTTGTGGAATGCACTGCCGGGTGATGTTGTGATGGCTGATTCAGTTAATGCCTTTAAGAATGGCTTGGATGATTTTTTGGACAGACATAATATCAAAGGCTATTGTGATACTAAACTCTATAGTTAGTATAGGTATGGGTATATAGAATTTTAATTAAAAGTAGGGAGGGGTGTGTGTGTATGGATGCTGGGTTTTCATTTGGAGGGGTTGAACTTGATGGACTTTGTCTTTTTTCAACCCAATTTAACTATGTAACTATGTAACTATGTAACTAGTTCCGGCCCTGCTTAAGAGTCATTTGAATTTTAATGATCTTTTACAATTCTTTAAGTAAAACAAATTTAATCCTTTGCTATAAATTGCATTCTGCTATTTTTTGAACTACAGTGTAATAATAGAGACTCACCCTGGTAGTCTACTGGGTGGACGGCAGGGACGCCTGCCGCCCCCTCGGCGGGAACGCCCACCACGATATGTTCCTCCTCCGTGAACTTGCCTAGGGCGCACACGCCGCACGTCTTCTGTATTTAAAGGCACATGACGTCACAACGCCAGCGCGCAATGGCGCGAAATTCAAATGTTTAAAAGAGACATCTATGTGTAAAATCGTTGCCCGTTATAGGATTTGTCCCTGGTGCTGGTAGCTTTTGGTATTCTGATCTTGATCCTGATTCTGATTACCTGTTGTGACCCCTGCCTGTTCCTGACGATTCTGACCTCTGTATCCTGATCCTTGCCTGAAATCCGACTATCTCTTCTGCCTTATCCATCTATTTGATCTCCCGGTTTTGACCCTTGCCTGTCTGACCATGCTTTGAACTCTGCCAGACCCGGCCTGATTTGTTTATGCTCACTTTCTGCCTGCCTCGACCCGGCCTGTCTAAACACCTTGCACCACGACCTTCTGCCCAAAGACTTTGCTTACAGTTGTGATCCTTCACTTGTTTAGAACCTTTCGCCTTGCACCTCTCGTTTTAAGACCTCGTGGCATCTTAGTAGCTGAGGGCTCCTCCCGAGGCCAAAGGCAGCTGCTACAGGCAGAAGCACGAGCCAAGATCAGGGTGCTTGGCATTGGTTCTAAATTCTGGGTGCCAACCATTACATACAGCTATTGTAAGCTTACAGGATCCACAACTGACGCTTTCTTTACATTAAGGCAGTTTATTCAGACACAGTGGTGAATAATTTCAGCAAACAAAACATAAATCATAAAAATAAATCCTGCCCACTGGGCACTACCTTAACGCATTTGATGAGTTTCATAACTAAACTGGGCCCCTTGTGGACTACTAGTAAGAAAACACGTCTTGGGGTCTGTCCTGTCTCAAGATAATTATTTGTTGGATTGCTCAGCCTCCTGGCTTTCCTTAATTTCTCAGTCAGACAGACTCTCAAGTCACTTGGACACAGATCCCTCTGCTCCTTGCAGTGGCAGACAGCACCCCCAGCCCCTCTGGCAGTCCATAACACAGCTTTTCTGCCCAGTGCCCTCATCTGTTTGTGAAGATTCTCATTCATCCAGGTCATGGTATATCTATAGAAATAAGTCAAATCAACTGGACTTGCTGTGTTATTTCCTTGAAGATGTTTCACCAGTCATCCAACTGGCTTTCTCAATTCAGATTAACTTGTAAATCTTCCTTTGAGAATATATATCCTTTGGAAGTTGCTCCAATTAGCATAGGTAAGTATCCTTATGGCATAGTTTGGTGATCTAATGCATAATGGGCATCAAACTGTTCAAAAGACCACTGGCATTCATATTTATAGTTTTATATTGGACCCTAATTACATGTTACATAATTACATAGTTAAATTAGGTTAAAAAAACACTGAAGTTCATTGATTTCAGCCCCTCCAAATAATATATATACTAAACTACTGTAGATCATAAAATAACAAAAACGTTGGATATTATGCTTGTTCAAAAAATCATCCAAACCTCTCTTAAATGCATTTATATAATTAGCCATCACCTGGAGAGGCACTCCTGACCTCACGACCTTCATTGTGAAGAATCACCTACGCTGCTTCAAATTAAAATTCTGTTCCTCTAGTCTAAAGGGGTCAATTTAGAGCATTGATCTTTTCTGTAGGAAAGACATGCAAAGTAAAGCCTTCTGAAATCAGAAGGTATTTACTTGTCTCATAACATACACACAGCACTGCCTAGATAACAAAAAAATAAGAGTTTTGATTTTCACATAAGGCATCATGGGCAGAGACATGCAAATCACTCCTTTATGTCCCTTTGGCCAACTATGTATCCAGAATCACTGGTTTATAGCACAGATACAGCCTAATGGTTCAGAGTCATATATCCAAACTTGCAGACAGCCTGTTTCGATCTTTTTAGATCTCATCAGTGCAAGATATGGTAACATGGCTTCTGAGAGGTAGGACTTGGAGAGTAGCAAAATGGGAAAGAAAGATCCCTGCTATCTGTCTATAATGTCATCTAATGTACTTGTAAATAGTAAAATGTATTGTTATTGCTACTTTTTATTACTCATCTTTCTATTCAGGTCCTCTCCTATTCATATTCCAGCCTCTTATTCAAATCAATGCATGGTTGCTAGGGTTTTTGTACCCTAGCAACCATATTGCTGAAATTGCAAACTGGAGAGCTGCTGAATAAAAAGCTAA
The DNA here is from genome assembly GCF_017654675.1 of Xenopus laevis. Taxonomy (NCBI): domain Eukaryota; kingdom Metazoa; phylum Chordata; class Amphibia; order Anura; family Pipidae; genus Xenopus; species Xenopus laevis. Next base: position 63,504,832 of record NC_054383.1, on the reverse strand, counting down.
ATAATTCATAAACCATAAACAATATAAATAAAAAACAATAGCAAATTGTCTCAGAATATCTGATTCTACATCATACTTAACCCTTTAAGTGCCAGCAGAATTTCACATTTTGGTTATGCGAAATGCCAGCCGTTTTTGAAACATTTTGTGCTCTCTCACTTTAGGGGCATTTTCTGAGGGGAAACCTATAGTTTACCTAGGAAAACTATACATTGTTTTTTTCGGTAGAAACTGAGCTTTCTAAATCTGTCTGAGTTTTCATGTATTTCCACCTGTGTAAAAAAATTTATAGTGCTAAATACCAAAAAAAAAATGAAAAATTACCATTTTTCATCGTATATCAATTTATACCAGAAAAATATTTCATTTTACGGATGAAAATCCAACTGATTTGGAAAGCCTTATGTCTCTCGAACGTGCCAATACCAGATATGTATAGTTTTAGGGAGATTTAGGACTTCTGTACCTCAAAAACTCCCGGCAGTATATTGCCGAATTTTGAAAGCACTAAGGCAGAAAACGGCATGCTTTAGATTCCAAGGCAAAAACTCCTGAAACCGTAGGTTTACCCCAGAAAACCATACATTTTTGAAAAGTACACATTCTGCCGATTACAAAATGGGTAACTATGTCTCTCTACTCCCAACTACCAAACATAAAAGCTTGTCTGAACATAGCGGTTTTTCAAAAAAAATTTCAAAATTCAAAATTCTGAAAAATCATTTCAAAGGTTTTATTTTGCTGCTCCACATATCACAAACTATACCAAGAAAAAGCACCTGAAATATGATTGCCAGTGGTCCACTGAACAGTTTGATACCCATTATGCATAGGTTTACCAAAGTATCTGGCATTTAGAGACACCAATATGAAGTTAGCACATCCAAATTGTTCAGGACTTTACTTCAGCTACTGAGAAATCAACACATTGACTGCATTTTTTGTGGGGTAAAAACACAGAAATATATGTTTACCCCCAAAACCCATATATTTTTGGAAAGTACACATTCTACCGAATCTAAAATGGGTACCCATGCCTTTCTGCTCTAAACTACTGAGTCGCAAGGCTTTCCCACAATTGTCGGTTTTGGTGAAATATGTGAAAATTGCCTCAAACCTTCAACTTCTCAGCACCATATCACCCATGTATCGTTATGCACCAAGAAAAAGCACCCTAAATATGATTGCCAGGGTTCCTCCAAACAGTTTGGTGGCCATTGTTCATAGGTTTACCAAAGTATCTGGCATTTAGAGGCCCCAAAATGAAGTTAGCGCATACAAACAGTCCCGTGGGTAACTTCAGCTAATGAAAAATCAACACATTGACTGCATTTTTGTGGGGTAAAAACACAGAAATATATGTTTACCCCCAAAACCCATATATTTTTGGAAAGTACACATTCTACCGAATCTAAAATGGGTACCCATGCCTTTCTGCTCCAAACTACTGAGTCGCAAGGCTTTCCCACAATTGTCGGTTTTGGTGAAATATCTGAAAATTGCATCAAAGCTTCAACTTCTCAGCACCATATCGCCCATGTATCGTTACGCACCAAGATAAAGCACCCTAAATATGATTGCCAGGGTTCCTCCAAACAGTTTGGTGGCCATTGTTCATAGGTTTACCAAAGTATCTGGCATTTAGAGGCCCCAAAATGAAGTTAGCGCATACAAACAGTCCCGTGGGTAACTTCAGCTAATGAAAAATCAACACATTGACTGCATTTTTGTGGGGTAAAAACACAGAAATATATGTTTACCCCCCAAACCCATATATTTTTGGAAAGTACACATTCTACCGAATCTAAAATGGGTACCCATGCCTTTCTGCTCCAAACTACTGAGTCGCAAGGCTTTCCCACAATTGTCGGTTTTGGTGAAATATCTGAAAATTGCCTCAAAGCTTCAACTTCTCAGCACCATATCACCCATGTATCGTTACGCACCAAGATAAAGCACCCTAAATATGATTGCCAGGGTTCCTCCAAACAGTTTGGTGGCCATTGTTCATAGGTTTACCAAAGTATCTGGCATTTAGAGGCCTCAAAATGAAGTTAGCGCAGACAAATAGTCCTGTAGGTAACTTCATCTAATGAGAAATCAACACATTGACTGCATTTTTGTGGGGTAAAAACACAGAAATATATGTTTACCCCCCAAACCCATATATTTTTGGAAAGTACACATTCTACTGAATCTAAAATGGGTACCCATGCCTTTCTGCTCCAAACTACTGAGTCGCAAGGCTTTCCCAAAGTTGTCGGTTTTGGTGAAGACCCCCCTAACAGTACAGAGACCCCAGAAAACCATATATTTTCAGAAAGTACACATTCTGACGAATCAAATATGGGTAAATAAGTGTTTCTACTACTAACTGCCAAACTGCAAAGCAATGCTGAACATAACGGTTTTTTATCAAATTTCTGAAAATCGTCAGAAAGCTTGAATTTTACCCCATTATATGCCCCACATTTCGTAACGTATCAGCATAAAACATCCTAAATATGAACGCCAGGGGTCTACTGAACACTTTGATGCTCAATATGCATAGATATACCAAACTATGTGGCGCACAGAGACCCCCAAATGACAATAGTGTATATACATTTTCACAGCTGACGCGCTGGCTGCTGCAATATAAGCACCTGGTGTGTGTATTATGCGATATTAGACCCCCCTAACAGTACAGAGACCCCAGAAAACCATATATTTTCAGAAAGTACACATTCTGACGAATCCAATATGGGTAAATAAGTGTTTCTACTACAAACTGCCAAACTGCAAAGCAATGCTGAACATAACGGTTTTTATCAAATTTCTGAAAATTGTCACAAAGCTTGAATTTTACCCCATTATATGCCCCACATTTCGTAACTTATCAGCATAAAACATCCTAAATATGAACGCCAGGGGTCTACTGAACACTTTGATGCCCAATATGCATAGATATACCAAATTATGTGGCGCACAGAGACCCCCAAATGACAATACTGTATATACATTTTCACGGCTGACGCGCTGGCTGCTGAAATATAAGCACCTGGTGTGTGTATTATGCGACATTAGACCCCCCTAACAGTACAGAGACCCCAGAAAACCATATATTTTCAGAAAGTACACATTCTGACGAATCCAATATGGGTAAATAAGTGTTTCTACTACAAACTGCCAAACTGCAAAGCAATGCTGAACATAACGGTTTTTATCAAATTTCTGAAAATCGTCACAAAGCTTGAATTTTACCCCATTATATGCTACACGTTTCGTAACGTATCAGCATAAAACATCCTAAATATGAATGCCAGGGGTCTACTGAACACTTTGATGCCCAATATGCATAGATATACCAAACTATGTGGCGCACAGAGACCCCCAAATGACAATAGTGTATATACATTTTCACGGCTGACGCGCTGGCTGCTGCAATATAAGCACCTGGTGTGTGTATTATGCGACATTAGACCCCCCTAACAGTACAGAGACCCCAGAAAACCAGATATTTTCAGAAAGTACACATTCTGACGAATCCAATATGGGTAAATAAGTGTTTCTACTACAAACTGCCAAACTGCAAAGCAATGCTGAACATAACGGTTTTTATCAAATTTCTGAAAATCGTCACAAAGCTTGAATTTTACCCCATTATATGCTCCACGTTTCGTAACGTATCAGCATAAAACATCCTAAATATGAACGCCAGGGGTCTACTGAACACTTTGATGCCCAATATGCATAGATATACCAAACTATGTGGCGCATAGAGACCCCCAAATGACAATAGTGTATATACATTTTCACGGCTGACGCGCTGGCTGCTGCAATATAAGCACCTGGTGTGTGTATTATGCGATATTAGACCCCCCTAACAGTACAGAGACCCCAGAAAACCATATATTTTCAGAAAGTACACATTCTGACGAATCCAATATGGGTAAATAAGTGTTTCTACTACAAACTGCCAAACTGCAAAGCAATGCTGAACATAACGGTTTTTTATCAAATTTCGGAAAATCGTCAGAAAGCTTGAATTTTACCCCATTATATGCCCCACATTTCGTAATGTATCAGCATAAAACATCCTAAATATGAACGCCAGGGGTCTAATGAACACTTTGATGCCCAATATGCATAGATATACCAAACTATGTGGCGTACAGAGACCCCCAAATGGATATATAGTAGATAAAATTTACAAGGCAAAACAAAATAAGGCAGTAAAGAGTGAAATGAAAAAAAATCCAATAAAACCACAAAAATCAATGTTTTTTTTCCAGAATAGTGTTATCGGCCGTCAGAATCACAGTTTGAATATTTTAGCGGGGCCAAACAGGTTATATGGCTAGAAACAAGTGAACACAACATATGCAGAGCTGAAAATGCAATAAAATGGCTAAAAATTCAATAAAATGGCTAAAAATGCACCAAAATACCCAAAATTGCAATATAATCACCGAAATAACATACAAAAGATATTGCACAGTACGGTTAGCGAATACGCTATTCGTAATGGCAATAAAACATTTTTTTCAGCCAAAAAAAGAGACGATGCGATAAGAAAAAAAAAAAAAAAAAGCCACAATGCCATGTATGTGCGTGTGCGTGTGTAAAAATGGTAAATTACATGTTATGTGCGCGTGTGTGCGTGTGCACGTGTGTGTAAGTGCAGTGAGTGTAAGTGACCCCCCCAATCCCCAAAAATGTATGTGTAAGTGTGTGTAAGTGTGAATCTAATTGTGTATTACTGTAATAAGTGTGTGTTGGTGTGTTTGTGTGTGTAATTGTTGCACTAACCTGAAAAAATCGCTGAAGACTGTTGCAGGCGATCAGGAAGAGCCCCTGGAAGACATCTGCCTCGTGGTTCCTGTCTGTGTGCTGTGGGGGCGGAGATCGACGATCCGGTGCAGGCTGCAGCCGCAGGACACGTAAGTAACACGTGCCTGCTGCTGTTTTTGGGCCCCTGGGCGATCGCGCCCCAGGGGCCACTCGATCCCCTGCTCTGCTCGTTGCCTAGGGGCAGGGGATCGAAGCGGAACGGAGCGAGCGGCTCTAACAGCCGCTCCTCCGCTCCAGAACCCGGAAGTGCTGCAGAACGTAGAATCTACGTTCTGTGGCATTTCAAGTTACTTTTCCACAGAACGTAGATTCTACGTTCTGTGGCACTTAAAGGGTTAAAGTTCATTTAAAGTTGAACAACCCCTTTAATGCCTGGATAATGCAGGTATTCTGTGGTAACATGATAATAGCTTAACTACTTGTAAAGCCTCTAACATCTGTAATAGTAGCCAGGGCATCAGTCTCCTCACATATGCTGGGTGGATTGTAGCATGCACCAATGATAATTTTCTTTGTAACATTCTGACTTTAAATGAAGAGAAATTCCTTTGCCCATTTAAATTCCTTTAACTTAAAAAGGATGTAACTAATGAATTCAAAGCCCAGTCATGTTTCATCCCACCAAGTCTCAGTAATACCATTTATATCTATTATAAATTTTAGTATGTACAATCAACTCCAGCTCTCCTATTACTTGACAAACGTTGTGCTTCTGCAGCAGACAGCAGAGGTTACTACTTTGCCCGCTTAATTTTTATATTACTCAGCAGAGAATTATATCTAAAGTTACCATTGGCCAGTAATTCGTAATTGTTGGATCTCTTATTATACTATGTAGTACAATGACAGCTCTGAAGTGATTTTTCAGACTATTCACACATTTTTACAAAAAACACAAACTTTTCATTGTGGTTGGGTAGATTAGAGTAGAAGCACACATTTAACTACTTCAACCATGACTAGGAGCTGAAAAATATGTTTACCTTTTTTTCAATTCTTCAGAAACTATTCCCCAAAAATACAGGAGTATTGGCAGGCTGTGTATACAGCATTGTATTGGCAGGTGCCAAAATGTCAGTCATGAACATCTGTATGCAATTTAAAATATGTTTAAAAGGCATGTAAAGTCTAAAACAGAATAAGGCTAGAAATGCTGTATTTTGTATACTAAATATAAACATGAACTTACTGCACCACAAGCCTAATCAAACAAATAATTTATGCTTTCAAAGTTGGCTACAGGGGTTCACCATCGTGTAAATTTGTTAAACATCTTTGCAAGACTAAGACTGTGCACATGCTCAGTGTGGTCTGGGCTGCTTAGGGATCGTCATAAACAAAGCTGCTTGAGTTCTGCATGGCTGGGAAGTAAGGCCCCCGCCCCCCTGCTGTTCATAAGTATGATTGTTTCCCTGCAGAGAAGTTAGGGACTGTCTGACAATTCCTATCCACAGCAGTAAATGAAGGGAGAATTTTACTGCATACAGTCAGGTTTCTTATAAAACGGTACACATTTTTTAATCAAAGTATATTGCAGATTTATATGTTTTTTTTTTCATTAAAGAAAGTAAAAATTGCATTTTATTTTTTTGCCTTTACATGCCCTTTAATGGTCTCTAGATACTACATACTTGTGTATCAAATTGTCCAGAAGACCCTGGCACTACTATTTAATGTGTTTTATATAAATATATTGTACGAATATGTGGGAAGTAAGATGCTGTAAAATGCAAGCTTTAAAGCAATTATCTAAAATTTTGTAAAAGCAGCTATATTTGGCAATTGTTTCTAGTTTGGTAGTTGTAACAGAGCCATGTAGCTTAAATATTTTTTTTGTTGTTGAGATATCTGTGGACAGTACTTTCTTTCTTTCTTTCTTTCTTTCTTTCTTTCTTTCTTTCTTTCTTTCTTTCTTTCTTTCTTTCTTTCTTTCTTTCTTTCTTTCTTTCTTTCTTTCTTTCTTTCCTGTCTTTTCTACCTATGCTGGCCAGTACAAACAAAAACAATCTCTTTCTTAAACTCTTCATCACATGTTGTGTCTGTCCTACACTATTCTCAGCATTGGAACACATTTTGTTCCTGTGTCCAAAATGGGTTAAAAGCCATGTGAAAATCTGCTGTTTGCAGATATGAAATGCTACAGCATTTAAACATTAGCTTTTTCTCTTAGAAAAGCATTTCACTTGCCACTAAAACATACTACACAGTTTTTGGATATAAGTGTGCAAACCTTAAACATTTAAAGTTTAAAATACTCTTTACCTGAGTTTCCCAAGTATGCCCAGGGTTTGGTGAAGCACAAGGGTGTATACTAATGATTGGCAGCTGTGCACAGGCATTTGCATAGCTTGGAATTTAAACTTTGTTTAAATGTGTTCTTTTTTTTTACCTTTTTATGTTTTAATCGGCACAGACTAATATGTACATTTACCAGTATAAATTGTGATTATTGTTAAAATTGAATGTTTGTTTCATTTAAAATATATGATGTCACAGAACTACAAAGCATGCTGGGAGCCTTGGGTATAAAAGGCCGCTCCCAGTCAGCAAGAGTCAGTCTGGTTGTGGCTCTTTTCAAGAAAAGACCTAGGTAAAAGACTGCTCTGATGTCATGCTAAGTTGAGCTGTGTAACACTCTACCTTCTGCTTTAAAGAATTAAAGCTAAAGTTTTCTTTGCCAAGCAAGCTTCAGCAACCTCTGTTAAAGGGCCCACACCATACTTGGTGTCAGAAGTGGGATGCCATTTCATCGCTGGAACTAAACATGATCATAGATTAATACTGAAGTTTGTTGACAAAGTGTGCTCCTAAATCTGATGCAAAGAAAATAAGAGGAGTAAAATCACTTGGCAGACTTGCTATTTTAAGGCAAGAACAGCTAGAAATAAAGAGAGGTCTTTCAAAGAACAGAGCTATAGCTTCTGAGATTGATCGACAGGAAGAGGTTGCAATTGCATCATCTGACCCCGTGCCACTGGTGGAAGAAACAGCCACAACAGGATATGCACAACCTGTATTCCCAAATGTAAAGCTGAAAGTCACTCCTTCAACTATCCACCCACAGACTGAGATATTCCTACTCAACCTCCAGAGGATCTGGCCTACTAAAATGGATGGTCTTGCAGCAGATAGATGCAGAGTCCAAAAGAAGGGAAGCTGAGGAGAAATGGCAAAAGTAAGAACAGCAACGCTTTGCTGAGGAGAGACATTTCGGAGCTGGGCAAGAGAAAAGGTAGGAGGAGCAATTCAGAAGGCACCAGGCTGAGATAACTATGTTCTAGAAACAGCATACCCAGCAAATCACAGAAATTCTAAGTACAATGAGTGAGTTCCATGCCCAGCCTACAGAAGAGCCAATGGTGAAGGATCTCAAAATTCCCAAACTTATGGCAGATGATATTGAGGCATATTTCACCATGTTTGAGCGTGTGGCTAAAGCCAATCGATGGCCCCCAGAACAATGGGTAATACGGCTTGCCAACAGGAAAAATTAAGGAGGAGATTCTGGATGTGATCATCTTAGAACAAATCCTTAACATCCTGCCAGAGGGTGTGCGCATCTGTATCCAAGAGCATCATCCAGAGTCAGGGTCCAAGGCTGTAACCCTGGCTGAGGATTATTTCCAGGCTAGGAGGAGAACTGTTCAGCAGCCTGTGGTTAGATTCCCCCATGTAACTACTCCTTCACAAAGTGGTGATACAGGGGCAAAAGCTCCTACTGCTCCGCAGGTCTGTTTTAAATGTTGGGAAAAGGGGCATATTTCTCGCTTCTGTAAAAAAGCTAAAAAAAAACAAGTCCAGTATCAGTAGTGGGTACTGGGAAAGAACTCTTGAAAATGTTTAAAGTTAATAGCAAACCAGTTGAGGCCCTGATTGAAACTGGAAGCCCACAGACCTTACTGAAAAAGAATGTATTGAGGCATCTACCCAGAAAGGGCAAGACTTTAATAGAATGTGTCCATGGTGATACAAAGTCTCATTTAACAACCCAAGTGACTGTTGATCTTGGACATAAGATACAGACCATTACTGTTGGAGTAATTAATAATTTGCCCTACTCTATGATTTTGGGTAGAGACTTTCCAGGGTTTTTTCAAATACTGAGTGAAGCTTTTGCACCCATTATAGCTGTGGGACAGACACGTCTCAAGCAAAAGAGGAAAAAAAATGATGGTGACCTTTTCCAAGGTGACTGGAAACCCTGTAAGTCTAAAAAAGAAAAAAAGCTTAAAAAAGAAGGGAGACCTGAACACCTTGTAAAAATTTTACATCATGAATTTGGAAGCTGATATTGCAAATGAGCAATATAACGATGAAACGCTTAAAGAATACTATAAAAATGTGACTGAAAATGAAAATGAATGTGAAAATATACCAATGTATGTACTGAAAAACAGAATTCTGATGAGAATGTGTCAGCACCCCAAACTTGGCTACAGAGTTTAGCAGTTATTGGTACCAGAGAAATATCGCAGAGAAATCCTTAGACTGGCTCATGAAATACCCATGGCAGGTCACTTGGGTAGAGACAAGACTCTCAAAAGAATTCTGTACAGATTTTTCTGACCTGGTGTGCATAAAGATGTAGCCTCATTTTGTGATGCCTGTTCCACTTGTCAAATGCACCATTAAGGCAAAAAGACAAAGCTCCGCTACTACCTATTCCCTTGGTTGACAATGTTTTTGAAAAGGTGGCTATGGACATAATGGGCTCCTTAGAGAGAAGTAATAAGTATATTTTGGTTGTATGTGACTATCGTACTAGGTATCCAGAAGCAATTCCTCTTAGTAACGTTACTGCAAAGAGTGGCTATGGACATAATGGGCTCCTTAGAGAGAAGTAATAAGTATATTTTGGTTGTATGTGACTATCGTACTCGGTATCCAGAAGCAATTCCTCTTAGTAACGTTACTGCAAAGAGAGTTGCAGAAGAGGTTGTAAAAATCTTAGAGTAGGAATTCCTAAGGTTGTATTAACTGATGAAGGAACTAACTTTTCCTCTGCATTCATAAAATAATTATACAACTTGTTAGGGGTAAAAACTGTTCGTTCAAATCCATATCATACTCAAACGGATGGCTTGGTCGAATGGATGAATCAGACACTATAGCGCATGCAAAAATTGTTGAGGAGAACCCAAACTGTTGGGACAAATGGCTTCCATACTTAATGTTCGCTTATAGGGAGGTTCCACAAATGTCAAATGGATTTTCTCCTTTTAAAATGCTTTATGGCAGACAACCCAGGGGAACTCTTGATGTGATAAAAGAAAACTGGGTTGAGAAAAGTGCAGAGCCTCAAAATTGATAATGTGGTAACTCACATTATTAACATGAGAGAACAATTAACCAAAATATGTGAGTTAGCATAAGGGAAACGAAAAGAAGCCTAACATAAAAAAAAATTTAGTATGACCATAAGTCAAGATACTGCACATTTCAACCAGGTGAGAAGGCTTTATTACTGTTGCTAAATAAGGAAAACAAACTACTAGCAAAGTGGCAGGGTCCTTTTCTAATCACCCGCAAAGTAGGCCCTGTTGATTATGAGATTGAAATGCCAGGTAAATGTAAGAAAACTATCTACCATGTTAAGTTACTGAGAAAATGGAAAGGGAGGGATGAGAAAGCATCAATGGTGGTATTAAAAGAATGTATTCCTGATATGGCAGAGCAAGCCCATCAAAGATTAACTTCCTCAAGTGAACCTTTAAGGGATAGTGATATTGGTCCCCCTGATGATAAAGAGCATTATGACCTTTTAGCTTTACTAAATCAACATAGGAGCACACTAGTAAACACCCCTGGACCTACTTCTTTAATTGAACATACCATATACACTGATGAGACCAAGCCCATTTGGCAGAGACAATACAGAATACCTGAGAAATATGTCAGTGGTAGAGCAGGAAGTTGACAAAATGTTTCAAATTGGAGTTATAGAACCCTCCAAAAGTGAATGGTGTTCACCTATTGTCTTGGTACCAAAAAAGAATGGCAAAATAAGATTCTGCATTAATTTTCGTAAGATAAACAGTGTATCAAAGTTTTACTCTTTTCCACTACCCAGAATTGATGATTTAATTGATCAGTTAGGTGGGGCCAAGTATATATCCACACTAGATATGACAAAAGGGTATTGGCAAATACCTCTGGACCATGAATCCAGGGAAAAAATGCTTTCAGAACCAGGAAATGTCTCTTTCATTTTGTAACTATGCTCTTTGGCCTACATGGAGCCCCAGCAACTTTTCAGCCCCTCATGAATTTTCTCTTAGAGGATCACAGTGAATACGTAGCAGTATATTTTGATGATGCAGTGGTGTTGCGTTCTACATGGGAAGAACATTTAGAGCACTTAAGCAAAATCTTGTCTGTTATTAAGTCAGCTGGTCTCACTATTAATCCATAAAAATGTGCCTTTGCCTTTGGGGAGACAAGGTATTTAGGCTACATTTTGGGTAATGGTGAAATGAAGCCAGAAAGTGTGAAAACCAAGGCTATTAAAGATGCAAAGAAACCTACAACTAAAAAATAAGTTTGTTCTTTTTTACGACTAGTTGGCTACTATAGGATATTTATTCCTCAATTTTCTTCTATTTCAGCACCTCTTACAGTGCTAACCAAAAAGGCTAGAAACAATAAAGTTCAACGGAACAGTAAGTGTGAAAAAGCTTTCTCCAAAATTAAATTCTTTGTGATGGTCCTGTGCTTAGAAGCCCAGACTTCTCCAAGTCATTTATTGTTTAAATGGATGCATCTGAAGTTGGTCTTGGAGTGGTTCTAAGCCTGATGGAGAAGAGCATCCTTTACTGTATATTATTTGTAAATTGCTTCCAAGTGAAACCATATATGCAGCCTTAGAGAAGGAATGCCTAACTATAAAATGGGCACTAGAATCCTTAAGGTGCTATCTGTTGGGTCAGGAGTTCCAGCTAATAACTGATCACCTCCCTCTGATGTAGCTATATAAATTCCATGAGAGACAAAAATGCTAGAGTGACATGGTGGTATTTGGCACTTCAGCACTTTCGTTTCTCTATTTTGCACAAAGCAGGCAAGGAACATAACATGATTATTTGTCTCAATATGGAGCAGTCATAGATGAAACAGTAATGTAATTTATTCTAATCCTTACTTGAGAAAGTGTCCTTTCTCTTAAGAAGGGGATATGTGACAGTCATGTAGCTTAAATATTTTTTAAATAATTCTTTGTTGAGATATCTGTGGACCGTATTCTTTTTTTCTTTCTTTCTTTCTTTTCTTTGTTACACCGGGGTCTACGCTTGACACCTGGCCCCCATCAGGAAATCTACCTTGGTTACACGCTGCAATTTTTTGACTACGCTCATTTTTTGACCACACCTCCTAACTACCATGTTAATTTTACAAAATTTGGCTGGTTATGAAAGTTAAACACACTCCCTTTCCCTCCATCATTGCTGCTCAGCCCTCCCTTTCCCTCTGTGCTTATTGTTGCTCAGCTCTCCCTTCTGTGTCCCTGCTTGTTGCTCAGCTCTCCCTTCTGTGTCCCTGCTTGTTGCTGTCAGCTCTCCCTTCTGTGTCCCTGCTTGTTGCTCAGCTCTCCCTTCTGTGTCCCTGCTTGTTGCTCAGCTCTCCCTTCTGTTTCCCTGCTTGTTGCTGTCAGCTGTCCCTTCTTTGTCCCTGCTTGTTGCTGTCAGCTCTCCCTTCTGTGTCCCTGCTTATTGCTGTCAGCTCTCTCTTCTGTGTCCCTGCTTGTTGCTCAGCTCTCCCTTCTGTGTCCCTTCTTGTTGTCTCTCTCACACACACACTGGGTTCTCTCTCACACACACTGGGTTCTCTCTCTCTCTCTCTCTCACACACACACACACACACACACACACTGGGTTCTCTCTTACATACACACACCGGGTTCTCTCTCTCTCACACACACACACACACACACACACACACCGGGTTATCTCACACAAAGTTAAGGCTTGTGGAATTTCGGTGCCCACACACCAGATATACTACAGTACTACACAAACCATATAGTGCCCGCACTTCTACTGACACAACTCGCTGCCCCTTCCCCCACAACTGACTGTTATACTGTCCAGCCCCAGTTTGAGCCTGCTGGGCTGCACCGTGCTGTGGCTCACCAAGGATTCTCGTCTGAAGTCTCGACTTCTGACGTCACGACCAGGAAGTGCCAGTCATGGTCATGGGGCAGGTCATGGTCTAATGAGATTTTCTATTACCGCACACCTCCTTCCACTTTTCTGCGTGGTGGTGCTGGTCCTCCGTTGACCTGGCCAGGTCTCCTTACTGCTTTGTAGTTTTGAAAAACGGTCCGCACACACCAATATTGCAGTCGGGGATTGTGCCCCTTTTATTAATGCCACCAACAATCATTGTTGGTGGCATTAATAAAAGGGGCACAATCCCCGACTGCAATATTGGTGTGTGCGGACCGTTTTTCAAAACTACAAAGCAGGTCATGGTCTACCAGGAAAAGGACTGGGATCGACTGGTAGGCCGCGATTGATGTCATGGGCACCCCTGGTTTAGGTGCTTCTATGACCCCAAGGCAGTGTATTGTTTTACAAAGGCTTAAATAATAGCAATGAAAAATGTTAGATTATTATATTTTGGGCTCTCTACATGCCACATAATACAATAATCTTATGCATATTGAAGATGTGGGGCATAGGATGCTGTGAATATTTAGAATTTTTAGAAATCTTTTGTGAAAAATTAAAATTTTATGAAGTAGAAAAACATATGTACATATGTATGGTATGTAAAAGGCAGGCATGTTATGAGGGTCATTTACTAACAATTGAATTTTGAATTTTTCCACGATTGAGAAAGGCCCTAAGGTGGGCTGAAACGTTGGACACGAAGATCTATGCAAATAAATATAACTTGATTCACTTGATAAATGGAGTGTGGCTCTATGTGAAAATGATATGTATTATTTGAACCAGTACCCACAATTGGGAAATCCGGATCAGAGTGTGGCTGCCTGTGCAAAAAGATTATATATTGCATCTATTTGTTCTCCTCTGAGGAGCACCCGGGACTTGATTTATTGAGGGTGAGTGCCGGTGAAATTTTTGACTATATATATATATATATATATATATATATATATATATATATATACTTCCCCACAATCACAGCACTCATGATACATCAGTTCACCTTGCCTGGGTGAACGCCATGAAATACTGCATACAATCCTCCAATGATGCAGCTGCACTCACAGGACTTTTCCAGAAGTATAACGTTTCGGCTGCAACTCAGCCTTTGTCAAAGTTACACAATGTCAAACAAATCACCCCATAATACCCTATCAATGGCGCGAAAATCACGCTCCCTTCCCCTGTGTCGTGTTTCCCTTAATTTATTCAATGCATCCTTTCTATTAACTTCATGTCGTATAATCAGTAAAAGCATTTCAAAACGTTACAGTGTCTTTGCCTGCTCGTTTATCCAGCCTTCCACAGAGGTGGAAGTGAAAATGATATGAACGGGGTCATAGACATGCGAAAGGGTTAATTGAGGTATGTTGAGATCACTATGCAACAAACTATTGGCTCAATGATATGTGATACTTTTGTTGCAAGGCTGGACAAATGAGCAGGCAAAGACACTGTAACGATTTTGAAATGCTTTTACTGATTATACATGATTTTAATAGAAAAGATGCATTGAATAAATTAAGGGAAACACGACACAGGGGAAGGGAGCGTGACAGGTGGAGGTGTGTGATTTTCGCGCCATTGATAGGGTATTTAGGGTTGATTTGTTTGACATTGTGTAACTTTGACAAAGGCTGAGTTGCAGCCGAAACGTTAGTTTCTAAATAATAAACAAAATGCAGGGATTGACAGCACTCCAAGGAAATACATCAAGTCAATAGTTCAAATGAAAGTGGAGATTTATTGGTGATCCATTGGCTCGAGCCGAAACATTGGATCACCAATAAATCTCCACTTTCATTTGAACTATTGACTTGATGTATTTCCTTGGAGTGTATTTCATTGACTCGAGTATAAGCTGAGGTAGACTTTTTCAGCACATTTTGGATGCTGAAAAACTCGGCTTATACTCGAGTATATACGGTAGTCCAAATCAGCTATAGTGGCTTGTGATCTGTCACTAAAGTGAAGGGACTCCCATACAATTATGGGTGAAAATATTCACAGCTTCACACTATTGCCAAAGCTTCACGCTCTGTTTGAGAGTATCACTTTTCAACGTCACTGAGTGAACGGCTGCCATATGCAATGACATATTGTTTAACTTTGTGTTTCTGTGTTAGGATGGCACCAAGGCCAACTGCACTGGTATCTACTATCAGTTCAGTTTCTCTTTATAGACTGAAGTATGACATAATGTGCTTGCTTGTTAGGCTTTGTTTCAGTGTCTGGAAGGCATTTTCTTCAGTTTCTCCCCAGTGCCATGGTTCACCTTTCTTTGTAAGCACTCTCAGTGGAGCTGCAAGGGTAGAAAAATGTAGAATGAAACAAGAGCAATAGTTAGCCATGCCAAGGAAACTGCGTATTTCGCTGGCATCTTTGGGAGCACTTGCCTCATGAATGGCTGCAACCTTTCTGGGGTCTGCAGATATACCTTCTGCTGAGAAAATAAAGCCATAAAATTCAAGCTGAATTTTGTTGAATTCACATTTGTTGCGGTTCAATGTTAAACCATTAGCATTACAAGGTTGCCCACTCTCCCCTCTACTGTTTGCCCTCTCATTAGAGCCACTAGCTAACGCCATCAGAAACCATTCACAAATCACGGGCATCAGAGTGGGGGAGTCAGACCATAAAATTAGTCTATACGCTGATGACATTCTTCTTACCCTAAGCTCACCGCAAACCTCGTTACCACATCTGAATGTTCTGTTAGACCAATTTTGTCTCATCTCCGGGTTCAAGATTAATCACTCTAAATCGCAGGCTATCTCAATAAATATGCAGCCTCTGGAGAAAAAACTGTTACAACTCAATTTTGATTTTCATTGACGAGAACAGACAATCAAATATCTCGGGATACATCTAACTGCCAATTATGATCTTCTGTATGACAATAACTATGCCCCACTACTGACCTCCTTAAAAACAAGCTTACAAACTTGGAGCAAATATGGACTGTCCTGGTTTGGCCGTATATCGGCGGTAAAGATGACACTACTCCCCAAGATATTATATTTATTTCGAGTTCTCCCAGTATACTTTTCGGAACGAACGGCTAACTCATTACAAAAGGCCATCACGACTTTCATCTGGGAGAATAAGCGACCTAGAATAAAACTGGACATAATGACAAAGCCAAAAAAAATAGGAGGACTAGGGGTGCCACACATATTCCGATACTATATGGCAGCAAGACTATCTGAAGTAGTATCAACGCACAGAACTCCTATCATGCCGTGGTTGGAAATTGAAAACTCAAGCCTGGCCCCTATGACATTGAATCAGTTTATATGGATACCGGAGAAGGATAGAGATATACCTAACCACCTTCCCCCCACGACAAAGCACTCATTACAACTCTGGGATAGATATAGAGACAAACTACATCTTTCTCCACGCAACTCATTATTCTGCACATTCTTGGGAAATAAAAAATTCCTCCCAGGGTTGGTAACAAATTACTTTCTCCCCTGGATAGATAACAAAGCACATCTCTGTTCAACTTTAGTAGCCGGGCGAGAGATACGTACCTTTTCAGACCTTAAAGACAGTCACCACATTCCAAACAGCCAGTTTTTTAGATACTTGCAGATACGTCATTTTATATCACAAACCTTCTTACAGAGCAACACTTTGATACCGGCCCCCACCCGATTTGAACTTCTGTGCCACAACTCTGATCAGACTGTTCGCTTGATATCAATTATATACGACAGGCTCGCGGACGATAATACTACTTTAGTTCAACCATATATGAGGAAATGGGAGGGAGATCTGCAAATGCCAATTGACCAGGATCAGTGGCAAACAATTTGGGATAAGGCTAGCAAGACATCGGTGTGCACCGTGATATTGGAGAAGGCCTATAAATTGATATTCAGATGGTACTGCACTCCCTCACAGCTGGCCCACCTTTCAAGCAACAGTCTTCCCTCGCTATGTTTTGGAGGATGTGGAGAGCGGGGTACATTTTATCACATGTGGTGGACCTGCAAGATTGTTCGAGAATTTTGGGAAATGGTGGCTCACACCTTATCCGCCATTTTTAAACTATCCATAAACCCTGACCCATTCTCTTTTCTCCTGGGTCTACCTCTCACAGCACTGAAGACCTCAGATTCTACTAAGCTTGCGACGCATATACTAATGGCAGCGAAAACGTTAAGAGCCGCCAAGTGGAAGAGCACCTGTTTACCAAACCAACAGGCCCTTATCACCAAAGTGAAATGGGTAAGAAATATGGAAGCCATTAGAGCATATCTGCAAGGTACAGACTACAAAAACGCACTGCTGTGGCTTCCCTGGGCTGAATTCGAGACAACCCAAACAGACTCAAATTGATCCAATGGCTTGGCTCCTCTGCTCTCATCCTCTGACCTCCCTCCCTTACTCCCCCCCCTTTTTTTTTTTTTTTTCTTCTCTTCTTCCTCCCTGCATTCCTACCTTTATTATTCACCTTCTTCCTCCCCTCTTGGTAATATACGAAGCATTGATAGCGGATTGGCCAATACTTACCTCATACTACAGGCTGAGCACGTGACGACAGCACTAATAAAGTCATTTACTGGCTACTATACTCAATGCCAAGGTTTATTGATAACACATGGAAATGTCTATAGCAATGCCTGTAAGTTTTACTGCTCCAATCTAAAGTAATGTAACTGTACCATTCGTAAATAGGGATGTAGCGAACGTCGGAAAAAAAGTTCGCGAACATATTCGCGAACTTGCGTCAAAAATTCGAACGTCACGAACCCCATAGACTTCAATGGGAAGGCGAATTTTAAAAGCTAAAAAAGACATTTCTGGCCAGAAAAATGATTTTAAAGTTGTTTAAAGGGTGCAACGACCTGGACAGTGGCATGCCAGAGGGGGATCAAGGGCAAAAATGTTTCTAAATACATTGTTGACACAGCGCTACGTTTTGTGCTGTAAAGGGCAGAAATCACACTACATTTCTAAACCTGTGTAATAAACTGCTTTAAAACGTCCAGCGTCTACATGTAAAGGTTACAGCCTGTTCACACGCAAAGACGAAACGCGGCACTTACTGCAACGCAAAAAAACGCAAAGAGCTTTAATGAATGATACCGTCAAGTGAGCAAATAATAGTTGTTAATTACTAGTTGAGCTTGTCACCTCCAGGATGTTCGTCCTGTTGGTGGCAATATTTCTGTAGTGGTGTGTTTAGCAGTCACCGTGCTTGTGCGCACGTGCACGGTCAGGCAGAGGTAATTCAATGTACAGTGAAGTGAACCAAAAAACACTGATTCTACAGTGTGGGCCCAGTTTTGGTCTACTTTATTGATCACCTGCGGTGACCATAAAAGATGCGATTTTGCCACTGTTGCAGAACCCTGAAAAATTAGGCATGTGTACTTTCCTGAAAAATTATGTTTTTTTTGTCGCAGCCACTGAAGCACAGAGGCCAGAAAAAATATGCCATATGAATGCTAAAAATATAATTTTTTTTGGTCGCAGCCACTGAAGCACAGAGGCCAGAAAAAATATGCCATATAAATGCTAAAAATAGTCATTTTTTTTGTCGCAGCCACTGAAGCACAGAGGCCAGAAAAAATATGCCATATAAATGCTGAAAATATTGATTTTTTTTTTGTCGCAGCCACTGAAGCACAGAGGCCAGAAACAATATGCCATATAAATGCTGAAAATATTCATTTTTTTTTGTCACAGCCACTGAAGCACAGAGGCCAGAAACAATATGCCATATAAATGCTGAAAATATTCATTTTTTTTGTCACAGCCACTGAAGCACAGAGGCCAGAAAAAATATGCCATATAAATGCTGAAAATATTCATTTTTTTTTGTCGCAGCCACTGCAGCACAGAGGCCAGAAAAAATATGCCATATAAATGCTGAAAATATTCATTTTTTTTTTGTCGCAGCCACTGAAGCACAGAGGCCAGAAACAATATGCCATATAAATGCTGAAAATATTCATTTTTTTTTGGTTGCAGCCACTGAAGCACAGAGGCCAGAAAAAATATGCCATATAAATGCTGAAAATATTCATTTTTTTTTTTGTCGCAGCCACTGAAGCACAGAGGCCAGAAACAATATGCCATATAAATGCTGAAAATATTCATTTTTTTTTGTCACAGCCACTGAAGCACAGAGGCCAGAAAAAATATGCCATATAAATGCTGAAAATATTCTTTTTTTTTTGTCGCAGCCACTGAAGCACAGAGGCCAGAAACAATATGCCATATAAATGCTGAAAATATTCATTTTTTTGGTTGCAGCCACTGAAGCACAGAGGCCAGAAAAAATATGCCATATAAATGCTGAAAATATTCATTTTTTTGGTTGCAGCCACTGAAGCACAGAGGCCAGAAAAACTCAGGATTTACCTGGATTCAAATGAAACCAGTAGGGTTTGCACCCTAGTTTGTAACGGTGGCGGAGGGAGGAGGACGCTAAAGGACAGCTGTGTGTGGAGTCATGAGGCATGCAGAGAAGGACAGCTGCATGGGGAGTCAGAAACTCAGAACAAGTCTTCCGGCGTGCAGTAACCCTCCGAGATCCACCCCTCATTCATTTTAATAAAGGTCAGGTAATCCACACTTTTGTGACCTAGGCGAGTTCTCTTCTCAGTTACAATCCCTCCTGCTGCACTGAAGGTCCTTTCTGAGAGGACACTTGAGGCGGGGCAAGACAAGAGGTTCATGGCAAATTGTGACAGCTCTGGCCACAGATCAAGCCTGCGCACCCAGTAGTCCAGGGGTTCATCGCTCCTCAGAGTGTCGATATCTGCAGTTAATGCCAGGTAGTCCGCTACCTGCCGGTCGAGGCGTTCTTTGAGGGTGGATCCAGAAGGGTTCTGGCGCTGCCTTGGACTGAAAAACATTTGCATGTCTGACGTTACAGAGTGGCCAAAGTGCTTTGTCCTTGCAGGTGCGCTCGTGGCAGGATTACTGGCACCTCTGCCCCTGGAATGTTGATGAGTTCCTGAAGTGACATCACCCTTAAAAGCATTGTACAACATGTTTTGCAGGCTGGTTTGTAAATGCAGCATCCTTTCGGACTTGTGGTATGTTGGTAACATTTCTGCCACTTTATGCTTGTACCGAGGGTCTAGTAGCGTTGCGACCCAGTACAGGTCCTTCTCCTTAAGCCTCTTGATACGGGGGTCCTTCAACAGGCATGACAGCATGAAAGACCCCATTCTCACAAGGTTGGATGCAGAGGTATCCATCTCCGCTTCCTCGTTATCAAGGACTGCATCATCCACGGTCTCCTCCCCCCAGCCACGTACAAGACCAGGGGTCCCCAAAAGGTCACCACCAGCCCCCTGGGAAGCCTGCTCCTGTTGGTCCTCCTCCTCCACAAAGCCACCTTCCTCCTCTGACTCCACTTCTGACACCTCTCCCTGCGTTGCAGCAGGTGCCTGGGTTCGTTCTGGTGATTCCGACCAGAAATCGTGCGCTTCCTGCTCCTCGTCACGCTGGTCTACAGCCTCATCTGTCACTCGTCGCACGGCACGCTCCAGGAAGAAAGCAAAGGGTATTAGGTCGCTGATGGTGCCTTCGGTGCGACTGACCATATTTGTAACCTCTTCAAAAGGGTGCATGAGCCTGCAGGCATCGCGCATAAGCACCCAGTAACGGTGGAAAAAAATCCCCAGCTCTGCAGATCCAGTCCTACCACCCAGTTCAAACAGGTATTCGTTGACGGCTCTTTGTTGTTGCAGCAGACGTTCCAACATGAGGAGCGTTGAATTCCAGCGAGTCTGGCTGTCGCAAATCAAACGCCTGACTGGCATGTTGAACCGCTGCTGAATGTCAGCAAGGCGTGCCATGGCTGTGTATGAACGTCTGAAATGGGCCGACACCTTCCTGGACTGCCTGAGAACGTCCTGGAATCCTGGGTACTTCGAGACAAAACGTTGGACTATTAAATTCAGAACATGTGCCATGCAGGGCACATGTGTTAAATTGCCCAGTCTCAGTGCTGCCAACAGATTGCTTCCATTGTCACACACCACTTTTCTGATCTTCAGTTGGTGTGGGGTCAGCCACCGATCGGCCTGTGACTGCAGAGATGACAGGAGTACAGATCCGGTATGGTTTCTGCTTTCCAGGCACGTCATCCCCAAGACAGCATGACAACGGCGTACCTGGCACGTCGAATAGCCTAGGGGGAGCTGGGGGTGCACAGGTGTGGAGGAGGAGGACCCAGCAGCAGAGGAGGAAGAAGATGAAGAAGACGAGGTAGAGAGCGAAGGAGGAGTAGAGGTGGTGGCAGAACCGCGTGCAATCCGTGGTGGTGACACCAACTCCACTGTCGTTGTTGAGCCACACATTCCCTGCTTCCCAGCCATTACCAAGTTCACCCAGTGGGCAGTGTAGGTGACATACCTGCCCTGACCATGATTGGAGGACCTTGCCGTTCATGTGCCTTCGCATAGAAGTTGTACCTATGTGGCTGTTGGGCTTCCCAAGACTCAGTTTCTGACTGCACTCATTGCAAATTACAACACTTTTGTCAGAGGCACACACATTAAAAAAATCCCACACTGCTGACCTTTTTGAAGCTGGCAATCTGGCGGTAACAGTAGAAGTTGGCGGCGTTGGCGGCAATGGCGGGCGCGTTGGCCGGCTGACCACAGGTGCCGATACATGTTGTTGCCCTACTGTTCCCTGCGAGCTGTCCTCCCTGCTTCTTCTAAGTCTTATTCTCCTCCTGCCTCTCTGACTCTCCGTCTCTCCATCTGAACTATCCTCCTCTTGCTCTCTTCTACTGGGCACCCACAAAACATCAATCTCCTCATCATCATTCTCCTCAGATGCATCAATTTCTTCTGACAGCTCACAGAAGGAAGCAGCAGCGGGGACCTCCTCATCACTCATTATGTCCATCTCTGTTGTGTTCTCTGCCAGAATTAAATCTGGTGTAACGTCCTCATCTCCTTCATCTTCTTCTGCCAATAATGGTTGCGCATCACTGAGTTCAAGAAACTCATGTGAAAATAACTCCTCTGACTCCAGTGAAGAAGGGGCGCCGGTGGTGGAGGAAGTGTTACGTGGGGTGGCCATAGCAGTGGAGGATGAGGATGTTGTGGTAAAGTTAGAAACGGTAGAGGATGGGGTGTGCTGTGTAAGCCAGTCAACTACCTCTTCAGCATTTTGGGAGTTCAGGGTCATTGCCTTTTTAAAACTGGGCAATTTCCTAGGGCCACAGGATAGCATAGCAGCACGGCCCCTAGTGCCTCTGCGTGGCGGCCTGCCTTTGCCTGGCATTATTTTTAAAACAACAACAACAACTCAGGTGGTGTTTCTGGAGACGGTATTATTATTGATATTTAGACAGTATGTGAACAAGCTCACACAGCTAGGTGGCAGTTGTTTGAAAATGAAGAACACACTGGGCAAACAATGCCTACAAGGTCAACGTATACACTACTACAGCAGTGGATACGGAATATATTATTGCTGCTTGAAAAACGTCACTCAGGTGGTGGTTCTGGAGACGGTATTATTATTGATATTTAGACAGTATGTGAACAAGCTCACACAGCTAGATGGCAGTTGTTTGAAAATGAACAACACACTGGGCAAACAATGCCTACAAGGTCAACGTATGCACTACTACAGCAGTGGATACAGAATATATTATTGCTGCTTGAAAAACGTCACTCAGGTGGTGGTTCTGGAGACCGTATTATTATTGATATTTAGACAGTATGTGAACAAGCTCACACAGCAAGATGGCAGTTGTTTGAAAATGAACAACACACTGGGCAAACAATGCCTACAAGGTCAACGTATACACTACTACAGCAGTGGATACGGAATATATTATTGCTGCTTGAAAAACGTCACTCAGGTGGTGGTTCTGGAGACGGTATTATTATTGATATTTAGACAGTATGTGAACAAGCTCACACAGCTAGATGGCAGTTGTTTGAAAATGAAGAACACACTGGGCAAACAATGCCTACAAGGTCAACGTATACACTACTACAGCAGTGGATACGGAATATATTATTGCTGCTTGAAAAACGTCACTCAGGTGGTGTTTCTGGAGACGGTATTATTATTGATATTTAGACAGAATGTGAAACAGCTCACACAGCTAGATGGCCGTTGTTTGAAAATGAAGAACACACTGGGCAAACAATGCCTACAAGGTCAACGTATACACTACTACAGCAGTGGATACGGAATATATTATTGCTGCTTGAAAAACGTCACTCGGGTGGTGTTTCTGGAGACGGTATTATTATTGATATTTAGACAGAATGTGAAAAAGCTCACACAGCTAGATGGCCGTTGTTTGAAAATGAAGAACACACTGGGCAAACAAATTGAAACAATGCCTGCAAGGTCAACGTATACACTACTACAGCAGTGGATACGGAATATATTATTGCTGCTTGAAAAACGTCACTCAGGTGGTGTTTCTGGAGACGGTATTATTATTGATATTTAGACAGAATGTGAAACAGCTCACACAGCTAGATGGCCGTTGTTTGAAAATGAAGAACACACTGGGCAAACAATGCCTACAAGGTCAACGTATACACTACTACAGCAGTGGATACGGAATATATTATTGCTGCTTGAAAAACGTCACTCAGGTGGTGGTTCTGGAGACGGTATTATTATTGATATTTAGACAGTATGTGAACAAGCTCACACAGCTAGATGGCAGTTGTTTGAAGAACACACTGGGCAAATAATGCCTGCAAGTGCACTACTATTGGTGCACTACTATGAAGAACAGCAAACAGCACTGTACACGTTAAAGAACAGTAAGATAAGTAAAATAAAAAAAAAATTATATGTATATTAAAAAAAAAAAATTCTCGGTTGGTGCTGCTGAACTACTAGGAGCAGCACAGTAGCACACCAGTCCCACTCCCCAACACTGCTAGACTAATAGCACTGGGCTCTTATAGTAGCAACTAGCAAAGTAAAAAAACAAAAAAGAAAATAAAAGCAGTCCTTACAAGGACTATTGGGTTATTACAGCAGTCAGCAGATGAGATCAGAAGAGATCAGTGCCCACAGCAGGCAGCTACATACAGAGCACTGCAGTAGAAGGTAGATTACTAGCCAGCAAAGCTACCTAACCTGAAATGTCCCTCAAATCCCTGCAGACTTCTGTCCCTCCAATACAGAGCAGTATCAAGTAGATTACTAGCCAGCAAACTTACTATCAACTGTCCCTCAAATCACTAACAGCTCTCTCCCTACACTAGCTCTTCCAAGCACACACAGGCAGAATGAAAAAACGCTGCAGGGCTTCAGTTTATATATGGAAGGGGAGTGGTCCAGGGGGTGTGGGGGTGGTCCAGGAGGGACAGCTTCCTGATTGGCTGCCATGTATCTGCTGGTCTGGGTTGAGAGGTCAAAAAAAAGCGCCAGGTAAGGCGAACCCAAAATGGCGAATGTCGCGCGACGTTCGCGAACATTCGGTGAGCGCGAACAGTCGATGTTCGCACGAACAAGTTCGCCGGCGAACAGTCCGCGACATCCCTATTCGTAAATGTGCTAATATTATGCTTGTAAGAATTTTTCTTTTTTCTGTGAAAATAAAAAATTTTGAATAAAAAAAAAAAACCAAAAAAACAAAAAACCATTAGCATTAAGTCTTTTAAACACTGCAGTTAGATTATCACCATGTTCCTTCTGGGTTGCTCCATACACTAAGATGTCATCACTGAAGTTTATAACACCTGAAAGTCCAGACAAAGATTGCTGTATTGTATTCTCAGCAGCAGAAGATACACTGAAGCTCAGACGTTTGTATCTCCACAGCCCAGTGTGTGTAGAAAATGTAGATATATCTGCTATGTGGATGCAGTCGAGTTGATGATAGCCTGATTTTAGGTCCAATTTTGAAAATATTTTTGCCTGGTTTAGGTCATGAATAATATCATCTATGGTTGGAGTGATGTGTCACTCTCTCACAATTGCAGTGTTAGCTTGTCGAATATCTATGCAGATTCGGACATGATCAGCGTCTTTGGGTTTTAGTGCTGTTACTATTGGGGAGACCCAGGGAGTGGGCCCATATATGCATTCAATGATACCTTGCTTTTCAAGGTTTTCTAGTTCTGTGCTAACTTTCTGCCGTAAGTGAAAAGGAATTCTCCTATGTGGTTGTATTGTAGGTTTCACATCAGGATTTTATGTGAAGTTGCACCTGAAAGTCTTTTAATTGATTTTTTGCTTTTTTTTTTTTTTTGCTTGACTGGGTAGTGGCCACAAAGGTATAGTCATTTTCATCACTGAAAGTCTCAGGTTCCATCACTGTGTGTGACTTGATTCACTTTCCTTTGCTGCACTTTAGTGGAAAAATGTGATTCACTTATTTTTACAGTTTTGCCACAGGCTCTGCATTTCTGGCCTTTTGCTGGACACATTCCTGTATGTGGGTAAGAGCCACCACAGTTACTATATGGTATGTGGCTTTTGATTATGTTTGGTATAGTGTGCAGTGGTACATACTTCATTTGTCTGATTTACAGCAAATTGATCAGTAATAAATTTGTTTTCTGTACCTGCAGCTTGTTTATCAGAGATCTTTAAAGATCTGCCATAGTCCAGTAAGGGTTTTTAAAGACACATCAGATTCCCTCAGTGCATATCTCCTGAGTCTGGAGGAGGTGCAGTTTTGTATTATTTGTGCTTTTATTTCCTCATCACTATTAGATAAGTCACAATATTTGGCCAGTAAACATAATCTGGTGCGATAGGCATCCAGAGTTTCATCTGACTGATGTGTTGCTTGTCTGAATATGTAGATTTCATGCTGTGTATTCCTCTGTTTTAGGGTTGCAGGTAAAGTTGCTGTACTGTGTTAGCCAGTAAAATTGTTACAGGGCAACCCTTTTGAAATAAAAAAATAACAAAAGTGGTCTATATATATATATATATATATATATATATATATATATATATATATATATATATATATATATATATATATATATAGTCAAATAAAAAAATAACAAAAGTGGTCTATATATATATATATATATATATATATATATATATATATATATATATATAGGCAATTTTAAAACAGATAATGAAAGATAAGTGTCTGAATACAAATTAATGGAAACTTTCAATTCTCTGAAGAATGGACTAAACCTGGGCCGTGGATTTATGGCTAATTATGTCTGACCAACATGTCTGAATATGGACTAAGAGATCATATGGAATTCCTTTGATTCTTCACTCCAATAATTCAGCCATAATTTATACTCAGCCTCTTTGACCCACATTATCTTGTACCTTATCTGCTTGTCTCTTGCAGATCCCCTCTTAAATGACTTTGACACCTTACACATAGATTGATATTCCTTTTTGTTGGTCATTTGACCTATGAGCTGAATGTTGTATATATACCAGAGAACACCACAGCTTCAGTGTAATCTGCTTGAAAAAGGAACTAAAATGTTCTGAAAGCTTGCTATGATTATATTAGTTAGCCAATAAAGGTATCACCTTTATACCACTTTTGTTATTTTTTTTTATTTCAAAAGGGTTGCCCTGTAACATCTGTCTTAGGGTTAAAGTATGTAGTTAGTTTCACTTTCACTTCTGTGTATGTGTCATTGGGTTTAGCTAGTGTGTCATAGATATCATAAACCTTTTCTCCAGCTAAATGCAGTAGTAAAGCTTTCTTTCTGTCATTATTAGTGACATCCATAGCAATCAGATAATTTTCAAATCTTTGTATCCATTTCATCCACCTATGTCCAGCAGAGTTGGCTTCAGCATCTGAGTCAAATGGTGGAAAAATGTATTCCCTGCAAAGGGCCATGATAAATGCAGGTTACACACTGTTAGCAAGAATCAATGAATGTTATGCAAAATGTTGATCCTCTTCGTCAGTTGTAGAATCTTGACCCACACACACACAGAAGGCTTTGGTTGTAGTATTTATTCAACAGACTGCAGAACTGCCAGCTCCACATGGAAAGTGTCATAACCATAGAATCCTAGGATACTCTAGGATTCTCCCTGGACTGCTGTAGAGGGTGTCCTCTAGTGTCAGCAGTGCTGCATAGCAATAAACATAAACAAGGCATAATAAACATCCTTAGAAGGGCTGTTACTAAACACTACAACATTGAGTCTCATCTTGGTTTTCACTCTAGTTCTACCTCTTACTCTAATCCATGCTGTTCTGTCCACATGGCCCTGCCAATCCACTCACCTCGAGTTGCGCCCAGGGCACATGCCTCTTCTGCCTTTCCCTAGTTCTGTCCCTGACAAACTCTGTTCTTCTCCAACCCACCCCCTCTATTTTCTGTCACACTCTCTGTCACTGACTAACCCCCCCCCCCAGGTGAAATGTTAAGCAGGTGAAATGATAAGTAATGTGAGCTTTAAGCTGGCCATAGATATACAGATTTTAGCCTTATATCGTACAAACGATCATACAAATGATTCTTCTGACCTGCAACTAACCATTCAGATTAAATACAGTAGTAAAAGAACAAATCGTACAATGTTCTGACCATGACAGCAGTAGTACGAAAGTTATGTCTGAAATACAGTAGTGACAGTCACCCACTGATAGTGTCAGATAGGTAATACATGCAGAGATATTATCATTAGCTGACAGAAATCTTCTAACCTGGTAGATCGACTAAACGACCGATCCCCATGGCACAAAAAATGTTGGGAAAATCCCGACATGGTCCAAAAATTGTATGAAAAAAATGTACGTGCTACTTTATCGTTGCGTCTATGGACAGCTTTATGCTGCCCCCCTAACCTCACATCCCAATAAAATTTTTCCTCCATCTTATGCACTGCTGTGCCTTTTCCATCACTTGCCAATAGCTACAGGGCCAGAACTAGGTGTAGGCAGAAGAGCCACCTGCGTAAGGTGCAACAATGGGGGGGGGGGCACTAGGCAGGTACCTGTTAAAGGGTCTGCCTACCCCAAGTCCATGTTCACTCCCCTCTGCCACTCTCTGCTCCCCTGTGCTCCCCTCTGCTGCTCTCTGTCCTCCCCTCTGCCATGATCTCCCCTCCCTCCACTGTCTCTCCTCTGTTATGGGCATGTAAAACACATTTGCATTCGCATGCGCATATACATTCACATGCATGCACATGGGAGGCGGTGTGGGGAGTGATCTTGCTGGCCAGGTTGCATAGGGCACCTGGTCAGCTTGGCCCAGCCCTGAATAGCGGAATTTTATTTCCAAGGACATTCTGTTATTGGATTATAACATTTAAAAGATTATTTTTCAAGGCCCACCACACATGATTTGCTTTATGACCAGTATATTTCTCCTAACAGTGTGGCTTTAGATTACCCCTTCCTTCGACCATCTCTCTTCCACTTACCTTTTTTATTCTGTCTCATGTTCTATTTTTCTGCTCTTCAGTTTTCTTTGCTGAAACCACACCCAAATTCTATAGACATCGTGCATTTAACAAAGGGCAGTGAACCACTTCCCATGGGGGGTGCTATGACTGCAGTTATTCTGGTAGTGGTGATCTGCTCCATAACGAAAGAGGCCACATATTATTAGAGTAGTGATTTTCATAGGTAAGTAGTGTGCTACTGTTATTCAGTTAAGGGTACATTGTTGCACAGAGTGCTTGTTTGTTCCTCATGAAGAATGAGGAACAATGAATGAAGGGAACTCTAAAGTGATCCCATCTTCACTACTACGTTTGCCAGTGTTTTTTCACTTATTTTTTTTCCTTTTTGAATCTTCCAAAGGCCAGACTAATATACTATAATGTAACCATAATATGAAATATAAAATAGTAATAATATACTTATAATATAATAATATACTTAAGTCAGGCATGATAGTGTCTGTTTATAGGCTTACAACAGTAACTTTGTAAGAGTACCTGGCTCAGTGTGGTGGCAGGGACGCCCCGCCATGTTCCCTGCTGGGATGCCCGTAGCCCTTGCTTCCTCTGCGCACGGATGCATGTCGCTTCTGGGTTTGACTCATGGACACTTGTACATGACCTTTTATTTTTGGCATGCCACAGGTGACTACATCATGGAGTGAAATTAAAATATTTAAAGGACCTGCGGCCAATTGCACATTGCCCAACGTAGGTCTATTTTCTATAGTTCCCGGGTACGGTTTCCAGTTTATCTTGCCTGTCCCTGACCATTCCTAGCTGTCTGCCTGTCCTGTGTCTTTTACTAAATTTAATTGTATTGTAATCTATGCTGTACCTTGTTTATTGAACACAGCAATAAATATTCTTATTTTTATACAAATACTACGAGCCTGGAGATTATTCTAATACCCCTAGACAATAAGTGAGTCGGCACTTTTATTAGTAATTACATTATACAGCTGAATCTAAAGGCAGTAATCTGGTCCTATTCCAACAAAAGGTTTTTAAAATTAAGGGTTGGGAAGGACTATAAAGATTCATTGTTAACAACTGTCTAGTAGAAGTGAATGAACTTTGGTATGGTTGCTAGTCTCTTTAAATAAGCATGAATAAACTATAGTGTGGTTTTACTATAATTGATTGTACAAAAATGGCAAAACAAATGTTTACAAATGTCATACATTGATCAACCAGAAAATGAGCATGATAAAGAAATCTGTGTAGTTTGACTATACGTGTGACCAAACTGCAAAGTGGCTCAAACTATCATAGAAAATAATGTTTTTCTCTGTCACAAGAGTAGAGAGTTGTTGCTTTTTCTGTTGTACTTTCCCCCATTTTAATTTTCTAAACCAGTGCATTATATATCTCTTCCTCTATGCTTTCCACCTTTAAAATCAGGTCAATAATGGTTAATGATTTCTAAGTCTCTTATCAAACGGTAAACACTCTGCACCCTGTAGAACCACCTTTTCAGAGAATACGCCTGCATCGTAGATTGCTTCCTTTCTGGCAGAATGGACTGTAATGATCCTAACCAGTAAAGAGAAAGTTGTTAAGTATTATATGAAGTTATGCTAAAAAAAGTATGCAAATTATGCAAGGAGAAAAAAAAAGGATAAAACTGGTCATTTTCATTCAAATGATGTTTCAACTGCTTTTACACAAGGACAAGGTACTAAGAGATTGAGGAACAGTAACATCAAAAAATAAAAGTGTTTTAAAGTAATGAAAATATAATTTAGTGTTGTTCTGTACTGGTAAAACTGCTGTGTTTGCTTAAAGCTGGCCCTAGACACAAAGATCTCATCGTACAAAACAAGGATTCGTACGATTTTTCGGAACGTGTGTGGAGAGTCCCGTCATTTTTCGTCCGGCGGAGATCGGCCAATTGGTCGACCGTTAGAAAATTTCTGTTGGCTGTGGGTAATATCTCTACATGTATTGCCGATCGTACGATTTTCAGTGGGAGACTGTCACTAGCTTTATCTATCGTACAATTGCTGTCAGGGGCAGAACATCGGCTGATCTGTTCTTTAACTATTTTATTTGGTGGGAATGGTAAGACTTTGATCTGAATGGTTAGTGGCAGGTCGGGAGATGGGAAAGTCCGATCATACATTGATTCGTACGATCGGATCTTTGAATCTGTGGCCATCTTAAAAAACACTACTATTGTTTATAAAAATAAGCTGCTGTGTAGCAAGGGGGCAGCCATTTAAAGAAGAAAAGGCTCAGGTTACACAGCAGATTAACGTTGTCTGTCTAATGGTGTTATCTTTTATCCATTAGTTAACCTGTGCCATATAACCGTTTTTCAATTTCCGCCATTGCTCCACAGCAGCTTGTTTATATGAACTATAGTAGTGTTTCTGAAGCAAACAGATCAGTTTTACCAGTGCAGGGCAACAGTATACGATATTTTCATTACTTTAAAACACCTACATTTTTTGGTGTTACTGTTCCTTAAACCTCAGACCCCAGTCTGTTGCTCTTTTTTTGGATGAAAAATACAGCCCTAGGTGTTATTCTGATACATGTAGCACAAACTCTTGTCCAGGGACTCCTTGCAGTAGCCCAGGGAGGTGCACATGTGCAGTAGAATAAAAGTTTTACAGAAGAGTGGGGGGGGGGTTTCCACTTGTCATACATTTTGTTTCATTCACAGTGATATGCTTCCAGGGTCGGACTGGGCAGGCGGGACACCTGGAAAAAACCCGGTGGGCCCTGACTCTTGTGGGCCCTGCCAGCCCAGATCTGCACCCATATTAGCTTCTTAATGCCACAAAAACATTTGTGAATGCGCATGCAAAATTCAAAAAACTTTTTTCGCTTTGATATATTCAAAATGGTAGTTAGTTTTGCAGCAGATAAGAGCTTCTGTTAATACGTAGAAAAATAGAAACAAAGGCATACTCACTACAATGCAAGCCCCTTCATCAAGTGCTACTTACAAAATGTGTGCATACAAACATTTAAAGGGAAGGTCAATGTGTAACCCCACCTCCTGTGATTAAGTAATGACATCACGATCATGATTGACAGTTATTCACAAATTCCTCTTTATAATGACCGCATCTACAAGGATACCAAGTACCTTAGTGCCTTATTTGTCCATGAATCATAATAGTCCATAGTCCAAATCCTTTGTATAAGAATCCATACTGTATATGATATCCCCTGTGTCCATATATATTACCGTGAAAAAATATTTACATGTATATATAAGCACATAATCACAAACCCACATTTACAAGGTAAAGCTTGACACGTATTAATAAAAGCAAGAATAGCTCAATTCCTCATTCAGTCCCATAGGTGCTAGGGTGTTCAATATCTCAATCCACAGGACTTCTTGTTGTAAGGGTAATCTGTCCCTATTCCCCCCATGTCTCGGGAAATTCACAACTTGTAATACTAGCCACCTCAATTGTTTACTATTATGGCCAAAGGTTTTGAAGTGTCTGCTAACGGGAGTGACATATTTCATGTTCACCAAATCACAATTATCTATAGACCTTTTATGCTCACCAATACACATTTTAACTTGTCATTTTGTTTTTCCCACATATGCTTTCTTGCACAGGCATTTACGCATATAGATAACACCTGCTGTACTGCAAGTAGCAAAATCTTTCATCTTAATCTCAAATACTTTCAAAGGATGATTCATTTTATTACCCTTAATAATGCTACTACAGCATTGGCATGATAGGCACGGGTATGTGCCCTTTTGTGGTTTCCCAAAAAAGATGGGTTGGCAACTATCTCTCTCTATTAGATCTGTCTTTGTTAATTAATCCCGTCCGGCGCATGCGCACATACGTCGAGCCGGCTCAGTGCGGCGGGCGGAGGGGGTCCTGGGGCAGCAGCCCCGGGCCCCCCAGTCCGACCCTGTATGCTTCACATCAACTAGTGTAAAAAGTGCTATTCCAAAAAAATTAAGAAAAATAATATAAGAAAAGTAACTAACAGGTGAAAAACAGTTAGAAGGAAAGAATAGCCCCACAAGGGCCACCGGCTCTTGTGGGCCTTGCCGGCCCAGACATGCTCCCTAATGTTGCTCTCCTTACCACCGTTGTTGCCCCAACCTCTCTCCCTGGTCTGTTCGCTGCAGTGAAGAATAGGTTAGTGCTGTGGGGCCAATGGAGGGTTGCAGCTTGGATGGGGAGGCCGGAAGGGGGGTTCCTTCTGGGGGGGGGGGCAGTGGGTGCTTTGCAGCTGGTGTGGAGGCCCCTGAGGCAGCAGGCCCAGTTTGCCCCCCAGTTCCACGTTGAATGTTTGTAGGAAAGACTGCCCAGTAGATTGGCCATGCACACAAATATAGTAGGAGTAGGAATAAGCCGGAAATATCATCCTTTACCACTTTTGTTCTATAATTATGATCTAATGGACTATACATGAACACATATTATCAATTGTTTGAGACAAACCAACAAAAATTTTCAGTGCCACCCAGCTGACAAAACAACCAATTACCATGGTATCAAGATGCCTGTTTCAACCATTCCTTGAACACATAACTATACTATTTGCACATGTATGGCCAAGGCCAGCATTATAGACACATTCCTTCTAGTTTTTGGAGGTACATAATGTAATGGCAAATACTTGTACTTTAAAGAAAAACTATTCCCCATTTTGACATACAGTAAGCACATTCATTTGGGCTTATGTAGAAAAGGTGTATATCTGAACTTTCAGAAATACATTGAAATGTCTTTTTTTCTACATAAACTTCCCTGATTCTACACACTAAAAGGAAATAATGATCGTCTATCTCTGTTCACAGACACCAGTTCCCCATCTCCTTAAGCTTCAAACAAAATGCAACCCCTACCTCCTTGGAGTATATTTATTAAAAAGTGAAGTTAGAGATCACCACAGTCCATTAGAGTGAAATACTGCCTCTCTCTCCATTAATTTCTATGGGATTTTTAAAGGTGTATTTATCAAAGGGTGAAAGTTCTTTGGTGCCAGCTGAACATTGCATCACAAGGCACTTTTGGGGTCTGCTAGTTGAAGGGAGCGTTTCACGTCGTTTGTAAAAGCAGAAGCTGCTGTAAACAATGAATAATATTTATTTTGTAAGGATGTATATATTTGAGTCTAAAATGTCTTCCTGTACATAAATAAGATCTGCTTTGTGTTTCAGGTCTTCCTGGCTGTTGGCAGTGTACATGTATGGGGTGCCATTTGTCCAGAATACATTTTGTATACAAAATTCCCTAGCACAGAAAACAAAACAGATAAAATATCCATTCTGTGAAACAATACTGTCAGTCACTTTACTGAACCAATAAGAACAAAGCTTATTTGCCATATAGCAAACATGATGAAAACAGTCAGGTTTAGAAACTTCAACTAACAATAACTTAGATAAAAAAACCTCTCCGCAAAAAAAGATCAACATGAACTATAGGTAACTTTTAGGGGCACATTTACTTAGCTTGAGTGAAGGAATAGAATAAAAAATACTTTGAATTTCGAAGTATTTTTTTGGCTACTTCGACCATCGAATTGGCTACTTCGACCTTTGACTACAAATTCGACTTCGAATCGAACGGTTCTAACTAAAAATCGTTCGACTATTCGACCATTCGATTGTCGAAGTACTGTCTCTTCGACCACCTACTTCACCACCTAAAACCTACCGAACCTCAATGTTAGCCTATGGGGAAGGTCCACATAGGCTTTCTAGCCAATTTGTGATCGAAGAAAAATCGTTAGTTCGATGGATAAAAATCCTTTGAATCTTGCGATATTCGAAGTCGAAGGATTTAACTTTGACAGTCGAATATCGAAGGTTAATTAACCCTCGATATTCGACCCTAAATAAATGTGCCCCCAAATGTACATTTATATTTTAAAATGCAGTTTTTTTGTGTTGGTATCACTTTAAGCTATAGGCTCTTTTGCACACGATGAAGCTGCTTTGGGGGAGAATTATAACAGGGAATTTTTAATTAACTAGATATTAACTGGAGCAATCGTATTTCCAGAACAGTTATTGGAAACAAGTTTATAAACTTACATGATAATTTTATGTCATAGGTTGTGGAGAAGCCAAAATCATGCTATACCGGATTTGCCGAACTCTAAAAACCCAGAACATATAGCATGTGCAAGTAGCAGAACCCCTGGGAAATACTGACCATAATGTGATCTCACTGAATGTTTGTTGCATAAAGAAAATTTGCGAAACAAAGACTCTAAATAGCATAGATTAGGATGTTATGTTTTCCACTTAAACACAGAACAGAAATGGTTATCATTTAAAATGATATTAAATCATTATTGTTCTGAATTTATTCCCTTAAGAATTAAATGTAAGTGTGCTAAGCACCACCATATGTGGCATAATTCAGAGGTAAGGAAGTTAATGGAAAAGAAGCGTAGGCTTGGTGACAGATGTTGTATTTAATGAATAAAAAATACTATAATAAGTGTAAAACAAGAATCAAGGAAGACAAAGAAAGAAAATGAGGAACTTGCTGCTGCACAGTTTAAGACTAATCCCAACAATGTTGGTTGAGAGTGTGGCTCCATTAATAATGGAACAATTTGGTTAAAAGGCAAAAGCTCTTACTCACTACTTCTCTTCAGTGTCTACAAAGACCCACTTGGTAGGGACTCAAATGGCTCCACTGTATCAAGTGGTTGACACAGGGTATGGCACATAGTTACAAAGTTAATTTTGGTTGAAAAAAAGACCTTTCAACCCCTCAAATGAATCCTAGTGTAACGTACTATATCTCAAACCCAGAACTAACTCCAAGATTCTGGTCTCAACCTGCTGTTTTGCCTATAGCAGCCACCTTTGGCTTCGGATGGAGCCCGCCGCTACTCAGATGCCACCAGGTCTTATTGCAGGAGAACCAGGCAGAGAGTTCTGGGTGAGCATATGAACCGAACGTGTGCGGCTAGGACTAGGACAGGGAGCAGTTAGTGGTCAAGGCCAAGAGCAAACAAAGAGCAAACAGTAGTAACCCCACACTATCGGATTCTTTTATTCTAAAATGAATTTAAAATTATACAGTACCCTTAAGGTGCATCAATCAGTGAAAAGTGTTTTGTGCTTAGTGTAATCGATTCAATACTAGCTTAGCGACCAATTCATTTATCGATAAAAAACATCAATTAATTTATGAATTCTTTCAATTTGTAGTTCATTAATTAAAGTGCTTGTGCTTAAATATACAATACAATCAATTAACTATGAATTAATTTTAGATCATCAATCAAGCCAGTGCTAATAAATATCAATTTTAAAAAAGATTTTTTTAAAAATAGCTTTTAACCATTTGCAAGCAATTCATGAAATAAAAGAGATTGAAAAGGAAAATAGGAGAGGCTGCCAAACAGAATGCAGTGTTTAGTTTAAAGACATAGCAGGGAAATCATAAACTTAATCAATGTGGGGCAGACAGGTGAGAAGGGACTCTTGGTGTCAAGATGAAAAAAGGGAGAAGAGTGGGAGGCATATCCACAAATGCAGAGATTAAATGAAGAATGGTATTTGACCTAGTGAGGATTTATATTTTTTCTTTCATTAGTATTGCTGAACAGTAGCCTATCCTGCCTAACTGCTAGTTGATCCAGAGGAAGGCAAAAACCTTCCTTATTGAGTCGCTGACTTAGGAAACAATCATTTCAAGCTGGCAAACCACTGGTGCTGCCTTCTACTTGTCTTTTTACATGCTGTATTGCTCTGTGAGCTGGGTAGGGGTGGGGTGGCGATTAAGAGCTTATCAGAAGAAGCAACATGTAAAAGTGGGGAAATATAAAGCTTTTGGGCAAAAATACACTTATGTATTATAAGGGATAATGAACCCCCTACTGTAAATAAGGATATATTGAACCAACGTAGAGCTGGCACTCTCAAATAAAGTGTTAATTTGCCTGGGTGCGCGATCAATAAATTATCTCCATATTTTATATGTACATATATAAAATATACGTGTGTATTCGTAAAACACCTACACGCATTTATGTGTGGGCTGCTTTGATTTTTTTTTTTTGCCGGGGCTGCATTTTACTCCCAGTCTGACCCTGAGGCACAACCTCTGTCTCTTCACGCCATACAGAGGTTTTTGTGCTTTGCCAATTACTATCAGCAATTCATCAAAGATTTCTCCATTTTGGTATGCCTTATCACTGCCCTTACTAAAAAGGGGATGGTCCCTAGTATTTGGCCAGATGCAGCGATTAAGGTTTTTGAATTGCTAAAGAAAGCCTTTTTTTTGGCCCCTGTTCTCCAACATCCAGATTCCTCCCTTCCTTTCCTAGTGGAGGTGGATGTTTCTGAGATTGGCGCATGGGCAGTTTTGTCTCAACGACACCCTGTTACCAATAAGATTCATCCATGTGTTTCTTCTCTAAAAAATTCTCTCCTGCAGAGATGAATTATGACATTGGTAACAGGGAATTGTTGGCCATCAAATGGGCATTTGAGGAGTTGTGACATCTTCTAGAGGGCGCTAAACATATGGTTTCAGTCTTTACTGACCATAAAAACTTGTTGTACATTGCATCAGCTAAACGCTTAAACCCCAGACATGCTAGGTGGGCCTTGTTCTTTACCGGTTTCAATTTCACTATAAATTTCAGACCAGGGGAAAAGAACATTAAAGCAGATGCCCTCTCTAGAAGTTTTGTCTCCAGTCCAAAGGGAAGAGTATGAACCTGAAATTATTGTGTCTAAGGAAGTGATTGTGGCAGCTTTAAGTTCAGATCTGTGTTCCTCTTTATCTAGAGCCCAAGCCAATTCTTCTCCTGATGTGCCCCCGGGCAAATATT
The DNA here is from genome assembly GCF_017654675.1 of Xenopus laevis. Taxonomy (NCBI): domain Eukaryota; kingdom Metazoa; phylum Chordata; class Amphibia; order Anura; family Pipidae; genus Xenopus; species Xenopus laevis. The sequence continues at coordinate 63,467,663 of NC_054383.1, read as the reverse complement.
TTGTTCCAGAAAATCTCTGTGAATCAGTCTTGCTAGAGACGCATTATTCTAAGGTACCTGGACATTCAGGTCACAGTAAGACCTGTTCCCTTCTGTCTCAGGATGTTGGTAATTATATTGATTCGTGTCCAGTTTGTCAACATTCTAAACCTTCTAGGTCTTTGCCGCAAGGGCTGCTACAATCTCTTTCCATTCCTGAAAAACCCACATATACATGGTTGAATTACCTCCCTCTAGAGGGAACGCTGTCATCTGGGTGGTAGTTGATCATTTTAGTAAAATGTCCCATTTCATTCCCCTTCCCACTCTCCCTTCTGCAAAATCTCCAAGATCATTCCAAGTTTCATGGGGCCCCATTGAAAATTGTCTCAGATAGGGGGGTTCAATTTGTGTCTAAATTTTGGCGGGCCTTTTGTTCTCTCGTGGGGACTGATTTGTCTTTCTAGTCTGTTTATCATCCACAGACCAATGGCCAGACAGAGAGAACAAATCATTCTTTAGAGCAATACCGCCGGTGTTATAGTTCTAGTAATCAGTCACTCTAGGCGGAATTGCTTCCATGGGCTGAGTTTGCATTCTATAATGTCACTCACTTGTCCACTGAATGATCTCCATTTTTTACTGTTTTCGGTTATAATCCCAGAGTCTTTTCTTTCTCAGGTCAGTCCTCTGAGGTTCCAGCTGTCAATTCTTTGGTCAATCACCTCTCTAAGATTTGGCGAAGGGTTCAAGATTCATTGTCCTCTGCATTTGCCGCTCAAAAGAGGGGCATCAGAATAGTGGAGGGCTCCTCCCGACACGAAAGGTGGCTGTTATAGGCAGAAGACTGAGCCGCGACCGGGACCTTGAGGATTATTTTGGGTTTGGGATACCAATCGTAACACATATCTGTTTTTTATGATGGGGTTAACAATAATAAATTGGGCAGTGGGATTGCAGTACATGTGATCTATTTGGATTTTGCCAAATCATTTGATACAGTTCTTGATAAATGACTGCTTTCTAAACTAAGGTCTGTTGGTATTAGTAATGTTGTTTGTTCATGGATAGAACATTAAAGGATGGCTAAAGGATATATAGTATATATACATGTATAGAGGATGGTTATCAATGGTCTCTACATAGAATAGGGTTCTTAGTGGAGAATTTTTCGATATTTATTATACCCTGAGGATGGAAAAAGTCAGAATCTGAAAATTCGGCATCTCAGACCTACTGAATCCCTATCCTATTTGGAATTTTCTGTGGTTTGCACTGGAATTACTCGAAAATTTAACTATTTCGGACTTTTCAGGCAAAAATCCGAAAACTTCCGACTTTTCAGGAAAAAGGCTGAAAAAACTAGCAATTCTGATTTTCGCAATTTTTTACGTGTTTTTCTCTGATCTGATTAAGCTCCAATCGTGGATTCTAGTTTGGTCAGACTTTTTTTTAATTAAATTGCTCAGAAAAGTTTGGGTTTTGATAAATGTGCTTCCCATTATGTTATTTTTTGAATGTGCCTTAAAGGGATACAGTCATGGGAAAACATGTTTCAGTTAATAGTACTGCTACAGCAGAATTCTGTACTGAAATCTATTTTTCAAAAGAGCAAACAGATTTTTTTATATTTAATTTTGAAATCTGACATGGGGCTAGACATATTGTTAATTTCCCAGCTGCCTCCAGTCATGGTGTGTGTAAGAGCCTTAAGCAGAGGTTTAATTCAGAACTTGATGCATGTATGTCTTTTTAACCTTATTTACTATGTTGCACTGACCCAGGGGTGCTTCGCAAATGAGGCAAGTTGAGGCTGTCGCCTCAGGCGGCAGCACCCCACTAGGTACCAGGGGCAGCAAAAATGCTGCTCCTGGTACTTTAAGAGCAAATTTCCAGGGGAGGGGGGGCAGCAGCAACTGCTGCTGCCTCAGGCGGCGGAGGGGCCAGGATCGCCCCTGCAGTGACCAAATCTGTAATATAAATGGTAGACAGTATCACACATAAAACGTTTGGTGCACAAGCATTGTAAACTTTATCTAAAATGTAAAATAATTAACCATAACAAAAGGGCAGTGATACATCAGTACTACATGGTCCTTCCTCCCAATGCATTTAGCGTCATTAGATCCTTTAAGATCTCCTCTGATGAAGCGTCTAATGATGTGAAATGCGTTAGGAGGGAAGAGCTCCAGAACCATGGAGTACTGAGTTGCCTCTGTCCTTTTAGTATGGTTGATTTTTATTTTTTTTTAATTTTGGATAAATTTCTGATTGATTTGTGCATCACAGTTTATGTGTGATACTGCCTAACTTTGGATTACTATATTGTTTATTCACTATTTAGGGCAGTACTCACACATATATCCGGTGGCCTGCTCCTAAATACTTGTTATAAAACATAACAAAGGGAAGCCTCTGAACAGGGTCGGACTGGGGGGGGGGGCAGGGCCCACCAGGGCTACAGTTTCAGGACCTCCCTCCGGACCAGACCCCCCCTGCAACGTGCGTGTGCCTATGCGCACGTTAGTGTAAGAACTAGCACGCAGTGTGGTTTTGCCTCAACCGGCACAAGAGAGGTCGCAGCAGGGGGACAAGAGCCATCACAGGGTGCAGATCTGGGTCGGCAGGGTCCACAAGAGCGGGGGCCTCCGGGTTTTTTCCCAGTGTCCTGCCAACCCAGTCTGACCCTGCCACGGAAACCCACAACTAAGATCTTATCAATCATATATCTTGCTACAGAGATGGAATTACACAAATATTCAGGCAGATTTAAAGTTTTTAAGTGAATGAATACCGTATATACTCGAGTATAAGCCGACCCGAGTATAAGCCGAGGTACCTAATTTTACCTACGAAAACTGGGAAAACTTATTGACTCTAGTATAAGCCTAGACACAACTACAGCCCTGTCTCCCAGCAGCGCACATTCTCCCAAAGCGACCCCCCCAGCGATCAACCGGACTTCTTTGCAAAGTTGATGGTGACAGAGAATTGCCAAACGGATTACTGTGTGCATTGTCCCACTGTCCCACTACCATCTGCAGAGGGTGCTGTTTGATATTGCCATTACTGTTAATCTTTCGTATAACCAACAGAGGGCGCTGTGTGATATTGCAGTCACTTATTCTTTCATATAACCAACAGAGGGCGCTGTGTGATATTGCAGTCACTGTTAATCTTTCATATAACCAACAGAGGGCACTGTGTGATATTGCAATCACTGTTATTCTTTCATACAACCAACAGATGGCGCTGTGTGATATTGCAGTCTCTGTTATTCTTTCATACAACCAACAGATGGCGCTGTGTGATATTGCAGTCACTGTTAATCTTTCATATAACCAACAGAGGGCGCTGTGATATTGCAGTCACTGTTATTCTTTCATACAACCAACAGATGGCGCTGTGTGATATTGCAGTCACTGTTATTCTTTCATACAACCAACAGATGGCGCTGTGTGATATTGCAGTCACTGTAATTCTTTCATACAACCAACAGATGGCGCTGTGTGATATTGCAGTCACTGTTATTCTTTCATACAACCAACAGATGGCGCTGTGTGATATTGCAGTCACTGTTATTCTTTCATAAAACCAACAGATGGCGCTGTGTGATATTGCAGTCACTGTTATTCTTTCATATAACCAACAGATGGCGCACTGTTATTCTTTCATATAACCAACAGAGGGCATTGTGGGATAGTGCAGTCTCTCCCCAAGTGAACTGTTGGTATAGGAATGATTAAAAGTGACTGCAATCTCAGCTACTCGGGTCGGGTACCGCTGACCCGAGTATAAGCCGAGGTTGACTTTTTCAGCACATTTTGGATGCTGAAAAACTCGGCTTATACACGGGAATAAATCAATTAATAAATTGGTTGACATTTGTATGTGTGTTTGTGGAAAAACACATTGCAGTGCATGAGTTGTAGTTTTCTGTCAAATTATTATGGTCTACAGTTGGTATGTTTCTAAACAGATTAGCTAATAGCTAAATTTTTATGTACAGGTATGAGATCTGTTTTCCAGAAACAAATTATCCAGAAAGCTCAGAATTACGGAAAGGCCATCTCCCATAGTCTCCATTTTATCCAAATAATCAAGATTTTTAAAAATTATTTTATTTTTTTCTGTTATAATAAAACAGTACCTAGTACTTTATCCAAACTAAGAAACAGTATAATTAATCCTTATTGGAAGCAACCCCAATCTATTGGGTTTATTTAATGTTTACATGATTTTCTAGTAGACTTAAAGGGATACTGTCATGGGAAAAAATTTTTTTTCAAAATGAATCAGTTAATAGTGCTGCTCCAGCAGAATTCTGCACTGAAATCCATTTCTCAAAAGAGCAAACAGATTTTTTTATATTAAATTTTGAAATCTGACATGGGGCTAGACATTTTGTCAATTTCCCAGCTGCCCCTGGTCATGTGACTTGTGCCTGCACTTTAGGAGAGAAATGCTTTCTGGCAGGCTGCTGTTTTTCCTTCTCAATGTAACTGAATGTGTCTCAGTGGGACATGGGTTTTTACTATTGAGTGCTGTTCTTAGATCTACCAGGCAGCTGTTATCTTGTGTTAGGGAGCTGTTATCTGGTTACCTTCCCATTGTTCTGTTGTTTGGCTGCTGGGGGGGAAAGGGAGGGGGGTGATATCACTCCAACTTGCAGTACAGCAGTAAAGAGTGATTGAAGTTTATCAGAGCACAAGTCACATGACTTGGGGCAGTTGGGAAATTGACAATATGTCTAGCCCCATGTCAGATTTCAAAATTGAATATAAAAAAATCTGTTTGCTCTTTTGAGAAATGGATTTCAGTGCAGAATTCTGCTGGAGCAGCACTATTAACTGACTCATTTTGATAAAAACATTTTCCCATGACACCAGGGAAAAAGATATGAGATACTGACACCTGAATATAACCTTTTTTTTTTTATATCCATCATAACATTATCTTTGATTGCTATTTATAATTTTGCCATAAAAGTATTTGCCTGATGTTTTTACATTACCTTCCTTACTGCCATGTTCCTCTATGAGGGGGCTGCAATATTTGTGCAGCAGTAATCGGTTAACATTAGCAACTTTAACTGACAGGCTGAGATCGGACTGTCAGGTTGGCAAAACAGTCAGGTTTAGGAACTTCAAGTAACAATTACTTACAAAAACAGAACTATCAGCGAAAAACGATCAACGTGACCTATATGTATCTTTTAATGTAGATTAAGATTTTAAAAAGAAAATTTTTAGTGTCAGTATCACTTTAAGATATAAAGATCCAAAATACGAAAATATCCATTATCTGTAAAACCCCAGGTCCCAAGCATTCTGGATAACCGGTCCCAAACCTGTAGAATAACTGTTCAATGCTTCTACTTAATAGTGAAGTGATTATGGATTTGGACCTAAAGCAGACATAAGTAACAAAGCATAGAAGGGATATAAGATGATTTCAGTATTATAGTGTATGTTGAATACATCTGTTACTTAGGTGGTTACTTGATTTTTATTCAGTGTTATTAGCACTACCAGCCAGGAGCCAGCCAGCCAGCACACCATAGTTGTAAGAAATGGTTGTAGACCTCTAACCCTTTGCCTAATTTCAGATTAAGGTTTCTTTAGTGTACTGATTAAAAAAACAGTATACACAGGCTTTATTTTACTATATAAAATAAGTGGAAATAAATATACAATCAATGACTAATCAGTCAGTGGCAAATGACTAATTTATCTTACTCTACAAAGTATTATGGGAATAGAAATATCTATAATCTGTTTTATTCTACTAGATATTCTGTGCATTACACATTGAGTAGTCAAAGCAGTTTGTCTTTTTTCTGCTGTGTGGCTATAACGCACAATAACAGATGGACACACTAGGAAGTTGGAAAAATATTGTATTCTCAAGGTTAATTGAAAGTGCATAGTGAAATAGCAGCCTTGCAATTTTTGTATATTAAAGGGATTTTAAAGGAGCAATGATCAATAAGCAAAATAATTAATGTAACAAATACAGAAGTAATATACAAAATGAAACACTGGTAAAAGATAAAACTTTAGTGAAAAGAGAATTGAATCTGATAATTTGAATATAATTACTTAAAAAGCTGCTACAAAAACATATTTGGGTTTGATATTGTAAAATCACCAAAACATAATAACCAAATAAAGTACAGAGTATAATTAGGATAATTAATTCTCCAGGCATTATTAACATTAAATATTTATAGCAACAAGACACCTCAGATTCAACTTCTGTTTTGTCCCACATATTGTTTATAACATTTGCCAAACCACGTGTATTTATATTACATTTTATTTTAATATTTCTGTTACATTTACTAGTGCTGACAGTCAAAGAAAATTGTTAACTGTGTTACCTTAAAATTTTAAGTTCAAGGAGGTCAAGCAAGCCAATACTAGAGATGTATACAAAAAAATACAGGAGTTGGCAAATTGCAGCTGCTATGTAATTAATATGTTTTACGGCTGGTGATTCACACGGACACCATTGCTAAGGGATTAGAGATTAGAAATGTATTGTTATTGCTACTTTTTATTTCTCATCTTTCTAATCGGGCCCTCTCCTATTCATATTCCATTCTCTTAATTAAATAACACATGGTTGCTAGGGTAATTTAGGATTTTAGGATAGGGTGTTTAGGAAGTTTTATCTGCTTATCTAATAACCTGTAGAAGATAAGATGCTGTAGACTGGAAGCTTTCAGGTCTTTTTTTCAAAAATTTCACACATTTGCATAAAGAAACTATAACCTTAGGAGAGAATTGCAACTTGGCAGTTTTGGAGTAGAAAGACATATTGACCGATTTTGGCTTTTTCAGAATTGCACCAAAATTCTAGTATACTTTGAAAGCTTAGGTTGTCCTCAATAAAACAATATTTTTTTCCTGGGTAAACTAAAAGACAACCCCCAAGGAAATGCTCCTAAAGTGAAGAGAGCAAAATGTCCAAAAAAGGGTCTGGCAATTAAATTACCAAATCGGGTGTCAGTGAAAGGGTTAAAAGTTATTCCATATCAATTACTCAATATAAGAGAATGAAATAGGAGTTGTGATGTGTTGGTAAACAGACATAGTATAACCAAATATCTTCCAGACAAAAGGGGCAAAGCTGGGACTCCAATCAGTAACAATATTACCACCGTCTGGAACAGCAATATTGTTCAAATCAGTGCACCGTTGCTAGGGTAAATTGGACCCTAGCAACCAGATTGCTGAAATTGCAAACTGGAGAGCTGCAGAATAAAAAGCCAAATAAGTCACAAAATAAATAACCACAAATACCAGTTTGCTGAAATTGCAAACTGGAGAGCTGCTGGACAAAAAGCTAAGTAACTCACAAAATAAATAACCACAAAAAATGAAAACCAATGGCAAATTGTCTCAGACTATCACTCTCTACCTCATACTAAAAGTTAATTTAAAGCTGAACATCCCCTTTAAGGCCCAAAGGGAGTAAGAAATTATAAAAAACAAAATTTACTAACAATTTTCAAAGTGCTGTCAGCAAAATTTGGTGAAAAAGTTGGAAAAGTGCTTTCAAATATGTTCAAGGCTGAGTCTCCATCTCTAACATTACCAATAGTGTGGGCAGGACCGCCATCAGAAATCGCAGGGCCCCATACAACAAAATTCCCTGGGCGCCTGGGCTGCACCCACCGCAAGCCACACCTACAGGTCTGCCCTCTCCACCCCACAGGTCCGCCCCCCACCAAATAGTAAAATAACAAAATATATATACATATTGGTGGCTAGGGTTCCCACATGTTATTAAAAAATAAAAAGATATTGGTGGTCAGGGCCCCCCATAAAAAAACATTTGTGGCCAGAGCCCCCTCATTAAAAAATATTGGTGGCTAGGACCCCACATGAGAAAAAAAATTGGTGGCCAGGGCCCTCCCACATTATGAGAAAATTGTTGGCCAGGGCCCCTTAAACGTCCATGCCTTCCCGAAGTCAGCAGCTCTCAGAAAGATGGGGGGCCCAGCTAATCAAGTAAGTGTGGCGTGGCCGGGCCCCCCTTACCCTCGGGCCCCCTACAACTTCTCCCCCTTGTCCCCCCCTGATGGCTGCCCTGAGTGTGGGGATTGTGTATTGTCAACCTAAAAAGTCAAGGAGGAATTTGTTAGCTATTATACAAAGTTATACTCATATCTTTCACAGACAGATCAGCAGCTGGATGAATATCTGGTAAAAATTATATTACATTCTATTTTAATATTTCTATACTAGTGTTGACAGGAAATAGTTAACTGCGTTATCTTAAAATTTTGAGTCCAAGGAGGCCAATCAAGCCAATCCCAGAAATGTATACAAAAATATAATAGAGTTGGCAAATTTCAGCTGCTATGTAATTAATATGTTTTATGGCTGGTGATTGACACAGGGATTAGAGATTAGAAATGTATGATTATTGCTACTTTTTATTTCTCATCTTTCTTATCAGGCCCTCTCCTATTCATAGTCCAGTCTCTTATTCAAATCAGTGCAGGGTTGCTAGGGTAATTTGGACCCTAGCAACCAAATTGCTCAAAATTGCCAGGAGAGCTGCTGAATAAAAAGCTAAATAACTCAAAAAATAAATAACCACAAATAATAAAAAATGAAAACAAATGGAAAAATTGTCTCAGAATATCACTCTCTACATCAAACTAAAAGTTAATTCAAAGGTGAACATCCCCTTTAAGGCCCAAAGGGAGTTAGAAAGCTGGATGAATATCTGGTAAATATTGGTTTACCAAGGCTTACTCCAGAAATGGAGGCAGATTTACTAAAGGGTGAAGTGACTAACACTGGCGACGTTTCACCAGCGTTACCGTTTTTAGGCACTTTGCCGATTTACTAATGGCCGCAGGCGTAACTTTGCTAATGAAAGAGACAGATGCTAGTTCTCATTCGCACTCTATTGACAGGTGAATTTTCGCTCCGGTGAATGGACGTTACTGCGCAAATTCACTAAGATGCGGATTTTACTGAACGTTACCTCTTTTGCCAGACTTGCCTTTGCCAGCTCAGACCAGGCAAAGTGCATTGGAGTGCATAGGTCTTCCTCAATCTTTTGTTACTTACATCATTTTTTTAGTGGAAAAACTTTTTAAGCTTTTTAACTTTTTAAAACTTTTTAAGACTTTTCCTTTTGATAGCCTGCAAAAGTCCTTCATTTTTTTTTTGGTAACCAGGTTCCCCCATACATTTTCTAACATATGAAACATAAACTATACAGTGGGCTCATGTATAGGGTTCCCTGGACTTGTGTAATGTAATTTATTTGCTGCAACATTTACGTCCATTCAACTTTATAATTTCCCATCATATGCAAATTAGCCTGAGTGAAGACGTCTAACGAAGTTTCGCTAGGCCTAATTGAACACTAACGCAACTTTGCTTTTATTGCCAAAGTAATTTTCGCCTGGCAAAGTGTAGTGATGGGTGCGAAGCCATCGCTGGTGAATTTTCGCAGGTTAGTAAATTTCCCCCATGGTGAGGGATCTAGAGGGTTCCATTACTGTGGAAGACACATCACAGGCCTTATCTAGTTTGCCCCCTGGGAAATTTCCTGGATCAGACAGTTTGCCAGTGGAATGGTATAGATCAGTAGTAAATATAAAAATCTAATTCTGTTAAAAGTTTTTCAAAAAGCATTTACCATGGGTAGCCTTCCATTAACAATGTATGATGCAGTAATAACTTTAATTCTCAAAGAACATAAGAATAGGAAACTGAACGACTGGCCTATCTCTCTTTTAAATGTGGATACTAAAATACTAGCTAAAATGTTGGCAATAAGGTTGGCTAAGTAATTACTGAAATTGTTAATCCAGATAAAGCAGGTTTTATGCCCAGTTAATTAACAACATATAACATCGGGAAGTTGCATGTTAGTTAATATGCAAGCTAAACATGACAGTGCAGGTAGGAGGGTTGTTGTTTCTCTGTATCCAGCAAAAGCTTTTGACAGGATTCAGTGGTCTTATGGGCAGTACTTTGATCATTCGTCTTTGAACTAAACTTACCTGAATTCAGCTACTTTATAAGTCCCCAGTTGCGCAGGTCAGGTTTAATAATAGTCTGTCTGTCTACGGATGGCTAAGGGTATTACTGTTTATTGTTTTTAGTTGCTGCAATACAATATGCAGTGGGTGGACCAGTTTAGGTACTGTTGGGGAACTGCAACAACCGGAGACCACTAGAGGTGAAGGTGAAAAGACAACGTTTATTTGACACAAGCTCATTGGATTCTGAACTCATAAAGAGTCAGAACAAAGAAATCACAGAGTTTTTGTAAACTTGGGAACATATGACATATGAGATTAAAGTGATATTGATACAAAAAAAATTATTTCGAAAATATTAATCTACATTAAAAGTTACCTATAGGTCATGTTGATTCACTGTTCTGCTTTTGTAAGTAATTCTTATTTGAAGTTCCTAAACCTGACTGTTTTGCCAACATGACTGTCCCTTCTTAACCTGTCAGTTAAAAGAATTTCTAATGCTAACAGACTACTGCTGCACAAATATGGCAGCCCCCTCATAGAGGAACAGAGTAAGAAAGGTAATGAAAATGCATCAGGCACATACTTTTATGGCAAAATTATAAATAGCATTCAAAGACAATGTTAATGATAATGAAAAAGGTTATTTTCTGATGTCAGTCTCTTTAAGGCATAAAAGGGTGATACTATCGCAAGAGCATAGAGATATTTTTTCACAGCACAGATAAACAAAGAACTACTCAAATAACCAATGAAATGGTTTTTCCTCATGGTCAAGGAAGTATTGCCAAGGCTAGCTTGACAATATAATCCATCCAAGTCAGGGGGCTCCCAGGGGGAATCTGCATAAACAGAATATTATTTTTTCTCAGTACTTACGGATGAGAGTCTCTGCCAAGCAGTACTTGGAGGAAATTTTGGATTCTCTGTAGAAAAATGTATTAAAGTAGGGAACACTTGGAAGAAGCTTCCCTTATCGATCTGGGGATGTGTAAATTTGTTTAAAATGATTTGAACAGCCAAAATGTTAATTTTTTTTGATAAATGCACCAGAAAAGGTAGCAGTTAGCTTTTTTAAGAGACTCTAGAAAGTAAAAATTGCTTTCATTTATGCTGGTTCCCAGATGAGGTTCTCATATAAAACCTTTGTGGCTGCAGTTGATGAAGGCAGCCTGAGTCTCCAAGATGTGTGAATATATGATATTGCTTCATAACTTTCCTATGTATTGTACATGCTGGGTATGAAGAAATTCACTGGCACACAGTAATTGCGATAGCAGGGCAAGCCCTTGCAATTTTATTAATGCGGTGGTGCAACATTTCTTGGACATGCCCCTTTGTTGCTTGGATTTGAGGTGGCCGATTCCTTTATCACTCAGCACCGGATAAGACTTCGGGGTTTGTGAGGTGTGCGGTTTCTCTAACCTTCCTGTACATGCTGAAAATCAGGTCAGTTGATGGGCTCCAGAGATGAATTGAAAACAAATTCTTACAGGAAACTACCACTGATATGGTCTTTGAAACGGGAAAGAGTCAGTTAAGGTATCTTAACTTGTTATACTGTATATTTCTCTTAACCCATCAGTGTGGGGTAATTTGCATTTTAGGAACTTTATAAATTTGGACTCAGCATATTGGTTTTGACAGTCCAAGAATTGATAGATTGGAGTCTGAGAATACCATCTGTAAATATAACCCCTCTGCAAAGATTTCAATTTGTGCCCAGTTTGGGGCTGGATATATCCTCCCATGTGCAAAATTATTATTTTGAAAGAATACTACGGGGCATATTTATCAAAGAGTGAATTTTGAGATCACCACAGTCTCCGCCACTCTACATTCATTTTTATGGGATTTTTAAAAGGGTATTTATCAATGGGAGAAAGTGAAATTTCATCCTAGGCAACCCAGCCGGTAAGCTCATCCCCACAACTGTCCTTTATCAAGGAGAATTCCCCTTGATAAAGGCTTCTGACCGAAATATCGGGGTATTTCTCATCTCTGGCAAGGGTGTCTGCTCACTTGTTAGGCTCGATACATGCTTTGCGACATTGTGGTATGTAAATGCTCAAAATATAATTTCTGAATATGTGTAAACTTTTGAACCAAATTGTCTGTAAAACTAATGAATGTATTTTTTACATGTAAAGAAAGTATTTCAAAAATACCACTGTGTGAATATGGCAATATTTATTTGAGTGTGCACACCCTATATATATTTACAATAGTATAACTGTGACCACTACTTGGGAGTGGTCTAGGGCTATGTTGCACCTCTATTGAAAATTAACCCATTTACTATTTGGAGTGCCCTTCACTCACTTTTGTTTGTACACAGGGAAAGTATGACACACCCAGGGAGCATAGGGCAGGCATAGTAAGGCATACACAGGCAGCATGGGGAAAGCAAAGTATGGCACACACACATAGAGAATAGAGCAGGCAAAGTATGGCACACACAGGGAGCATAGGGCAGGCAGAGTATGGCACACACAGGGAGCATAGGACAGGCAGAGTATAGCACACACAGGGAGCAGAGGGCAAGCAGAGTTTGGCACACACAGCGAACATAGGGAAGGCAGAACAGAGCAGGAGACAGGGGAACCAATCAGGACCACTCTAAGATGTACTACATACAGTTGCATAATGCTGGTGCCCCTTCATATGAGGTGTGAACAGGTGAACAATGTGGGCGGTTTCATTCTGGGTCTGAAGTGTGTGTCAGGAAGTGCTCAGTTTCGAACTCTGTGTTAACTTACCGGTGCACTTGCCTGTCATGTCACTGGAGGTCCTTTGTCTTGTCTTGTTCATTTGTGTTCCTGATATACCTCAGTTTTCCACTTTACCTCTCCGCCCATCTCATTATCCCCATCTGTTTTTCATGATCCAATCCTGACCCTGACCACCAGTGGTTTTTTTTTGGTGGGTAGGTGTGGCCTAGTAGGCCCAGAAAAGTTTGTTGTACAGCGCACTGTGATTTCTGATGGTGGCCCTGATGTCAGGCACCCTAAATGATTGATCAAGCATTCTGGGAACCCTACACACAAAGTAGTTTTACCAATACGGTTATTAAAATCAGTAGAGGTCTAAATGTTATAGTCTGATAAAAGTATTTTGAAATAAAAGATGGTCAATTTATTTTTTTGTCCCTCTCTATTTACATGACTACCTATGTAAGTATGCAAAGTGACCACTCTATAGGTACAATGAGAGGTTTGATTATGTATGCTCATTATTTTCTGTTCTCTTCCTAAACCGTAGCTTATTCTCTTATTTTTTTTCTCCCTTCTTGCATTGCTGAACATACATTTTGTTTTTTACTTTATCTTGTTAACAAAACTTTTATTATGTTATAGAATGGCCAATTCTAAGCAACTTTTCATTTGGTTTCAATTATTTATTTTTTATAGTTTTATAGTTATTGCCCTTTTCTTCTGACTCTTTGCAGCTTTCAAATGGGCATCGCTGACGCCTTCTAAAAAGCAAATGCTCTGTAAAGCTACAAAATTTATTGTTATTGATACTTTTTATTGCTCATCTTTCTGTTCATGCCTCTCCTATTCATATTCCAGTCTCTTATTCAAACCAATGCATGGCTGCTAAGGTAGAACTGAAGAGCTGCTGAATAAAAACTAAATAACGGAAAAACCTTCAATAAGAATAAAGACCAAATTATCTTAGAATATCACTCTCTACATGATACTAAAAGTTATCTTGAAGGTGAACAACCCCTTTAAGCATAAAAAAATAAATTCTAATAAGAGAAATTGCTCTTGAGAAAATGACAAAAAGCAGCCTATCTAGAAATTTAACTAAACTGTCTTAAGTTTGACTGTAGGAAACTACAGAAGTACTGGGAGGAGGTGTTTGCTACGCTAACGAATGTACTGGGAACCCCTCTAGTCCCTTCCCTTGAACTAGCCATATTGGGTGCCTGTGACGACTCCCAATTCAATAGGGATCAGTTAGTTATTGTACGCCAGAGCCTATTCCATGCACGCAAATGCCTAACTCAACTGTGGAAGAGTGTTGATCCCCCGACCCATCAGATGTGGATGGAACAAATGCTTAGTTTTATTAATTGTATGTCTTACCTATACACTAAACGGGGATCATCTACCAAATTTGACAAGGTTTGGGGATCGTGGCCGGCCTCTTAGGCACGGCGATTGGATTGCACTATTGAGTAAACGATGTATGCTTGCATTTAGACAGCTTTGCTTACTGCATTCGGGACTCTTATCTATATATAGTGTTGTTGGCAGATTATCATATTGTTGTTTTCTAGACAATGTTGAATATATGCACTTTCTCTGTTTTTTTTTCTTTTGTTTTGTTTCTTTTCTTTCACTGTTTTCTTTTCTTTTGATTATCATATTGTATAACTTTATTTGACTGGTATGTGACTGTCATGTGTTATGTCATCTACTGCATTGTCCATTACGCCTTTTCTGTTGCATTCTTTGCTACATGTCATGCCTATCATCTTTCAATAAAGGTTATGATGTTAAAAAAAAACTGTCTTAAGTTTTTTGGGTGTATTTCATCTGGGCCTTCTTCACTTTTAAGTAGACTATCTTATGTCAGCCGACTTGTTTGGGACAAGCTATCTGTGCCACTACAGAATTGGTCCTTAAATTTCTACATTTGCATATTTTCATTACTAAATACATAAATAACAATATAATTTTTAAAGTTTTTTTTAAAGTTAGTCCAAACCTCTGACTTAGCACAGGAGTATTTCCAATCTCTCTGCTTCAGAGAAGTACCTAAGAGGAAAACGGGGAATGTAATAAAAGTTGTTAATGGAAAAAATATTCACAGTGGAAAAATGTATGCCTTTGCGCAAAAAAATTTCCTTTGCATGAATTTTGATATAACTTTTGTGAACCAAGAAACTCTTTAGCGACCACTTTTGACAGTTGAAGAAAGATTGCAGCAGAGTAATAAACTTCTTAGAAAAAAAGTTGTTTTGTTTGCTCCAAAACATAACAACGCTTTTAAGCACTTCTAACAATTGCAAAATGCGCAATTAAATTGCGCATTGTAAAAAATTGTAAATGATATAATGAAGAATATTACATAGTGAAATGTGAATTTTTATTTGTGCAAATTGTTATTCCCTTAAGAGATTCCCTCCTTGAGAAAGAGCACAGTTGGGGGCATATTTATCAAGGGTTGAATTTCAAATTTGAAAAACGTAAAAATTTGAATTCAAAAAGACCAACCGAAATTAAGCCGAAGTTTTTTTAGGCCGAACAGTTCAGTTTTCGAGCAAATAGGTCCGTATTCCAAATTTGAATTGTACAATTCGAAGTAATAGTGAATTTGATGTAATCTATATAACGATGTATTTATACACCATCTGCAGCAAGAAGTTCTTGCAGGACTTTGGAGGTGTTATTTGAGTTGTCTGTAACCATTCTCACAATCCTCCGCATATGCCACTCCTGTATTTTCTTGGCCTGCCAGACCTGGGTTTTACAGCAAGTGTGGCTGTGGCCTTCCATTTCCTGATTCCATTCCTTCCTAAACCATAATATAATCTTTTTTTCAGATCTTTTGAGGATCCTATGCTGTCACTATTCAGAGGAGAGTCAAACAGAAGCACAACTTGCAATTGGCCATCTTAAATACCTTTTCTCATTTTCTCATAATTGGACACACCTGCCTATGAAGTTCAAGGCTTAACAAACTAATCCAACCAATTTGGTGTTGCCAGTAATCAGTATTGAGCAGGTACATGCATTCAAATTTGCAAAATTACAAGTGTACCCACATTTTTGCACAGCCAGTTTTTCACATTTGATTTAATTTCATACAACTTTCATACAACATACTGCTTCACTAAAAATCTTTGTTCAGAAAACACCCCAGTACTCAGATGTTCCTGGGAAATGAAAGACATACCATTGTTATCTTTTTTGTTGAAAGTGGAGTAAATTATTATGCATGCTGAGAGGGGTTCCCAAACTTTTTCATATAACTGTATCTATATATATATATATATATAGAGAGAGAGAGAGATTTCAGGTACCTTTGATCTTTACCTCTGCACTTTTCTTAGCACAGAATCACTCAACAGAGCCTTAAGTTCAATTCAGCCTGAGCTGATTTTATTTCAACCAGTTCAAAAGAAGGCATAAAAAAAAGTTCCAAGTTGGATGGCAAAATCATAAATAATACAGTCCAGCACTTATTGATACCTCTCAGTTTCCTCAGTGTCTGGCTGACAAAGCAATGGCACCAGGCTTATATATTTAGTTTCTCCACTCTCAGCTGGTGTTCACAGTAGGCTCTAAGCCCCCTCCCCACACACTCTGTGACTCACCTGACTCATTTATGGGCATGTGTCTAAAACCACAACCATAATCCTTCCCCAACCCTGGATACTAAAGAAAAACAACACTGCAGTAAGTTGACTGCAGTATCCATTATCCAGAGCTCTTAACCCCAGAAATGACCTGCATTTACCTTTTACAATATCACAACATATATACACCAACATGTGGAATGCACAACCAAAAGTCCATTGTACAACCTGGGTGGCAATCGATATTATAATAAATTCTTCATCAAGTGATGGCACTCCAAGGAAATTTTACATCAAATCGATAGGTAAAGCAAAGTGGAGGTTTATTACATCTTAGGTTTCGGTTCCAAACATTTAAATACATTAATTGGCGGGGGCGTGGCTACCAGCTCGATGTGAGAGGACGCGTTTTTGAGTAGCTCCGTGGCTGGGACCCATTTGTGACACCTAAAAGCTTGCTAATTCTGATATCTCAGAGTCTACACCTGCAGAACATCCTCCGCTGCCCCAAAGGGAACTTATGGGGCAACATAAGGCACAAAAGAGGGCTTCTGAAGCTGCTGTTAAACACGGAAAGTTTGCCCGCGAAGGGAAACAAAATGGCGCCGACTCCCCAGGTGCGCAACAAGCAGAGGCCCCTGCCACAAGTAGCCCGTCGGAACCTTCAGAGCCGACACTGACAGAACTACTGCTCGAAATTAAGTCGTCCAGGGAGGCCTGCACCACTCTCATCACTGCAAAGGTGGATGAGGTAAAAGTTGACCTCTCGATTATAAAGCATGACATGCAAAAGATCCGTGAAAGGGCCGCGGCTGTAGTGCAAAGGGTGAGTGACTTGGAAGACGTGACCAGACCGCTCCCTACCCAGATGCGTGATATCCAGATGGCGGTTCAAACCTGGCAAAGTAAGGCTGACGACCTGGAAAATCGCCTGCGCCGCAATAACATCAGGCTGCTGGGCTTTCCGGGGTGCTCGGAGGGTCACCCGAACTATTTGGTCAGCAATGGCTTCTTAAAATGTTTGGGAGTGAAGTGTTTACTTCTACTTTCTCTGTGGAACGTGCTCACCGTGTCCCCATGCGCCAGCCTACGCCGGGAGCCCGGCCAGGCCCTTAATTGCCAGATTACTTAATGCCAGAGATAGAAACAAGGCCTTGTCTATGGCCCGAAGCAAAGGGCAACTTCCATTTGAGAACTCACGCATCGCAATCTATCCTGACTATTCGCAGGAACGTCAGAAACAACGGGCTAAATTTTTGGATGTTATAAAGGCTCTTCGGGAGTTTAATGTTTCTTATGCCATGATGTACCCCGCCAAGCTCCGCATTGCGGTGGAAGGCAAAGTCCAGTTCTTTGCCTCACCACAGGAGGCTGATACCTGGCTTACATCATACAAGGCTCAGCGCAACTAACCCTGGATCGGAGTGTATCCTGCTGTTGTATTGTTAATTTTTCGCACCTTTTTGTTATACTGTTACTTTTTTGCCCCCTTTTTTTTGTCTCTACATCTGGGTTGATGTTGATCGCATTGGATTACAAATGGGGTTTATCTACTAACATCACCTAAATCACCCGGACTCACTGCTTGGCTCTCTGCTTATTGGTCCACAACTACTTGGCGTTCCATGGTTTATGTGTTGCCTTGTTCCAGGTCACTTTGGTGTTCAGTTGCCGTGGGCTTTGACATGGCAGTTTTGTTTTTACAAGGGCCTTGGACTCCTGCTTGGTCATCTCAGGTAACTGCTACTCATCTGGCCATGCTTATTTTGATAACTGCTACGGGCTCTACAAGTCGTTCCTATCCAACTGTTTTGATGGCATACGTCACTGTTGACTGGGGTGCATGGCCTTGGGGCTACTCAGAACTTTTTTCTTTTGTTTCACTATTATTTTGTTTTCCTCTCTACAAAGGCCTCATGGGCCTAGCTGGAACCCTGTCTATCCACACCCCGAACTGCTCGCACTAGAGCGTATCTTAGTTTACAGGTTGTCTGTTTGGGTAAATTCTGCTTCCAGTTTTTTGGGAAGTTGGAGCGGGAGGGTAAGGGAAGATGGCAGTTTACCGAAATGTGTATTACTATGTGTGTACTACGAAAAAATCTGCCCATCTGGGGGGTAAATGTCTTTGTTTTTTTGTTTATACAGTTTTTCAGGCATGCGGGATTCTTAAAGCACAAAAATCTAGCTAATAAAATGATTTACCTTTTGTATACTGATCCTGTTGTTCAGGCTGTGTTTCACAAATGGGGGTCTCTATACTAAGTTGGAACGTAAGGGGAATGAATGAATCAAAAGAAGGTTGGTTTTGGATTACGTTAAAAAACAACATTGGGATGTGGAAACACATTTAGTAGGGGGGAAATTACTTTCTCTTCGTAAACCTTGGGTGGGTTGGAGTTTTCACTCAACATTCTCTACTTATACAGCAGGTACTTCCATACTAGTCAGGAAATCTGCTAATTTCCAACCTATGTCCAGTAAGTCCGATCCCAATGGCAAATTTGTCTTTGTACATTGCCTACTAAATGCGGCTGAGACAATTATGGCTAATATTTATATCCCCCCTCCATACTCAGATCACTGCATTAAAAAGTTGCTGGAATTCATTCTCCTTCACCCCCAGGCGCAAGTTATATGTGCTGGTGATTTCAACTCCACACTTCATCCAAATTTTGATAGGATCAGCAAAGGCCATGGTAGCTCTGTTTCTCCCCTTACTAACTTGCTGGCCTTAACAACTGAAATAGGCCTTACTTGAAGGTTGGAGACATTTACATCCCCTAGAGTTACAGTACTCATGCTTCTCTACTTCCCATCTCTCCCTTTCCCGTATTGATTTTATTTTTGTACCCGTTTCTCTCCTGGTCGGCCTAACCTCCTCTGAATACCTACCAAGGGGTATTTCCGATCACGCTCCTTTACTCTCTAAATGGGACAGCCCAGGCTCCCCTAAGTTTACTCGCTGGTCCTTGAATCCGGCTTGGTTGGAAATTTTGAACATAGACGATTTGATAGCTACTATAGTGTCTGAATTTTTCTCTGATAACGATGGCCCCACTAGTCCCTTAGTGATTTGGGATGCATTTAAGGCTTTTCTACGTGGCATCCTTAATTCAGAAATTATAGCAGTAAAACGCAACTTGGCATGGGAGGAAAGGGATCTGGCTAAAAAGGTGCAGGACGCCGAATTTCTATCCACACTAGTCCCAAGTCACTCGAACTTGAGCAAACTTCAAGAGGCGCAGCAAAATTATGCTAAATATCAACACACTAAAGCTAGTAGAAAATTGCTTTTTTCCAGAGCTGCATATTTTGAACATGGGGAGCGTGCAGGGAAACTTCTAGCTTACATTGCCAGGTCTCACTCTTCCCCTCCTGTGATCTCAGTAATCATTGATTCAGCAGGGACTCAGCACACAAATCCTGAAAACATTGCAGTCAGTTTGACAGATTATTTTACCCAAATTTATCAATCACACCTTACGGCCTGATAGCTGGGTTCCTAAGGTCCTTGAATCTACCAACCCTCCCACAAGACTACAAGTCACAGTTAGACACTGATATCACCTTACAGGAGGTCCTGAAAGCCATTGATTCATTCCCCACTAAAAAAACACCTGGTCCCGATGGCCTCCCAATTGATTTTTATAAGCGTTTTAAAGAAGTAGTAGCTCCTCATTTCCTTAAGACTTTATGTCAAGCTCAGAAAGAGGGGATTCTCCCTGCCTCTATGTTCGAAGCATCTATAATTCTGCTTCATAAACCAGGAAAGAATCCGTTACAGATGGATGCTTACCGCCCCATCTCACTGCTGTCTGCAACCAGAATGAGTAAAATCCTAAGTGTCCTTATTGCTAATGATCAAACAGGTTTTATTTCGGGTAAATCCACTGCTTTAAACCTTAGACAGCTGTTCCTAAACTTGGCTACTCCTCACGATAACAAAGGGCAGAGGTCAGTTGCCGCTCTTGACATATCTAAAGCGTTTGACACAGTAAAATGGCCATATATCTGGGCTTTTCAGGAGTTGGTGTTTGCTGTGCATGCTGGGAATTCTGGGTTCAAGAAGGGAGAAAGTGCAAATAACTGACTGCTGTGTGTTCTGAGTAGGGATGGGTGAGTTTGACCCGTTTTGTTTCGCCAAATTTTTTTTTGACGTGCGTCTTTTTTTTCCGACGCATGACGCCATACCAGTCTATGGGCGTCATTTGCGTGGTGAAATAAGGTGAATAAATTCGCCCATCCCTAGTTCTGAGAGTTATCTGACTGAGGCAAACCGCTTTTTTCTTTTCTCTGTTTGGGGTAAACTAGTAGATACATTTAGTGCATTTATTTTCTGTTTGTGTTTTAGACTAAGAGTTTCAGGCTACATTTTTAAAAAAAGTTAATAAGGGGTTGTTATCTTACTGCTGGTAGTAAACAGCATTTCTTTTTCCCTTTCCCTCTGCCTGCTAATTAAGGAGGAGGAGTTAATCAGGTCAATTCTGATCAGGCTCTGTGTTCTGTGGGTTGAAACCTTTTACTCTTTGACTTCAAAGTCGAGTGTGGGAGCTGCTAAGCGATTGTTGCATGTGACCTAAGTGTTGCATGGGAATTAAGTGTTAAGCAGCATTAAAAACCTTAAGGCGTTTGTGAGGAATTGCACTTGGCAGACTGTAAGTACCCAGTGTAAATATGAATGCAAGTGGGTTTGCTGGTATTACTCAGTGTGTGTCCTGTCACATGTTTGTGGTTTGGGAGCAGCAGTTCTATGCAGTATTTACATGTGAGAGATGTTGGTGGGTTTTCATCTTGGAATCTGAACTGCAGACTCTAAGGGGGGAACTTGCAGTACTGAGGGCAGAGACAAATGTGGGTGAGGAAAGGAGGCTCGCAGAGCAACCACTAGCAAGGACTAGTGGAGTGGGGGGTGGAGAAGGGGGAATGGAGGCTAATGAGGGAGGCAGGTTTGTGACAGTCAAGAGGGGAATTAGGGGACAGAAGGGTAGGGTGGCTGGTCCACAGCTTGTCCAAAACAGCAAATTCACCATTTTGGCTGAAGATGCTGGGGAGGAAAGCTCTGAACTGGCGTGTATGGAGCAGGCTGATGCTCAGAGCACCCTGGGAGGCAGTGGCTCTAATACGGGTGGTGGGGGGAGTGCAAGGAAGGAAAGGCAGGTTCTAGTTATAGGGGATTCAATTATTAGAAAGGTGGATAGGGTCATCTGTCATAAGGACCCTTCATGCTGAATAGTCTGCTTCTTGCCTGGTGCTAGGGTTCGGCATTTGGTGGAATGAGTGGACAGATTATTGGGAGAGGCTGGGGAAGACCCAGCAGTCTTGGTGCACATAGGTACCAATGAAAAAGTTAGAGGAGGTGGTGAGGTTCTCAAGAACAATTTTAAAAAACTAGGTGTAAAGTTGAGGGTGAGGACTTCCAAGGTAATTTTCTCAGAGATATTACCTGTGCCATGAGCAACGCTAAGAAGACAGTGGGTGCTTAGTGAGATTAATGCGTGGCTTAGAGATTGGTGTAGGGAGGAGGGTTTTGGCATTTTGGAGAACTGGGCTGATTTCTCAGTCGGCTACAGGCTCTTTGCTAGGGTTGGGCTGCACCTCAATAATGATGGTGCAGCTGTTTTGGGGGAGAAGATGGCTAAACGGTTGGAGGAGATTTTAAACTAGGCGTGGGGGGGTTCAGTAAAAAATTCAGTGGAAGACAGGTTAGATGATATAGTGGGCAAAGGAAGGGAAAATGGGGGGGGGAGATTTGGTTGGGGGTACTGTTAAGCATAGGGAGGACCACATGACATTTGTTCAATATGGTACCAGTATTAAATGTATGTTTGCAAATGCAAGGAGTCTGACTGGTAAAATGGGAGAGCTGGAAGTGCTGGTGCTGGAGGGAAAATATGATGTGATTGGTGTGGCCAAAACATGGCTGAAAGAGTTGCATGACTGGGCAGTTAATATCAGCAGCTATACTTTGTTTTGGAGGGATAGACGCAATAGAAAAGGAGGAGGGGTATATCTGTTTGGTAGGCAGGATTTAAAAGCTTATATAAAGGAGGAGATTATGTTAGAAAATGAGGGGGCAGAAGTCTTATGGGTAGAGTTCTTCAACAATTGTAAAGAGTGCAGCAAATTAATTCTAGGAGTATGCTATAGACCCCCTAATATAAGTGAGGAGGAGGCTAAACTCCTGATGCAAATAGAAAAGGCTGCGAGTTTGGGTAAAGTAATGATAAGGGGGGATTTTAATTACCAAGATATTGACTAGAGCAACAGTATTGCCACATCAGTTAATGGGAACTAGTTTATAAACTTGTTGCATGACAATTTCATGCTACAGGTTGTTGAGAAGTCAACCAGAAATTTTTTTATTCTGGATCAACCGGCAGTTAGGCAGATATAAAAAAAGGTTGAACTTGATGGACGTGTGTCTTTTTTCAACCTTACTTACTATGTAACTATGGATCTAGTGATCTCAAATGACCCAGAACTTATAGCAAATGTGCAAGTCATTGAACCCCTGGGTAATAGTGACAATAATGATAAATAATTTAATGTCTGGTGCAAAAAACAAATATGCACTGGGGCGACAAAAACTATGAATTTCAGAAAAGCTAATTTTAGTGCCTTGAGGGCTGCCCTTCAGAGCATTGATTGGGGCATTAAGTTTTCAGCTAAAAACAGAGAACAGAAATGGTTGTCATTTAAAATGATATTAAATCATTACTGTTCTCAATTTATTCCTTTAAGGGGTAAATGTAGAAGCTCTAAGAATCACCCTATGTGGCTAAATATAGAGGTAAAGAAGTTAATAGGAAAGAAGAGAAAGGCATTTAAAAACTACAAGTCTGTTGGGAATATAAACACTATAATAAGTGTTGTAAATCAGTAATCCGGAAGGCAAAGAAAGGAAATGAAGAGTGCATTGTAGCGGAGGCAAAGACTAACCCCAAAAAGTTTTTTTTAAATATATTAATAGTATAAAGATGCAGGTTGAGAGTGTTGCTCCATTAAATAATGGTACCAGTATGGTTGTAACAGATACAGAAAAGGCAAATGTGCTACATCAGTTCTTCACTGTATACAATAGAGGAGTTTGAGTTCTGAGGCTTTCTTCATAGCTGCATTGATGGCTCAGCTCAGTCTAGTCAGTGGCTGACTCAGGATATGATCCATAAAATTTTAATAAAAAATAATGTAAACAAGGCTCCAGTGCCTGATGACATACAGCCCCGGGTTCTAAGAGAGCTAAGTTCAGGTTTAGACCAGCCCCTATTTCTGATTTTCTCATATTCGCTTTCATCTGGTATGGTACATATGGATTGGAGAAAAGCTGATGTCATTCCAATATTTAAAAAGGATTACGATTTCAGCCTGGCAATTATAGGCCAGTAAGTTTGATATCTGTGGTGGGCAAATTATTTGAAGGCTTGTTAAGGGATCACATTCAAAATTTTGTCCTAGTGAATGACATTATGAGCAGCAATCAGCATGGCTTTATGAAGGATAGGTAATGTCAGACAAAATTGATGAAGTCGTTTGCACATGGATAGGAAACTGGCTACAGGATCGGGTACAAAGGGTGGTTGTTAATGGTACATTCTCTACTTGGAGTAAGGTTCTTTGTGGGGTCCCTCAGGGCTCGGTATTGGGTCCACTTTTATTTAACATGTTTATTATTGACTTATGGGAGGGTATTGTAAGTAATGTATCAGTGTTTTCAGATACCAAACAACTATCCAGCCCAAAAAATTCCATCCACACATCCTTGCAACAGGATCTTGACAAACTGGCAATCTGGGCAGCTAAGTGGCAAATGAGATTCAATGTTGATAGATGTAAAGTCATGCACCTGGGATGTAAAAATAACCAAGTCACTCATACCATTAATGGGACTGCACTAGGCAAATCCATTATGGAAAAGGACATTGGAGTCCTTGTAGATGATAAACTTGGCTATAGCAAGCAATGCCAGTCGGCAGCATCAAGGGCAAATAAGGCCTTGAGCTGCATTAAAAGGGGCATTGATTCACGGCAGGAAGCGGTAATTCATCCACTTTATAGAGCACTGGTAAGGCCCCATCTAGAATATGCCGTACAGTTTTGGTCTCCATCACTCAAACAGGACATTATTGTATTAGAGAGGGTACAGAGAAGGACAACTAAGCTGGTAAAGGGTATGGTAAATCTTAGCTATGAAGAAAGACTGGCCAAATTGGGGATGTTCACTCTGGAGAAGAGGCGTTTAAGGGGTGATATGATAACTATGTATAAAGATATAAGGGAATCATTTAATAATCTCTCTAATGCTTTATTTACCAGTAGGTCTTTCCAGCTGACACAAGGTCACCCATTCCGTTTAGAAGAAAAGAGGTTCCGCCTAAATATTCGGAAGGGGGGTTTTTTCAGTGAGAGATGTGAAGATGTGGAATTCTCTCCCTGAATCAATTGTACTGGCTGATACATTAGCTAGCTTTAAAGGCATACTGTCATGGGAAAAAAAAAATTTCAAAATTAATCAGTTAATAGTGCTGCTCCAGCAGAATTCTGCGCTGAAATCCATTTCTCAAAAGAGCAAACAGATTTTTTTATATTCAATTTTGAAATCTGACATGGGGCTAGACATTTTGTCAATTTCCCAGCTGCCCCAAGTCATGTGACTTGTGCCTGCACTTTAGGAGAGAAATGCTTTCTGGCAGGCTGCTGTTTTTCCTTCTCAATGTAACTGAATGTGTTTCAGTGAGGCATGGGTTTTTACTATTGAGTGTTGTTCTTAGATCTACCAGGCAGCTGTTATCTTGTGTTAGGGAGCTGTAATCTGGTTACCTTCCCATTGTTCTTTTGTTTGGCTGCTGGGGGGGAAAAAGGGAGGGGGTGATATCACTCTAACTTGCAATACAGCAGTAAAGAGTGATTGAAGTTTATCAGAGCACAAGTCACATGACTTGGGGCAGCTGGGAAATTGACAATATGTCTAGCCCCATGTCAGATTTCAAAGTCGAATATAAAAAAAATCTGTTTGCTCTTTTGAGAAATGGATTTCAGTGCAGAATTCTGCTGGAGCAGCACTATTAACTGATTAATTTAAAAAAAAAAAAAATTCCCCATGACAGTATCCCTTTAAGAAGGGGTTGGATGGATTTCTAGCAAGTGAGGGACTAAAGGGTTATAGCTCATAGTACTAATCCGATTGCCATTTTGGAGTCAGAAAGGAATTTTCCCCCCTCTGAGGCAAATTGGAGAGGCTTCAGATGGGTTTTTGTGCCTTCCTCTGGATCAACTAGGCAGGTTAAAAAAAGTTAAAAGGTTGAACTTGATGGATGTGTGTCTTTTTTCAACCTAACTTACTATGTTATATATAGTGATATGTTTTTAACAAATAAAATATTGCATCTAGATAACGGAACAGTTGAATAATAAATGCTGTTGTAGAACCCAGAAGGTTCTAATCCACTCACTGTTGTAGAACCCAGAAGGTTCTAATCCACTCACGTTGCACTACATCTGACCAGAAAAAAACAAAAGGTGGAAGGGGTATCTGTAAAGAAACAGGGGAGTAGGTGAGGATAGAGTTCCCTGGCTGTTACTGAAGTTACAAATTGGTGTTTGGGAATTGGGTGTTAGGCTTGTAAAAAGTCAGCTAAAGTGGCTAGATGGGCCTTGGACTCTGAAGTCACCTGTATTTGGGCTTTGCATGGCAAGTTCTACATTCTGTCTCTCAGTATTTTGCTTTATCCAACCAACTTCCAACAATCTTTGGCATGTGAATGTACTACCATTTCATTACATGTTTATTATTTGGCACAGAGAAGAGTAAGGGATTATTGCTGAGAAAAAAAATGCTGGCCGGATCAGACAGGCAGGAACTGGCAGCCCCATAAGGAAAAGGCAAGTGATCAAGACAGCCTCCTGCTTCTATTTACAGTTTTGGCCTATTATAAGTTATTTGGAGGGAGCCATTAGGGGTCATTTATGAAGTGTAAGAGTGCCCATCATATAGTGATCATGCAGAGGGTCTGTCTGTACTCTGTGTCTTGCACTGAATAAAAATGTATTTTGCAAGATGCAACATCACCCAAGTCCTAAATGAAGCACAGAGAGATTCAGCATTTATTTAGACAGGAATGCACTGTGCAAAGTGCAAAAAAGTCTGACTGCACACACAAAATGAGCCCTATTATGTATGTGCAAGAGCATCTATTCAAATTAGGTATTCATACCAATCAAACCAAGATGCAATGAAGTTATGCCAAATACGTGATATTGGTTTGTCCACAAAGAGTAAGGCAGCAAGGCATGCTGTTGCACAGCATGGTGTTGTCATGGCATCCTTGAAGCAAATTCTTTCTTGCAGGAGACTCCAGGGGTACCAAGAGTTCTGCCTGGAGTTTAGAATCCGTAGAAGAGACATTTCTGCTGAGAAGATAGTGATTGTTAAGGGGGGAATGTAATATTGGTCGCTACTGCAAAACTCGTTCACAATTGGTTCGCAATGCGAATATATGTTTGCAAAGTGAATAAATGTTTTGCAAAGTGAAAAATGTTGCCTTTGCAAACACTTTGCCCCTCAACATGCAAATTTTTATTTGCAAAGTTATTACATTTCCCCCTCCATGCTCCATCTTTCAATTGTGGAAATTGCCACTATTTGTAGAGACTGATTTCCTTATGGCAGCAGTAACATAGCAGCAATGCATCCCATAGTGCAAAAGTGCTCCATAAGACATATTAGTGGCTAGAACTCCTTTAGTTATGTGCCGTTGCTATTGAGCAACAAAATCATACCTACACATCTGTATTTATTTAATTTTACTCTTCAAGTGTCTCTAATGCAAATGCCACATGGGAGCTGATCTTGTGGATAGGCAGACACACGAGTGTGTACCTGCACCCTGCCCCAAAGCAATGCTTCTGGGTGTAGGCAAAGAAAAAAGCTAATGCCAACATTGGAGCCATGATCAGCCACATGTGATATTAGCCTAAAGGTGTGTAAGAATGCTACTATCTGCTAAAAAAAATAATGTTAATCGTATTTGTAGTACACAAACAGAAAGCAGTGTTTAGCCAAGATAGCAGCAGTTGCAAGCACTTGTCTTGATGTATACTATCTACAGCAATGCAACAGAGTTACTTGTATCCTCAGTGCAGGAACAGGTGTGACATCAAGGTGCTATTGTGGCCCAAAGCAATGGTTCTAGGTGCAGGCAAAAATGGAAGCTATTGCCAGTGTTGGGACTGATTCTTGGCATGCACTTTACATACATGCACAGGACATTACTGAATTGGAGAGGGTACAGAGAAGGGCAACTAAATCTCAGCTATGAGGAAAGACTGGCCAAATTGGGGTTGTTCACGTTGGAGAAGAGGCACTCCCAACTGACACAAGGCCACCCATTCCGATTAGAAGATAGGAGGTTCCGCCTAAATATTCGGAAGCTGTGAAGATGAATCCGTCGTAAAGGCTGATACATTAGATTTAGCTTTAAAAAGGAGTTGGATGGCTTTTAAGCAAGTAGAGGGAATACAGGGTTATGGAAGATAGCTCATAGTACAAGTTGATCCAGGGACTAGTCCAATTGCCATTTTGGAGTCAGGAAGGAATTTTTCCCCCTCTGAGGCAAAGTAGAGAGGCTTCAAATGGGTTTTTTTTTTGCCTTCCTCTGAATCAACTTGCTTTTAGGCAGGTTAAAATAGAGTTAAAGGTTTGAACTTGATGGATGTGTGTCTTTTTTCAATCTAATTTACTATGTTACTTTTCCGCAGGCTGAGATTAGCCCTGTGTGATATTAACCTAAAGGCGTGTAAGCATGCTACTATCTGCTAAAAATAATGTTTAATGCATTGATAGTGCACAAACATAAATCAGGGTTTAGCCAAGAAAACAGCAGTTGCAAGCACTGGTCTTGATGCATGTATACTTTCTGCAGCAATGCAACAGAGTTACTTGTATCCTCAGTGCAGGAATAGTTGTGACATCAAGGTGCTGTTGTGTGTAATGGAATAAGTTCCCTGGTATCACAAAATGATTGATAGGCACTGCTGTGCCACTGACCTGCAGATATGCCCCAAGCTGAGTGACAGCTGGGAGCAGCTCAAGTAAAGCCTGAAAGGGAGGGGTAGATGAGGAAGCAGGATTTAAACAGACTCTAATCCTCTACAGCTCTCTTTGTGGTTTGTCTTTTGCTGTGTTTCTTTACCTGCTCAACTTTTTGTGTGGTTTCCAGAAGCTGAGAACTGTTTATTAAAAGGTAAGTTGTCCATTTATACATATTTCAAAAGTTATACAATAGTTTTGCCATAATAGCTTTTACTATAAATATTTATCTTAAAGAACACATACAAAATATTTTATTATAATCACTTCTCATGCCTTCTAGTACTGTGTAATACCACTTACATATAAGCTTTGTTTACATAAAATCCACTATGTAAAAAAATTACACTTCTATGTGTGTGAGTAGAGCGATAGACGGGAGAGAGAGAATCTGGACAGCATCCAATGGAAAGTTAGTTCCTGACACTGTATTCTGTTATGGTTTAAGGGGGTAGTGGTGCCTTTGAAGGAATGAAAAGGGTAGGGAAACACAAGAATAGCTGATGGTGCTTTAGGGCAGGACTGACATGCTAGAAAAATTGTTAGTAGCCATTAATAATGTGACAGAAGGTCATTAAGGAGAACTGAGTTGAGATTGTGGGGAAAAGTATCACCTACAGTAAAAGAACATGTCGGTAGTGACCTTTCCATTTATACAATACCTATAAGCTTAATTTGTTGATATATCTCAGATATTTCACCATAACCAATTAGTGCACTGTTTTATTCAAAATTTTTTTTTTTTTCACAAGTGAAATTACAAATGCATAAACCTTTTAAAGCTAGACAATCTTTCTCCCTGGGAAAAATGTCAAGACAAAATGGCAGGCAGAGTTCCTTCTAACTTCTTTTATGCTGCAAGGGCGAAATTATCTTATTTCTGCACTTTAAACACTGTGCATACACAATTGTGGGTGGGGCTGTGCCAGTACTGAATTATATGTGATCCTACAACATTTTCATTGCCCTTCATAATCTCTGTTTTGTCTGATGGTATAAGCTGCATACAAACACACAAGTAAACAGCTTAGAGGGAACAATGATGCAGGGAATTATTTCTAAAAAAAAAAAAAGAAAATGGGATGTGGCATCACCACAGAATTCCTTAATTTATTCTAAAAGACAATTCTAGGAGTTTGGAATGAGGTGTTACTCACATGGTAGAATTCAACAATACAAAACACTCTGTGGTCTAGTACTCTAGTACCCAGTATGAAGAGGCACATTTTTAAAAGCTTTGTACTTAATGGTATCAGGCTATAACAATTCATTTACAGCAAATCAATATTGTTATCAACAGATAACAAAGTAACCTCTAAAATGTGTTTAATTTTCAGGAGAAACACAAACATGGTGAGTGCAAACAAGCATGTGTATGAGCTTTCTCTTTTATAATACCTCTGTGTCTGATTCATTCTGCCTTTTCTCTCTCTCTCTCTCTCTCTCTCTCTCTCTCTCTCTCTCTCTCTCTCTCTCTCTCTCTCTCTCACTCTCTTTTTTAAGCTTATTAGCTGTTAGTCTTTATCACCTTTCTCTCCTAATTTACTGTCAGAAATTATAGGACATCATTTAAATGTCTTCCTGTATTCTTCCCTGTGTGTATATATGTATTTTATTGTATCCATTTTATACTGTATTTCTATTCTTTTGGTCTCCACGTCTTTCTTTTCCTTTGTCTTTTTTGTACCTTAGATATCCCTTGATCAGCTGATCATGGATCATTCTAACTACTCTAAAGATAGAGATATCAATGCTGTGTGGGTTCCAGGCATGGCAGCTGATGGACCTCCGTGGTGTAAAGGGCCGCAAGAGACAAACAAGGAGAAATATGGAACAGAGAATAATTCAGATTTTACCACTGCATATGGCAATCTTCAGAACATTCTTATTAATGCTGGTCTGCCAGAGACTGAGGACAGAACCAAACATCCCCGTACAGGTACCAAATCTTTAACAGAACAATCATATTTCACTGTGTGTAAATAAAAACATATATATCTATAATTCACAAAAATAAGGTAATCTAACCACTGTCAAGTACATAGAAATACCATACACAAATTCCCTATTTAGTGGAGATAACTTAAGAAAATTCAGTTTAGTAGCCTGTTGCTACTTTAATTCAGACATTTTCTCACTGTTAAATATCAAAAAGACTCAAGAATTATGCACTGATAAACAGGCAAACAGAATTGTATCTATAGTTATATAGTTATATGTCATGTTACTCATGACATATATTAGAGCCAGCTGATAATGTTGCTTTCTATGATAAATATGAAGCAGTATTAGACACTGATTGCTTTTATTTGTATAACAATACTGAGTTTACCAAAGTTGGTGAATACTGGAGGTAATTGTCATAACACAGGAGGAAGAAATATTTTTGTGGTCAGTAGCATAAATATCAACCCTACATAGGAACAGTTACCTTTCCTTGCATTTCTGGACAAATGCCTATGATATAAGAGAGAGGATGAATTAAAATTAAAAAAATGTTGATGTCTTACACCATATGCTAGTGGGCATGGGTATTTAACTCTCAATCCCCCTGCATCTGTAAAAATATCAACAGCCTTATATAAAAATAAGAACACAAGGTATTAGAAAAATAAAAAAATTAGAAAGCATTGCCATGAACTCAAAGTTCATTGCAATCTTCTACAGACATAGGGAGTGTGTGGTTTCCAATGTTATAGGACTACAATTGTCATTTGATATTAAAAAAAAAAAAAAAAAAAAAAGCTCCCTAATTTGATGCCTGATTTTCCCTTGTGAAATGACTGGCAAAAATATAGTGATGAGTTATAATTGTTAAGGGGCTGACATGTTTGTTCTGCAACAGATTAAATGCCACGTGTTTCACTATGTAAGGAGATTATTGTGTTTGGCTGAGTCTCTTTTAGTCAATCACAGACCAGCTTGCTGAGTATATACATAGTGACCTGATTGGCAAGGACAGTAATGCCATTAAAAAACATGTAATCGGTTCTTACAGTACAAACAGTTGTTTGTACTAAAGGACACTGAACCCAAGACTTTATCGGTTCAGGGTTGTAACTCTGAAGCCTTATCCCAGTAAAAATTAAGGTGAAACAGCAAGCAAATCAAATTTATTCTCCCTGAAAATAAAGTAAAAGTGGCTAAGACCTTGGAAGAGCTTTAGCACAAAAATCTATCAAGGAAATGTAATTTGTTGCAGTCACAATAGAGACCTATGCAGACTCATTGGGAAAGGATTACATTATTGGGTCAATGCGGTCGTATGGGCCACCAGTTTGGCTTCAGACAGTCTGATAAGCTGAAATCAGGGCCATGTATAGGAGGCATAAGACCATAACCCTTTATTTTATTACATTACCCCCCATATAGCCATTAGATTTCCTTTCAGCATCTCCCTGTGGGAAGCATGGCTAATAATATCACATACCTCCCAACATTCTGGAAATGGAAAGAAGGACAAAAAATTTGTCGCACTCAGTGCAGCATTTTTTTGGCCATCCCACTTTTACAAAATTCATTAGGTTATGAAAGTTTGAATACATTTCCTGTAGTTTTTATGTTTTATTACAGTTTATTACAGCTTTGAGTCTAACTTCTCACAAGGGACTAAACTGTTACAAATGTATGTTTAGTATCTATTCTGGGTTCTCTGCCAAGAGCCAATTACGTTAGAAACATCCTTTTTGGCTGTTCAGTGCAGAGAAATTGGGACTTTCCAATACAAAAGCAGGACTGCATGTTGAGCTGTCAAAAGTGGGACTGTCCCACTCAAAACGGGACAGTTGGGAGGTATGATATCACAAATGAATTTTAAAGTCTCTCTTAAATATACATTGGGATAAGTCAGTACAGCATTAAACCCAAATAGCTAGCACTTACTTCAGGACTATAACTTCCCCACCATATTCACTCAATTCTAATATATTAAAAGTAAAGGGAAAAAAAAAACTATTGCTCCATCTCTTTAAAAAGACCCCAATGTTTTCATCAACTGGTTAGTGCTACTGCCACCACCAAATAGTCATTACAATAAAAAAAAATAATTTAACATGATTGGCCAGAGCTGTATTTAAGTTCAGAGCCACCCTAGGCACTAGACCTTACAGCGCAAGTTCACGCACACTGATACGCATGGGACTTTTTGCCTTTGGTACTCTATGCTGATTCTATACTACTACAACAATGTACTGTACATGTTTGGCTCCTTAGCTTCTTTAAAATTCACCCTTCTTATACCATTGTAATTCCATGCCTCTATATATTTCTTGTGGAATTCCCTGCCCTCTTGGGGACAGTGCCCATAATTATATATATATATATATATATATATATATATATATATATATATATATATATATATATATATATATATATATATATATATATATATATTCAGTATATATAATTTTTTTAAACTGACATGTTTTATTAACTTTCATTGTACATGAAATGGGTCGTCCACTGGTTGCATATTAATACCCAACTGATAAATAAAGAAAAAAAAGGAAAAGAAAAGTGAGGAAAAGAAAGAAAAAAAGGGGGTGGGTAAATGAAACTCAAAAGAAGAAAGAATACAAAAAAGGGGAAAAAAGTACATATTTTTAATATGTTAAAAATAATGATCGTTATATGGCGGTGGGGTATTACTGTTATTATTTCTATGTTGGTTTTAGAATAATTGGCTTACCGGTTTTTCCTTAAATATGTCCCCTCGTCATGAGTATAGGGCCAGAAACACCTGAGAGTCATTTTCATGAGCTAACATAGGGAGCCATATTTTGTAATAGGCTGCCATATCATTCTTCAATGTATATTTAAGCTTTTCGTTGGTGGCTATGCCAATTATCTTTGTCTTTAGGGATCCCAATGGTTCCTCCTGTTTTTTTCCAATTACCTGCTATGATTAGTCTCACAGCCATCAGTATGTGTTGGCTCAACCTATGAGCCGGGTTGGTATATTTTTGTGTTTTTTTCCCTAGTAACATGGAGGACTCTGGAAAGGAGATTGGTAACTGCATCCCATAATTTAGATATAACCTTACAGTTCCACCAAATGTGGAGTATAGTCCCAGGATCTGAACAGCCTCAGAAGCATTGTGGGTTACACGTAGGGTTGCCACCTTTTCTGGAACAAAATACTGGCCTTCCTATATATTTATGTTTTTACCCTATTAATAACATTGGGATCAATTGGTATTTTTACCGGTCAGGCCGGTAAAATACCGGCCAGGTGGCAACCCTAGTTGCATGTGGGGTAAAGTTTGTTCAGTCTTGTAGGGATTAAATAAGTCCTATTAAGTAGTTTAATGGAAGTCTCTCTGATGGTCACACAAGTTCTCCCTTTATGTGCAGTAAGGCTGTATTGGGCCCAGTGCTCGGTTGCAATTGTGGCATTTGTCTTTCTCCCATTTCAGCATTTATCCCAGTTTCAGGGATAGTTGGGGAGGTTGATTTAACAGTTTGTACACAGTACTAAGAATTCCCGGTTGGAGTGGGCATTGTTTACTGATGGTTTCCAGAGCTGTGGACTTTAGAATGTTATCTTTGGTCTGCCTTGTTGTTGAGCATAATGAGCCAATTGTGTCGCTTAACAGTATATATAATTTAAGGTGCAATACTCCCATCTAGAGATATAAACTAACATGCTACCAATATAAAACAGATTCACTTTTATATATGGGCCAACGTTTTCATGGAATATCCCTTTAAATAGGAAAATATTACAGTCTAAAAACACATTACTCATGTTTACTTAAGAATTCTCCCGCACCAAACAAACCATGAACGCTGCAACAAAAGTCAACATCAACAGTACCTTCAATATTCATCATCTTTATTATTTCCATACTACAGAATACAACATTATAGTTGTATGGAAACATAATGCTTACTATACAACATTCTGTAACAGAAATGACTGGAGCTTGCAAATATAAAAGAAACTGAATAAATTACAGTGGTACCGTATATACTTGAGTATAAGC
Organism: Xenopus laevis; assembly: GCF_017654675.1. NCBI lineage: Eukaryota > Metazoa > Chordata > Amphibia > Anura > Pipidae > Xenopus > Xenopus laevis. The sequence goes on along the minus strand of NC_054383.1, from coordinate 63,433,281 downwards.
CGAGTTTTTCAGCGTCCAAAATATGCTGAAAAAGTCTACCTTGGCTTATACTCGAGTCAGGGCTGCTTGTACAAAAATGATCCTTTGCTGATCAAAGCAGATATAGGGTACCTAGCGCTCGGAGTGGATGGCTGTGCTGACCTGCACCTCTTCTGTACACCACAGGGCCATCGGCAGCTCGCGCACATCCTCTCTTCTGTGCGCCACAGGGCCCCAGCAGCTTGCGCACATCCTCTCTTCTGCTCGCCACAGGGCCCCAGCAGCTTGCGCACATCCTCTCTTCTGTGCGCCGCAGGTCCCCAGCAGCTCGCACACATCCTCTCTTCTGAGCGCCGCAGGGCCCCAGCAGCTCGCGCACAACCTCTATTCTGTGCGCCGCAGGCAGTCAAATCAGATGCCTGATGTAATGGGCCCGAAGGCGCAGCAGTAATAGTGCGGACCAAAGAGGAGACAAAACCAGGTTCGAAGTACAAAAGGGTTTATCCAGAAGAATCGTCAGGGTACAGGCAAAAGGTCAGTTCAGGCGGCAAACAGCGGAGACAAGGAAACAGGCAAAGATCGGTACACAGAAAATCAGAATAGAAGTCACACCCAGGAACACAAGTCAATGGAACCTATAATTGGGCAAGAAAGAAAAGGGCAATGGGGTTTAAATAGTCCATGGCTTGGCGCCGAAATGTTGACGCGCTGGCGTCAGACGCAGACGCCAGCGTCCCCACGCTGACGCCCTGACGCCGGCACCCGATTCTGACGCCGGCGTCCGTTCCGTCGTCGGCGACCAATCCCAGATCGAGAAGATGCCGATGTCACAGGACAGCGCCCAGCAGGAGCCATGCGGTGGAGCAGAAGGTCGCCATCTTGGACGCCATCTTGGGTGAGTGTCATAGTTTCCATTACACCTGAAGGGTGGAAGCTGAACACACACTGCATGTGACTTCACCAGCGTCGCAATGTCATCGGCGATGCACACTTGTCTTCAACCGCACCAATTTGACAGGCCCAGGCCCTGGGGAGCAGGGAAAAAATATGGTACCGTATATAAAAATTAATATATAACAGCTTCCCTTTTCCAGTTATGGTAGTATCTGCAGTGCTGATTTTAACATGAGGCAAGAAAAGCTCAGGCAGTACCGTGCCACACAATGGAAAAAAATAATTTTCTTGTAAGAGATGTCAATACAAATGTATGTCAATACAAATAGATAATAGATACCTGTTTTCTATTTGACTGGGCAATATGAAATAGACCACAGTTGTGGAGCCATGTATTGTGCCACATGCAGCAACTTAACTTCCACATTTTCAATCTGAAAATTAAAAGTTATGCTCTCTACAACAGCAAATCTAACCAAGGGATAATACCCTTTGGGAAGTTATGGTAAGTTGGTAACTATGAAATAGCAGGTTTAGTAGGGAGAGATGGTGACTATAGTAACAGTGGGATAATGGTCTCTGGGAAGGGAGTGTGACTGTGGGATAGCAGGTATAGTAGGGAGAGATGGTGCCTATAGTAACAGTGGGATAATAACATAAATACCGTATTCAAAAACATTTAACCCACTCATGCCTCAATTTTTGATTATTTAAACTTACCAGTAGCTGCTGCATTTCTGACCCTAGGCTTATACTCGAGTCAATAACTTTTTTTTTTTTTTTTGCTCAAAGAAGATTTTATTGAAACAGAGTCATTACAGCAATGTTATAGGGTTACATCAATCAGAACAATGTACAAGAAACATTCCAATGCGTACTGTCAGCAACAATGGCAATTAGAACAGATGTATTACACCATCAGAGCTCTCAGATACCCATCCCCCGCTCAGGAAGCTAACTCCATGACTCCACACTATCCCGTGCCATTTTCAAGTAACTCAACGTGGCTAGACCAATGTCTCCATATTTGAATGTATTTGAGCATTTGTCCCCTCTTTTCCAACACCACTCGTTCAAGAGCGGCCAAGTCTGCCATAGCTAGGTGCCAATCTCTAAATGTCAGAGGGGTTAGGTCTTTCCAGTGTAGAGTTAATAAGCGTCTTGCCTGAAATAGCGCTTTGACAAGAAAAAGCCTGGTATGTAAGTCCAATGTTTCATTGAGATCAATAGTTAACATACAATTTCTAGCATCCCCCACACCCCAATCTGGTACCATCGAGGACAGACAAAGAATAATTTCTTTCCAGTACACCTGGACCCTGTGGCACTCCCAAAGCGTGTGAAGCAAAGTAGCAGGTTCCAAGTCACATCTGGGGCACATGGGAGAAGGCAACAGCTTCATAGCATATAGTCTCTGTACTGTATAGTATGCTCTATGGATCAAGTACAACTGTAATAGGTTGTGCCTATATGAGTGGGCTACTAGTGTAGGAGTGTGCAATACCCATTCCCACTGTTCATCAGTGATTATGCCTACATCTGCCTCCCATGCCCCTCTGGCCTTTAATTCGGTATCCACATATTGTGGTTTGGATAAATGTGCGTACAAATGTGAGATCCTTCTCTTGGGGGTACTGGCGGATAGGGCCTCAATAATGGGTGAGTTCGCAATCTCAGTGTTCGGTCGCCGTCTAAATTCCTGCAAGGTAATTCTATGGTACATTAACCATTGAGCTTGGGGAAGGTTTCTAGTTTGGTGAAGGTGGAGCAGAGAAAGCATCTGATCAGCCTCCCAAATGTCCCCCACAGAAACAATCCCAAGATCACACCATATCTTTGGGGGAGGAAACCCCGCCAGACCCACTAGCTCAGGATTACCCCAAAGAGGAGTTTGGGGGGCAAGTTGGTTGTAACCAACCATTCTATGGGCACTACGTAAGATATAGCTCTGTAGCCACACCAACGGCATTTGCAGTTTCTTAGGCTGTTTAACCAACAGTGCTGCCCATGGGGTGGTCGGATGTTGCGCCGCTATCGACCAGAGCTGTGACAGCGGAGGAGCTATACCTTCCTGCACCCACGGTATGCAATGAGTGAGCTGTGCTGCGATGTAATACAAATATAGATCTGGCAGTGCCAAACCCCCCTCATCCCTAGGTCTCATTAAGGTAGTGAGGCGTAATCGTGGCCTAGAGGCACCCCATATGAATTGGCTGATAGTGCTATTTAGTCCTGCAAAGAACTTCTTAGGTATAAGAACAGGCTAATGCCAGAGGGTATATAACCATTTAAAATAAACATTTTAATTAGCTGCACCCTACCAGCGGGCCCCAAAGGCAAGGAGTCCCAGGTTTTGAATTTGAGTTGAGTCCACAGAGTTAACCGATCCAGATTCAATTCCTGAAACCGCCCAATTGGCAGTGCTATTTGCAAACCCAAGTAAGTGAAAGAATTTACTACCTGCAAGGGACAGTTATGCAACGTTTCGCCTGGTAGCAACCCATCCACCAAAAACAGTACAGATTTTTGCATGTTTGTTTGTAATCCAGAAACTCTGCCAAAGTCTTGTGTGAGCTCAACCAAGGCTTGCAGAGATGGACCTCTATCCCCCAGGTACACAAGTGTGTCATCTGCATACAGTTGAATCTTCTCCACTTGGCCCTCCCTTTCAAACCCTCTAATTTGAGGATGCAACCTTACTGCTTGGGCAAAGGGTTCAATGGCCAAAGCGAAGAGCAAAGGGGAAAGAGGGCATCCCTGCCTCGTTCCTCTGGTGAGGGAAAAGCTCGGGGTATGCAGAGAGTTTAGCCTCAAGGAAGCTGTGGGGAGTTTGTATAGCAATTGAACCATGGTAATGTATTTCGGGCCAAAGCCCATCGACTCCATAACCTGCCAGAGGTAGGGCCATTCCACCGTATCAAAAGCTTTGGCAATGTCAAGCACCGCAATGGCCCTACCTCCATTAAGATAAAGCCTCCTAGTGTTTAGACTAGTGGTTTTCTGGGGGATGAATCCCACCTGGTCGGGGTTGACAATCTGGGTAATGACCCTGCTTAGTCTCCTAGCAAGAATTTTTGCATAGATTTTCACATCGGCCGTGAGAAGGGAGATGGGACGAAAGGATTCACAAAGCTGAGGATCCTTTCCTGGCTTGGGAAGAAGTACAATGGCTGCCTCATATAGGGATTGTGGTAACTGCCCCAACTGAATGGCTTCAGTGTACAAATTCAGGAGCTGCGGTGACAACGTTTTAGAGTGGCGCTTATAGATCTCTATAGGGAGGCCATCAGACCCGACAGCTTTACCTATAGGAAAGGAATCAATTGCTTCCTGAATTTCAAGGAGGGATAAATCTGCCTCTAAGGTTTCCCTATACTCAGGGGTGAGAGCAGGAAGATCCCCTTTTTGCAAAAAGGTTACAATTTCATTCATAGACACACTCAACTTGCTCGAATACAGATCAGTGTAAAAATCAGCTAGCATGTCTTTCACCTCACTAGGGTCAGTGTGGAGGATCCCCAGTTTGTCCTTTAAGACAGGAATCGGGGGTGGTGTATGGTGGGCCTTGGCTAGGTGTGCGAGCATTCTCCCTGCCTTCTCTCCCTGCTCGTACACTCCAACTTTAGAAAAGTAGAGACGGTTTTGCGCACTGGCTTTTAGACTCATAGAATATTTGTCCTGGACTACTGGCAGTAGCTTAAAATTCTCAGGAGTAGGGGCTAGAGCAGCACGGGCATCACATACAGCTATCTCCTCTTCCAAGACCTGGGTTGCAAGCCTAGACTGCTTCTTAAAGGCAATAATATCCGCTGCTATGCAATTCCGGATATATATCTTAAGGGAGTCCCAAATAGGTAGAATACTAGGGATACCCGAATTTAGTTCCAGGAATTCTTGTATCACAGCTTCTACATCCTTGTGGTTGTCCAAAATGTTCAACCAAACTGGATGGATAGAGAGGCGAGGTCTAGGCTTATGCAGGGCAGTGAGCTTAAGTTGGAGAGGGGCATGGTCAGAGATACCCCTAGGGAGATAGCAGGAAAATGCGACATGAGGGACCGCAGCTGCATTCACAAAGGCCAGGTCTATTCTAGAGAGCGCCTGCTGGGCGACTGTATAGCAGGAGTATAGTTTTTTAGCTGGGTTTGTGACACGCCAGATATCCAGTAACTCCAACCCTTGAATCATTCTGCTTAGCCTAGTGTGTTGCGGGGGTGGTCTGTCTAAACGCTTTAACAGTCTATCAACCTCTGGACACATGACTTCATTAAAATCCCCTGCTGCTATGACCAAGGCATGAGGGTATAGAAGGAGTTGGTCAGCTAGGCATTGAAGTACCCGAGCATCAAATGGCGGGGGGATATAAATATTCGCCAGCAAAACCTCCCGTGAATGAATGTGACCATGTAGGAAAATATATCTGCCTTTAGGATCAGATTTAATGCTACCAAAAACAAAGGGTACAGATTTACCGATTAGGATGGACACCCCTGAGGAATGAGTCGAGAATTCAGCATGGTATGCCCATCCCACCCAGGGTCTTCTCAGAGCCATCACCTTGGAACCAGTTAGGTGGGTTTCCTGCAGGAATGCAATGGAGGTGGCATGTCGCTTCAGGAAATCCATAACCAATCTACGTTTTATTGGGCAGTTCAGACCCCTTACATTCCAGCTAGTGAGGTTAATCGCCATTTTCCTGTCTACCCAGTTGCAACAGCATAAACACCATAAACATTGCAGTACATTTCAAATCGGTTCTTTGAGCATAAAGAAAAAAAATTGCAGAAAAAAGTTTAACAATAGGCTTAGAGATGTGTAACAACAGAACAACTCTATGCCGCCCACAAAAAAATCCCCCCTCCCCTTCCACCTCATATCTAACAAAAGGTAGAACTCGAGCCCAAAACTTAACCCGTTTGCACATCCTGGTTGGGGGCGGGTCGTGCCAGTCTGTTGGCGCCACTAATCGTGAACAAATTTAGCGGCTTCAACCAACAAACTAAAAGTCAAAAAAGTCAAATAAAAAACAAAAAGGGAAAAAGTCGCACCTTGGGAAGTAAAAAAAAAAGGAACCCACAGGTTCAGAATATGAAAATAAATGATAACCTGCCAGGGAACAAAACAGGATAGCAGCGGCACATTCGGCCTTAATAAAACGGTAGACCAAGCCAAGGTAGAATTAGTGTTCTGCCGGGAAACTCAAAGAGTCACTTCTTAGGTGTTGGAATTAAGGCCAAGTCCCAGACAGTGCGACAATGCCCGGCCGGGCAGAGATGACGGAGTAAAGCCTCCCGCAAGGCATGGCAAAAGGCATACATGTACAGTACTCACAGAGAGAGCGCGGTAGATCCGTAGAACGTGTTAATTCACACCCCTCGCATCCAACCACTGGTTCAGATCCTGTGGTGCCGTGAAAAACAGGGTGCGATCATCCGCTTGTACCCGGAGCCTGGCCGGATACAGCATGGCATACGTGAGCCCAGCATTGCGGAGTCGGATCTTGCAGCTCTGGAATCCCGCGCGTTGTCGCTGGACCTCCATAGAATAGTCAGCATAGATGGAGACAGTGGCATCTTGATAATGCAGCTGACCCTGTACTCTCGCCAGAGCAAGCACCTTGTCTCGATCCCTTGCGTTGAGGAGTTTAGAGATCAACGGCCTAGGCGGGGCTCCCGGAGGCGACTGCCTGGTAGGTAACCGGTGCGCCCGTTCAATAGTAAACGTCGGGGAAAGTTGGGCTGCTCCAAAGGTGGTCTTGAGCCAGGTTTCAAGAAAAGTTTCGGGAGCGGCCCCCTCAGCCTTTTCGGGGAAGCCCACGAACCGCAAGTTACTACTACGCAGGCGATTTTCCAAATCATCCGATTTGCGCTGACATTCCACCATCATTTTTTGCATTGCACGATATTGGGCGGGTAACTCACTGCACGAGTCCTCAAGATTTCTCACCCGCGACTCCACTGCCGTAGTTCTTTCCCTCAGCTTTTGGAGATCGTGCTTGATAATGGACAAATCGATTTTGATTTCGTCAGTCTTGGATTGTATAAGAGTTGTACAGGTATCATTAGCAGCCCTGATTTCTTCTCAGAGTAACACCTTCCGGTTGTGGGTCACCGACTCTGTTATCAGTGGTAGAGTCCTCCGTCTCATTCTCCCTCACAGGTGAAGAGCGTTGCGCAGCCAGGCCTTTACCGCCGCCATTTTGAGACGAGTTTCTGGCATACTTGTCCAGCCGGGATGCAGCCTCTGAAGCCCTTTTCTGTGCTTTATTCTGCCCCATGAGCTCTCTCTGGGGTAAGGGAGGTTGTAGTGAGTGCTCCAGCTCCAAAAATAAAGGAAATATTGCAGGTTATTCAGGATATTAGCAGGGTATGCTGCGGAGCTCCACCAAGTGCGTGCTATCCCATCAGCAGTCAGGCCACGCCCCCGAGTCAATAACTTTTCCCAGTTTTTAAAAATTAGGTACCTCGGCTTATACTCGGGTCAGCTTATACCCGAGTATATATGGTAACAACACATTAAAGAAAAAATTTAAATAAGAGATAAGAGGCTTCATTTACCCAAAATCAGTGTAGTTGCTGTGTGAATAAATTGCATTTATTTGACATAGGGCAACCTTAGAGCTACCAACGCCTCTGAAGGTGACCTGCATCAATGGACACTGTCAATGTGCACCTAAAGAATCAGATGCACCTGTTTTTTCAGTTGCAGTTGAAGTGATGCCATCTGGAATTTCCAGATGCGTCCGGTTCATGTTGATGCACAAATACAAGTCTGCACATTTATATACATTAGCCACAATTGTATGCAGCTAATTTCCTCATAGCAGATGTAATTACCCTAAAAGTATTGGAAAAGAAGCTGCATTGCAAGTTAACATATGGTGCGTGCGTCCAAAATGTAGGTGGCAATATTGGGCAAAGATCTTCTTGCCAAATCAGCAGTTTTTGAGGTGTATGGGATTTTTAAAGGCATATTTATCAAATGGTGAACTTTCACTAGCACCCTTTGATAACTATGCCTTTAAAAAACCCATAGAAATGAATGGAGAGAGGCGGTATTTCACTCTACTGACTGTGATCTCTAACTTCACTCATTGATAAATCGACCCCATTGAGTTTAAATGAAATTTAAGGGGCATCTGTGGTGTGTTTTATCTCCAGCCACTAGAGGGCTTCAGTTGATATTAAAGGACCAGTAACATCAAAAAAAAAAGTTTTAAAATTCATTAGTGCACAATGAAAAATAAACACCAAGACAAATTAAACTTTTAAATAGCAAAGCCTTTATTAAGAAATAACTTACAGAAAGTCCACTTCCTGTCCTCTTCAGAAACGGCGAAAAGGCGACCATTTTTTCAACCTTACACTTAGACACATGTCCATTGAGTTCAACTTTTTTATTTTTTTATTTTTTTTAATCTACCTATCTGCCAGTTGATCCAGAGGAAGTCAAAAAACCCATCTGAAGCCTCTCCAATTTGCCTTAGAGGGGGAAAAATTTCTTCCTGACTCCAAAATGGCAATTGGACTAGTCCCTGGATCAACTTGGACTATGGGCTATTTCCCATAACCCTGTATTCCCTCACTTGCTAAAAAGCTATCCAATCCCTTCTTAAAGCTATCTAATGTATCAGCCTGTACAACTGATTCAGGGAGAGAATTCCACATCTTCACAGCTCTCACTGTAAAAATCCCCTTCCGAATATTTAGGCGGAACCTCTTTTCTTCTAATAGGAATGGGTAACCTCGTGTCAGCTGGAAAGACCTACTGGTAAATAAAGCATTAGAGAGATTATTATATGATCCCCTTATATATTTATACATAGTCATATCACCCCTTAAGCACCTCTTCTCCAGCGTGAACATCCCCAATTTGGCCAGTCTTTCCTCATAGCTAAGATTTTCAATATCTTTTACCAGCTTAGTTGCCCTTCTCTGTACCCTCTCTAATACAACAATGTCCTGTTTGAGTGATGGAGACCAAACCTGTACAGCATATTCTAGATGGGGCCTTACAAGTGCTCTATACAGTGGAAGAATGACCCCCTCCTCCCTTGACTCTATGCCCCTTTTAATACAGCTCAAGACCTTATTTGCCCTTGATGCTGCCGACTGGCATTGCTTGCTACAGCCAAGTTTATCATCTACAAGGACTCCAAGGTCCTTTTCCATAATAGATTTGCCTAGTGCAGTCCCATTAAGGGTATAAGTGGCTTGGATATTTTTACATCCCAGGTGCATGACTTTACATTTATCAACATTGAATCTCATTTGCCACTTAGCTGCCCAGATTGCCAGTTTGTCAAGATCATGTTGCAAGGATGCCACATCCTGGATGGAATTAATTGGGCTGGATAATTTTGTGTCATCTGCAAACACTGATACATTACTTACAACACCCTCCCCTAAGTCATTAATGAACAAGTTAAATAAAAGTGGACCCAATACTGAGCCCTGGGGGACCCCACTAAGAACCTTACTCCAAGTATAGAATGTCCCATTAACAACCACCCTCTATACCCGATCCTGTAGCCAGTTTCCTATCCACGTGCAAACGACTTCATTAAGCCCAACAGACCTTAGTTTAGAAAGCAGTCGTTTGTGGGGCACAGTATCAAACGCTTTGGCAAAATCCAAATAGATCACATCTACTGCCCCCCCACTGTCCAGAATCTTACTTACCACATCATAAAATGCAATCAAATTCGTCTGACATGACCTATCGTTCATAAAGCCATGCTGATTGTTGCTCATAATGCCATTCATTAGGACAAAATTTTGAATGTGATCCCTTAACAAGCCTTCAAATAATTTGCCCACCACAGATGTCAAGTTTACTGGCCTATAATTGCCAGGCTGAGATCGTAATCCCTTTTTAAATATTGGAATAACATCAGCTTTTCTCCAATCCATAGGCACCATACCAGATGACAGTGAATCTGAGAAAATCAGAAATAAGGGCTGGTCTAAAACTGAACTAAGCTCTCTAAAAACCCAGGGGTGTATGCCATCAGGCCCTGGAGCCTTGTTTACATTAATTTGTATTAAAGCTTTTTGAATCATATCCTGAGTCAGCCACTGACTAGATTGAGCTGAACCATTCATGCAGTTATAAAGTGAGCTTGTGAACCCAGACTCATCTATTGTATACACTAAAGAAAAGAACTGATTTAACACATTTGCCTTTTCTGTATCTGTTACAACCATAGTGGTACCATTATTTAATGGAGCAACACTCTCAACCTGCATCTTTTTACTATTAATATATTTAAAAAACTTTAGGGTTAGTTTTCACCTCCACCGCAATTAACTCTTCATTTCTTTTCTTAGCCTTCCGGATTGCTGATTTACAACATTTATTACAGTGTTTATATTCATTAAATGCAGCTTTTGTCCCTACAGATTTGTAGTTTTTAAATGCCTTTCTCTTCTTTCCCATTAATTTCTTTACTTCTGTATTAAGCCACACAGGATGATTCTTAGAGCTTCTACATTTAGTCCTTAAGGGAATAAATTGAGAACAGTAATGATTTAATATCATTTTAAGGGACAACCATTTCTGTTCTGTGTTTTTAGCTGAAAACCTAATGCCCCAATCAATGCTCTGTAGGGCAGCCCTCAAGGCACTAAAATTAGCTTTTCCAAAATTCATGGTTTTTGTTGCTCCTCAACAACCTGTGCTAAAAAATTGTTGTGCAATAAGTTTATAAACTTGTTCCCATTAACTAATCTAGCAGTACCGTTGCTCCAGTCAATATCTGGGTAATTAAAATCCCCCATTATCATTACTTTACCTAAACTAGCAGCCTTTTCTATTTGCATGAGGAGCTTCGCCTCCTCCTCCTCACTTACATTAGGGGGTCTATAGCATACGCCTACAATTTATTTGCTGGATTCTTTACAATTGGTGAAGAACTCCACCCATACGACTTCTACCCCCCTCATTTTCTAACATAACCTCCTCCTTTATATGAGCTTTTAAAGGACCAGTAACATCAACATTTTTTTTAAAAAAATTTGTTAGTATACATCGAAAAATATACACCAACACAAATTAAACTTTAAAATTGCAAAGCCTTTATTAAGAAATAACTTACCGAAACTCCACTTCCGCTCCTGTACAGAAAAGGCGACACGGCGATGATCCATCCTGCGGCATTCTATTTCTCCTCCCTGGCTATCGCCCATATTGTACTGACAGCGTGTGAAGCTGTGTTCTGAATTTCGGATCCCTTGATGTACTGCATGAAAATAGCCTGAATGAAAAAAACCCAGGACAAGCGCAGCCACGGAAGGACTGAGTGGGAACTGTGCAAGCAGCCACTGTCGGGATTTTATCTCTCACCCGGCTCTGGGGCGCCTTTCTAGTGCGATTGGATTTGGATCTCACCAAGGACCTCTGTACATGGACATTACCTCTCCAGAAGCTGTGAGGCAATGCACAGCTCCGCTGTCTACTTCCAGCACATCCTTTGGCTACGCGTATCAATTTGTAAGCAGTTACTACGGCTGCCGGTTATCTCAGTCCCACAACTTATCATCTGCCCCCGAATGGATACTACTTGCCAGTCTTCCCCGCCTGCTCCTCGTCGCCGCCACCCTGTTTGGGAGGACTGAGTGGGAACTGTGCAAGCAGCCACTGTCGGGATCCGACATAAGGGAGGGATGTCCATAGACAGCAGCGCATCATGTCTGGGCCAGTTGGCTACTGATCCCCGGCACTACTAACAAGTCCAAGTCCAGGGACCTGCCTGATAGGAACTGGCAAAACTGGGATAAAATGCAAACTCCTTCTCCCTGGAGGAGGGGTTGCTGGGCTCTGGGTATTTCTCGGCCGGTTGATAAGTTGTGGGACTGAGGCTTTGGGTATTTCTCGGCCAGATGATAAGTTGTGATACCCGGCAGCCGTAGTAACTGCTTCCAAATGGATACGCGTAGCCAAAGGACGCGCTGGAAGAAGACAGCGGAGCTGTGCATTGCCTCGCAGCTTCTGGAGAGGTAATGTCCGTGTACAGAGGTCCTTGGTGAGATCCAAATCCAATCGCACTAGAAAGGCGCCCCAGAGCCGGGTGAGAGATAAAATCCTGTCAGTGGCTGCTTGCACAGTTCCCACTCAGTCATTCTGTGGCTGCCCTTGTCCTGGGTTCTTTTCATTCAGGCTATTTTCGTACAGTACATCAAGGGATCCGATATGCAGAACGCAGCTTCACATGCTGTCAGTACAATATGGGCGATAGCCAGGGAGGAGAAATAGAATGCCGCAGGATGGATCATCGCCGTGTCGCCTTTTCTGTACAGGAGCGGAAGTGGAGTTTCGGTAAGTTATTTCTTAATAAAGGCTTTGCAATTTTAAAGTTTAATTTGTGTTGGTGTATAGTTTTCGATGTATAATAACGAATTTCTTTAAAAAAATTTTTGATGTTACTGGTCCTTTAAATCCTGCCTAACATACAGACATACCCCTCCTCCTTTTCTATTGCCTCTATCCCTCTGAAACAAAGTATAGCCACTGATATTTACTGCCCAGTCATGCGACTCATTCAGCCATGTTTCGGCCACACCAATCACATCATATTTTCCTTCCAACACCAGCAGCTCCAGCTCTCCCATTTTACCAGTCAGACTTCTTGCATTTGTAAACATACATTTAATACTGGTACCATATTGAACATATGACATGTGGTCCTCCCTATCCTTAACAGTATCCCCAGCCAAATCTCCTCCCCCATTTTCCCTTTCTTTGCCCACTATCTCATCTAACCTGTCTTCCACTGAATCTTTTACTGAACCCTCCCCCCCCCACATCTAGTTTAAAATCTCCTCCAACCCTCTAGCCATCTTCTCTCCCAAAACAGCTGCCCCATCATCATTGAGGTGCAGCCCATCCCTAGCAAAGAGCCTGTAGCCGACTGAAAAATCTGCCCAGTTCTCCAAAAACCCAAAACCCTCCTCCCTACACCAGCCACGCATTAATCTCCCTACGCTCCCGCTGTCTCCTTAGCGTTGCTCGTGGCTCAGGTAATATCTCTGAGAAAATTACCTTGGAAGTCCTCACCCTCAGCTTTGCACCTAGTTTTTCAAAATCATTTTTGAGGACTTCACCAACTCCTCTAACTTTTTCATTGGTACCTATGTGTACCAAGACCGCTGGGTCTTCCCCAGCCCCTCCCAATAATCTGTCCACTCGTTCCACCACATGCCGAACCCTAGCACCAGGCAAGCAGCAGACTGTTTGGCATGTAGGGGCCTTGCGACAGATTACCCTATCCACCTTTCTAATAATTGAATCCCCTATAACTAGAACCTGCCTTTCCTTCCTTGCAATCCCCCCACCACCCGTATTAGAGCCACTGCCTCCCGGGGTGCTCCGAGAGTCAGCCTGCTCCATACACGCCAGTTCATAGTTTTCCTCCCCAGCATCTTCAGCTAAAACGGCGAATTTGCTGTTTTGGACAAACTGTGGACCAGCCCCCCTACTCTTCTGTCCCCTACTTCCCCTCTTGACTGTCACAAACCTTCCTCCCTCATTAGCCTCCACCGCCCCTTCTCCTCCCCCCACTCCACTAGCCCCTGCCAGCGGTTGCTCTGCGAGCCTCCTATCATTCCCCTCGTTTGCCGATGCTCTCAGTGCTGCAAGTTCACCCCTTAGAGCAGGGGTCAGCAATATTTACTATCAAAAGAGGCATTTTGCCCCCTCTTCCACTAAAGAAAAATAGTCTGGAGCCGCAATACATACCACCGCTTATAAACTTTTAAAGGTTTTAACCTTTTTTTAATTTTAACTGTTACAACAACAGAATACAACAAACAGAAGTACAGTGTACATGTGTAGGCCTACTTTGAAATAAATTAAACACTGAATAGTCCTATTAAATCCTAGTGTTCTCATCTGTTTATAGGTGAGGGCTATAGACGTCATTAAAATATGCCTCACATCCACGTCTACAGCCCTCGCACCTGCTGCAGCTGGACTCTGGAGGCTTCTCTCGTCTTGAATTTGTGACCACAGTAAGGACCGTGATGAATCATCTTGCTGCGGCTAGGTCTTGCCTGTCACTACTGGGATGTCTATACAGCCCTCGCACCTGCTGGCGGCTTCCTGAATGTGCAACCGCGGTAAGCTAACCGAGGGTTGTATAGACGGCATGACAGACAAAGCCGCAAGACTGAGCCACAACAAGCAGCATGAAGAGCCGCATGAGGCTCCGGAGCCGCGGGTTGCCTACCCCTGCCTTAGAGTCTGCAGCTCAGATTCCAAGATGAAAACCCACCGACATCTCTCACATGTAAATACTGCATGGAACTGCTGCTCCAACACCACATACATGTGACAAGACACACACTGAGTAATACCAGCAAACCCACTCATATTTACACTGGGTACTTACAGTCTCCCAAATGTAATTCCTCACAAACGCCTTATTGGTTTTAAACGCCTTAAGGTTTTTAACACTTAATTCACATGCAAACACTTAGATCACATGCAACACTCGCTAAGCAGCTCCCACACTCGCTTTGCCTTTTGCCTAAGTTTAAGGTTTCAACCAGAGCACACAAAGCCTGCTCAGAATTTGGTCTTATTTATACCTGTATGACCAGCCAGTCTGGAGTTGTGGACTGTCTTTAAAGTTTCTAGACAAGCTCCTGCTGAAACAAAAACCTTGGTACCAAAGAATAATAAATCACCCTTCTGAGATAACTTAGCTTGAAGAGCAGGATCCAGTTGGGTGAATGATGAGAGTTGTTTAAGGTACTCTATCAATGAATCTTGTAAGAGAAGAAAGTTATTTGGTCTCAGGATGGTTTCAGGATAGTCTCCAGGATTCATATCAGAAGAATGCATACAGGACAAGGCATCTGCTTTAGTGTTATTGATACGGGGCCACTAAGTGATGTGAAAATGAAACCGTATCTATGATCCGTATAAATAAAAACTGGATGATTAGCCTCTTCATTCCTCAAGAGCAAGCTTGATGGCCAGCAACTCATGATCAGAGACATCATAATTAGTGATGGGCGAATTTGTGGTTTTTCTATTCGCCGCAAAATTTGGTGAAACGGTGCGGGCGTCTCTTTTTTTGACGCCGGCTTCCGTTTTTTGCATTTTCGCAGCGGTTTTGCGAATTTATTTGCCGGCAGGGAAACGCGGGAATTCACCGCAAATTCATGCCTCACTAATTTGAAAGTACCTGGGGTTGGAACAGGACTTGCCATGCCATGGAAAGAGGATGGAGAGTTTGAACGCCAGCAACGTGTGCACCGATATTGACGAATTTGCACCAAAACATGTCTACGTGAATGGTGAAGCACCATCCCAGATGCCCGCATCTGAGAATGTGAGAACCAGGGAGGATAGATACCCCGGTAAATGACCTTACAACTGCTGTGTACACAAGCACTCTGAATAAAAGTTTTGATCAGTGTCAGTTTACAGAATAACTCATGGTGCCAGAAGTGCACTTGTGAACAAGCTACAGCTCCAGTCATTACAATGTCAGCATGGATCTCCTGAAGCAGCCTCCTGAACTAAGCATGCAAATTAAATTAAATTTAATGAGTAGAAATACATGCCGTCACAAGTTTTGGAAGTGGGAATAATCACTTACAAATGATGCTCACAAAATATAAAGTTTTTGAAGGACTTGAAAATTTGCCAATAACCCATACCCACAAACTGGTGCAGGGTGCAAAGCCTGTTGTGCATGCAAGATGCAAAGTGCCAGTGGCTCTCACATAGAAACTTGTGTTGCAAAGCATGGAAACAAAAGCATGATGCTAGGGGGCCCCATGAGACCCTAATTATTGAGCAATTTCAACATTATTGGTAAAAACTGACAACCTCTGGATATGTTGGGTGCCCTAAAATAAATTTTCTGTGGGGCCCAGCAACATTTTGTTACACCACTGAATATCACAATGCTAAGTTAGAAGACATTAAAAAATCCTTCCGTATTTTGATCCTTCCATGCCAAGTAAATGTCCTACTGATACATAACAAAAGGCCTTGGGGCAGTTCTTCTTCAAAAAATGAATGACTCTTGGTTGCCAGTGGCTTATCCATCCAGAACACTTCAGAAAATACCTTCGCTGATGACATTTCTGCACATGTGAATTTAGTTAAGACAACTTCCAGAGTAAGTCATGCCCTGTAGTCTCAAATAGCCAAGGCTACAGAACAAGATGAAATACTGATGAAAGTCAAACATGCCATTGAGAACAATAATGGCCATTAGGTGTTCCTTTTGCATAAATACAATATCTTCATGAATTCTCTGAAGTCGATGGTGTCCTGTTCCAAGGCTCTAGAATTGTTATTAGGAACAGGACACACCGGCACAACATGGGTAATTTCAGCAGGTAAAACCTTGCTCGTTTATTGCGGATGCAACGTTTCGGGGCGTGACCCCCCGAAACGTTGCATCCGCAATAAACGAGCAAGGTTTTACCTGCTGAAATTACCCATGTTGTGCCGGTGTGTCCTGTTCCTACGTTGTTTCTGAGGTTGCCCATTCCCTCTAGCATCGAGCACCTGGGAGTCGCTGAAGTCTGGACGGCCAGGGTGTGCGAGTGTAAGTCTTTCTTCTAGAATTGTTATTCCCTCATCAATGATCAAATTAGATTTATCAAGTCTTCATAAAGGTCATATAGGAATAGAGAAAATTAAAAGGAGAGCACGCACATAGCTTAACTGGCCAGGTGTTAAGCCATGAATGAAGATATTGTGCAATTTATTAGTCGGTGTCAGGCTTGCCAAAAGTATCACAATAAACAAGCAAAGAATCCTTACCTTAATATAAACTATCCCGTCTCTCCTTTGGGGGGAATTGGTATGGATATTTTCACTTTTAGGTGACAGTACTATCCAGCAGTTATGGACTACTTCTCAAACTATCCTGAACTGGCAAAGCTACAAGATTTGCAAGCTGAAGAGATAGTCAAGCATGCTAAGTCAATTCTATCTAGACATTGCATACCTATTGTTGTTGTCACTGATAATGGTCCTCAATTCTCCTACATGTGAATTCATACATCTGATGTCAAGTCCAGACCATCCTGAGGGCAATAGCTTGGCAGAAGCAGTAATATACATACTAAAACTATACTCAAAAAAGCATGGGTTTCGAAGGAAATCCCCTGTTTGGCGTTGATGGGTTACCTTGCAGCTCCACAAAGCTGTGGAAAGTCTCAAGCAGAACTTCTGTTTGGGCATCAGATTGTTATTAGAGTTTGACCACTCAACCATGGCCACCATACCAGGATGAAACAGTGGTGTACAAAAAGCTTAATTTTAGAACCAATCAAAATTAAGTTCATGCCAAATATCCCAGAGAACTTCCACCTTTGAGTGACAATAGTAGAGTTCACATTCAAACTTCCAAATCTTGGGAAGTGCCTGCCGATGTGATTCACAGACTGAGCCCAAGGTCATATGTGGTTCGTACAGATACAGGGCAGACTCTGCGTAGTAATCACAGACATCTTTTACAAATTCCAGAGGAACAAGTACCCTCTGCCCAGGTCAGTGAAACCAATTATAGCACAACAGATGCAACACAAGAGCCCCCTCATTCTGGGGAAATGCCTGCCACAGGAAGTCTGTGAAGCAACAGCCAAGAACAAGACAGACATGAAGTGACTTCATCTAGATGAGTTATTCACAAACTTGCATCTAATTGAATAGTGCTTAAGTTCTTATTTTAGACTTTGACTCCCTGAGACCTTCAGTCAAAATTTGAAAATGTAAATGCATTAAATCTGTTATAACTAATGCAGGGCCGGAACTAGGGGTAGGCAGAGTAGGCACTTGCCTAGGGCGCAATCACAGAGGGGCACACTTTTCAGCAAGAGACTCTTTTATTTATTGTGAGGGACAGTCACCTGCCCTTAGCCATTCTGGTGCTGTGGTGCATGATGTGAATATTAAACTGTTCTTCGCTTGCGACTGTTCTCTGCTTGTGCGCATCCAATCCCCCTCCTTATCTCCTGTCACTTATCCGACGCTGCCTAATTAGTGCGCGCATGCTCAAGGCATTCAGACGGCTGGCGGGAGAAGCGACTGGAATCAGTGTTTTGGCGTGGCAGAAACAGACTTTACTTCTGATTTTAAGGGGTTGATGACCTGCATCATATATAGCAACTTGTTAAGGTACATGGGAAAATCAGGAATGGGGCGGAGGTTGAGTGCTAGCTGGCTGTTTTTATTAATTATAATACTGGCAGCGCATCTGATCTGAGGGTAAATTTAAAGATGTACTACACACAGACTAGACTCTGTGCAGTGTCATTGTGGGTTGGTGATGTGTTCTTGTGCTGTGACTGGGGGGTGGAGGGCTGTGGTACGGGAGGTGTTTGGTTTGGTTACATGTGCTGTGACTGAGGGGGGGGGGCTGCTGCATCATGTGTGCTGTTATTATTTATCTTTAGGTTTGGGCTAATGTGCTGCCTGTAACTGTTTTGACAGTATATTTATTAAAAAATAAAATATTTTTAAATGCAAATAGGTTAGATTTGTTTAGCAATAAATACATGCTATTAATAATAATAATTTGCTGTGCCTTAGCTATACATCATCAGACGATCCTTGTGATGCTGGCTTCATTTGTTCTAGGGCTGGGCCTCAGACCTCACTCCTTGTTGGTCATAGTATATGATTTACTTTCTATAGTATCTACTATGATGGTGCATTGAAGCTGCCCTGGCCTATGTGTTATATTGTGATGAATTAAACAAATACATTACATTAAATTCACTCTTTGTGTCAGTTGGTATTCTTTTTTTTTTTTTTTTTTTTTTAAATTATTTAGGTTTTTGTTCAGCATCTCTCCATTTTGTAATGTAAGCACCTACTTGGTTGCTAGGGGACAATTTAACCTAACAACCAGGTATTGCTTTGAGTGAGAGTTCTACTGCCTTCTTTATTAAACATTCCCTTCTTAATTTGATTTTCTTAAACTAAAAAGGTAAATTGGTAAGGTGGGAAATTGTGATATAAGAATACTGGGGGGGTGGGGTGGCGCAGATTGAAGCACTTGCCTAGGGTGCCAAACTATGTTGGCCCAGCACTGCTATAATGTTATAGTACTTATTTCTTTTCATCTTTCTTATTTTCACAGGCTGAAAGGGGAAGATGTGGTGTGTTTTACCTCTGGCCACTAGAAGGCTTCAGTTGATAACTGTTTCTGGTGTTCTTACTTTTAGCCACTTTGTTGGTCCAGGTACTAAAATACAGCATGAGGCTCAACTGCTGTGTACCACAAGCATTCTGAATAAAAGTATGGTGGCGTATGTGGTGGCGTATCAGGGAGTGCACTGACTGACTTATGTCATATGTATTCATATTATATATATGTATTCATATTATATATATGTATTCATATTAGAGTGCCTAAAGTCCTTTCAGAATTTCCAAATTAGGAAATCCGGGCAGGACATTGAAGTTAATGACATAGCGATCAGCCAATCACTGATTGCCACATCATCTGTTCTGCCCCCAATTTCACTGTTCTGCCCCAAGTCACTGGCCGGCCCCCAATGTCATCCTCCCCGCCCCTTGCCCATTTTCCAAGAACTGCAAAGGTAACCCTAGTGATATTAAAGGTTTTGATTGGATCAGACAGACTCTAGGATTTGACTAAATTAAAATACTGTTAAAAAGACTGAGGTTGAGCTGAAACTTGAACCAATTTTGTAGTTTTTTTGTCTGGAATCCAATGTTCCTTCCTAAATTTCTTTTAGACTGTGTGCAAATTATAATTATTTTGTGCAAAATTTAAATGACAACTAAACCCTAAAAATTAATATGGTTAAACATGACATATTTTATATACTAAACTTATTGCACCAGCCTAAAGTTTTAGCTTGTCAATAGCAGCAATGATCCAGGACTTCAAACTTGTCACAGGGGGTCATCATCTTGGAAAGTGGGCTCTGAGCAGCTGTTGAGAAGCTAAGCTTAGGGGTCATCGCAAATTTATAATCCGAAAATAAGGTTGACCTGTAATACATGCTGATGCTACATAGCTGATTATTAAATTCTGATGCTAGTTGCACTGGTTTCTGTGCTGCCATGTAGTAATTATCTGTATTAATTACTAATCAGCATTATATTGTGACATTTATATTCTATGTGTACTGTATATTGTGAGTGGGTCAGTAAGTTACAGCAGCACAGAGTATGTGCAGTGAAGAAGATGGGGTCTACTGGGGCATCTCTGGAGACACAAATTTTTCCTGCTAAAGGGTTGTGGTTGCCTTGGGCTGGTACAGAAGCCCAAAACATAATGTACAACATTACTAACCTACTTATTTAGTTAAACTTTAGTTCTCCTTTAAGGACCAGTTTATAAATGTGTGTGCAGCACTGTGGAGACCACCACTTTGGAAAAAAATGTTTCTTAACTTTAAATGAAAAGGAAAGGCTGTATTTACATGGGCCAAAAGTTTAGGCATCCCCAAGTGATTGTATATACTTACCTCACACCCCGGCTAGTGCTCCTATCAGCAGAAAACTACACCGTCCCAGGGTTTTTCCAGCGAGCGATTGCCTTCCTTTTTCTTTTTACGTGTGGGTGAAAAAAAAAGCCAAAACTTTAATAAGGACGTCGGCTATTTTGTTCTACTGCGCATGCGTCTGCCCTAGGAAATTTGAAGAAAGAAGAAGAAGAAAGCCGATCGTTGGACCGGTGGAATTTTCTCCTAATAGGAACTACGGCCCAGGGTGTGAGGTAAATAGGGTGCCTAACCTTTGGCACCCCAAGTAAATAGGCCTTTCCTTCTCCTTTAAAGGAGAAGGAAACCCCCTGGGCGCAAAAGCCCTCCCCCCTCCCCTGTGTTGCCCCCCCTCCCCCCTGGCCTACCTGTCCCCCTGGGCAAATGCCCCTAACTTGTTACTCACCCCTCTGCGCAGGTCCTGTCCACGGAGTTCACAGTCGCCATCTTCTCCCACGCGCGTCTTCTTCCTGCTCTGACCGGCGTCTTCTGGTGCATGCGCAGTAGGAACAGTTACCGGCTCTACTGCGCATGCGCCGAATGTCACGAAGTCGGAAAACTTTGTGACATTCGGCGCATGCGCAGTAGAGCCGTACCGCAAAAGGGGCGGATCCATGGGAGTAGCATCACAAAAGGGGCGGGCCATGTGGAGTGGTGCCACAAAAGGGGCGGGGCCACCGCCAAAAGCAGACGAAAATGTAAGTTTTCATCTGCGGCCAGGGGATTTTGTAAATGGTATTACAAATTACGGGCAGCTACATAGCCGGTAAATTTGTAATACCGGCCCCGGCCCTGGCAGGTGTTTTACCGGCTAGGCCAGTAAAATACCGACCGGGTGGCAACCCTATTCTCACCTTGCCTCATGGCAGGAGCGGCCCTGCCCTTAATAATTGAGAGGATTTCCAGCATGCCAGCACCCACCCAGAATGAAAGCTCGATCCATTGTACCAATCACATGGCGGACTTGTTGAGGGATACATTGATAACATTACATACCTCCCAACATTTTAGAAGTAAAAAGAGGGACAAAAAAATTTTTGGCAGGTAGCGCAGCGATTTTTTTGGCCACGCCCATTTCTGTGGCCACACCATGTTCATTTTACAAAATTTTCCAGGTTATGAAAGTTTGAAAATAATTCTCCTTATCTAAACTGTTTTTTTGTGTCTCAAAATTGTTACATAGGGGCAAATTCTCTAAGCGCCGAAGCGCCGAACGCTAGCGTTACTTCGCTAATGTTTGGCATTTTCGTTACTGCGCAAATTCACTAACGAACGCTGGCGTAGTTTCGCTAGTGTTACTTCGCACCCTTACGCCTGGCGAAGTTTCGCTAGCGACGTAACTACGCAAATTCACTAACGCGCGAAGTGTACTGAACGCTACCTTTTACGCTAGACTTCCTTCGCCACCTCAGACCAGGCGAAGCGCAATAGAGTAGATAGGGAGTGCTTCAAAAAAAGTCAACATTTTTTCTAAGTCCCAAAAAACGCTGGCGTGTTTTCTACATTATGGGTGATAGGCTGAAAAAGATCGAAAAAAATTTTGGGGCTCCCCTCCTTCCCCCCTACATTTCCTGACTCATGGCAACTTACCTAGACAGTGGGCACATGTGTAGGGCAAAATAAAATTTATTTTTGAGGTTTTGAAGTTTTTCTAGCCATTTGTAGTGCTGATACGTATTCCTCCATTGAAATTTGAATTTGGCGCCGTATGCAAATTAGCTTTCGCTAGCGTAACTTCGCTTCATTTAGCGAATCAACGCTAGCGCAACTTCGCAACCTTACGCTACCCCTGAGCGCAACTTCGTATTTTAGTGAATTTGCGAAGCGCTGGCGAAACTACGCCTGGCGAAGTGCGGCGAAGTTACGCCTGGCGCAACTACGAATCTTAGTGAATTTGCCCCAAAGTATCTTATTTTCACCTGTTAGCTGTTCTGTGCTCTCTGCTAAAAGTAAAAAGAAAGAACTTACACTCGCACACCCTGGCCGTCCAGAAAAATGCGAATCCCAGGTGCTCGATGATAGAGGAATTTGGCAACCTCAAAAGCAACGTAGAAACAGAACACACCGGCACAACATGGGTACTACTAGCAGGTATAACCTTGCTCGTTTATTGCGGATGCAACGTTTCGGGGCGTGACCCCTTTCTCAAGCATACCGGATATTAGTGCACATAGAATTTAAAAGCATAGCAATTAAGTTAATTAGTGAAAGAAGTGTTACATTCAATTAATGAAAAACGGTACAAGTGCATAAATATAGGCCAATAAAAAAATGAATAGTCCAAACTACAAAAATTCTTGGAAAAAATCCTTAAAAAGTCCTTGAAAAAAATTTTTTGAAAATGTGACAAAAAAATTACAGTGTCCGTTTTGTAAAATTGAATAAAAACGAATAAAAATATACTGTATTTCAGTCCATTCTTGCGCTACTTGCGTTTATATTGGTAAAAAACTGTGTCCAACAATAATTATTAACCACAAGTATAAAGTGTCCAGTGCAGTAAAGGTAACAACATTCAGTACAAAATGTATCAATATAATATACCAATATAATGTTTAACAGGTGTCACAAATTTTTTTAAAAAATACTTTGTTTCAAATCTGCTACATGCTCATAAGGAAAAACATTTTTAAACAATACTAAGACAAATTAGACATGTTTAATTGAATTTTATTTTATTTAATTTTAGTTTAATTTTATTTTATTTTATTTTACTTTACCTCTATTAATTAGATTTTATTTTATCTTACCCTAGCAGGAATTTTTGTATGTAACCTTTCCCTGAGGCATATGACCGCAAACTGCTTATCTAAAAGAGAAGAAAAAGTTATAGATTAATACAGGGTAAAAGTATTATAAAAAGCAGCTCAAGTTAAATTCTTCGTTCAACCTCTCTGCAGTAATAATTTCTTTTTATCCATACCTGCTTTAGGAGAAACTTTCTCAAGTATCTGCCAACGTAATTGGGAGAGTTGGTGGGATTGGGTAAAGAAGTGTTTAGCCAACAAGGTTTCACTTTTATTTTTGCCAGATTTAGTCTCAACCTTTACAGTTGTCAAAGGGGGTTTGTAGGTACGAATCGTAGACTTATGTTCGTTTAGCCTGAGTTTCATGGCCCTACTGGTTTGTCCTATGTATAATAACCCACAAGGACATTTAAGGCTGTAAATAACATCCTTCGTATCACATGTAAAGAAACCGTATATTGCGTGCTTAGTGCCTTGTTGTGGGTGAGTTACACTTGCACCAGGTATAATAGCGTTGCAATGTCCGCAATTCCTGCAGGGGTAAGTGCCACTGCTTTGAGAGCCTAAGATAGTACTGACACCCCTATTTTTATTGGGTTTTTTATTTTTAACAAGTTCCCCTATATTTCTTCCCCTCCTAAAGGAAAACAATGGTGGTACCCCAAACAAATGTCCAAATTTATGGTCAGTGGACAAAATTTGCCAATGTTTTAAGATTGTCTTTTTTAACCTCTTAGAATTTGTATCAAAGGATGTAATAAAGGGCACCCTCTGTAAGGTGGACTTATTCCTAGGTTTTCGTACAAGGGCTTCCTCACGTGGAATTGCTTCTACCTCCATTTTTGTATTCATAAGCGTATCATGATCGTACCCTTTGTCCACGAATCTCTGTACCATATTTTTAGATTCCTTATCATATAGTTCCGGGGAGGATGCGATACGCTTCACCCGCATTAATTGGCTTCTTGGCAATTCTTTAAAGAGACCAGGGGGATGAAAGCTAGTTGGTCTAAGCAGATTATTTCTGTCTGTTGGTTTAGTATACACAGTGGTAACCAGCTTAGCATCCAATACTTGAATATTGACATCGAGAAAATGTAATGTCGATGGGTTGGCCTCAAAAGTAAATTTGATAGTGGGATGTACAATGTTTAAATGATTTACAAATTCGTTTAACTTGTCCAATGATCCCAACCAAAAAAGGTATCATCCACATACCGCATGTACTGGCAAATGAGATGATTATAATCAGAATTAGAGAAAATGTGAGTTTTTTCAAAATTATCCATATAAACGTTGGCGTATGCCGGTGCCATGTTGGCACCCATGGCATAGCCTTGTAGTTGTAAAAAATAATCATCATTGTATGTGAAATAATTTTTGGTTAAGACCATATCCAAAAGCTGGCAGATGAATGTAATTTTAAAATCAGGTATGTCAGAAGCGGATAAATAGCTGCGTATACATTCAATGCCTTCTGCATGGGGGATAGAGGTAAAGAGATCTTTTACGTCTAAAGAGCATAACAGAAAATTTTGTTCAGGTAAGATGACCTTATTGAGCCTAGTCAGGAACTCAGTAGTGTCAGTGAGGCATGGTTTCAGGGATGGTAAAATCTCCTGAAGAAACGTATCAATGTAAATAGCAGGGGGTTGCCATAATGCGCCCACATTTGAAACAATAGGCCTTCCTGGAGGGTTAATGAGGCTTTTGTGTACTTTAGGTAAAAAATACACGTGTGGTATTTTAGGATGTTGTGTGAATAATAAACGAGAAACCTCTTCTGTTATTAACCCTTCCATCACAGCTGCATTTAAAATAATATTCGACTCATTTTTAAATTCAAGAGTAGGGTCACTATTCAATTTGTTATAATGAGAAATATTAAGTAAGTGGCGTTCAGCCTCTTTGTCATAGTCAATTTTGTTTAATAATACAATGCCACCCCCTTTATCCGCATTGGTAATGATGACATCAGTATTATTTTGCAATGTTTTTAATGCCTCATGCTCAGCAAATGAAAGATTTTTATTATGTTTGTTTCCATTTTTCGTTAGATATTTATTGATGTCAGCCATTACCATTGCTTCAAAGGTGTCAATGGTAGGGAAAATCCCTGGAGGAACGAAATTACCCTTTGTGCCTAATTTTGCCTTCAACGTTTTAACAAAACTGTCCTTTTGGTCAACATTTTTTTCGGCAAAATACACTTTTAATTTTAAACTTCTAGTAAATTTAAACAAATCAATCGCCATTGTAAATGGTGGCGCAGTGTAAGTAGGAACAAAGTTTAATCCTTTACTTAAAACAGAGAGTTCGTTAGTCTTTAGATCATAGGCAGATAAATTAATGACATTATTTACCTGCGCTTCCTCCATGCCGTTTGGCGTTTGGGCATGGGATTTTCGTCCATGTCCTCTCTGTGTCTTGCGTTTCTTTTTGGCTGGGGGCCCTCCCCTAAAAAAGAACTTGCAGAACTTTGTGAAGAAGCGGGTGAGGTAAGCCCCGACTCTGAATGTTGTGCTGTTAACTGCTGACACTTTATACTTGTGGTTAATAATTATTGTTGGACACAGTTTTTTACCAATATAAACGCAAGTAGCGCAAGAATGGACTGAAATATATTTTTATTCGTTTTTATTCAATTTTACAAAACGGACACTGTAATTTTTTTTTCACATTTTCAAAAAAAAATTTTTAAGGATTTTTTCCAAGAATTTTTGTAGTTTGGACTATTCATTTTTCTATTGGCCTATATTTATGCACTTGTACCTTTTTTCATTAATTGAATGTAACACTTCTTTCACTAATTAACTTAATTGCTATGCTTTTAAATTCTATGTGCACTAATATCCGGTATGATTGAGAAAGGGGTCACGCCCCGAAACGTTGCTTCCGCAATAAACGAGCAAGGTTATACCTGCTAGTAGTACCCATGTTGTGCCGGTGTGTTCTGTTTCTCTCTGCTAAAAGCCAATTAAGTGAGAAACCTTGTTTCTTTTTCTGGCTGTTCAGTGCAGAGAAAATAGGGACTTTCCAGTACAAATGAGGGACTGCAGGTTGAGCTGTCAAAAGAGGGACTGTCCCTCCAAAAAAGGGATAGTTGGGAGGTATGCATTATGTATGCACATTTTAGGTAGTTGCAGTCAAATGGCAACAGGGTCCATGAATAGGAAAGGGGATGGAACAAATAATGTATTTGGAATCTAGTTTAAGAGAAGGTTTTTTGAGATGTATGTTTTGGCAGATAACCAGACATTGTCACAGAGTACTGAGGAGATGTGTGCTTCATATGAGCAAAGATTTTTGTGCCAGAGATGATTTCTTTATGCTGTCCTCTGTAGCACTCTAAATGGAAGACATGAGAAATATTGTCAGGGAGAAAGATAGAGGATCCCAGCTGCAAACACAAAAGAATGGTGACTTTCCTTTGGAGGAGTGAGAGGCATAATTATAGGTAAATTATGCACACAGGAGAAGTTCAGCCCATATAATATGGTGTCTCAATAACTTAATTAACCCACTCAGCTATTCCATTGGACTGAGGGTGATAAAGAAAAGAAATCTGAAATATTTTCCCAAGTGATTTACAAAGAGATTACCTTTGCAGTACACCGTTTAGGGGAAAATGGGGGAAACATGTGCTGAATAAGACTTTGAGAAGACAAAGTGAGTCATCTTTCTAAAGCAATCTATTAACAGGACCAATGCTGGGAGGACCCCCTCCCATTCATCCCCCTTCCCTCCTGCCCCCCCTCACCCGCAGTAACTTTCCCCAATGTTCCTGCTTCGCTGACACTCATGCAATACAAATAGCAGGGGGCGGGGGAGGAAAGGGAGTGGTGATGAACAGGTATGGGGTGGAGCAGGGCAGAGCAGCGATCAGCTACAGCAGGACTGGAAGTCAGGGTAGGCTGGCAGAAGAGGATGTGCCTACATTGCACCCTAGTTCTGGCCCTGCTTATCATGTGTAAGTTCTGTTAAACAAAAAAATTCCAAACATTGCAAAATACACTAGTAACCTAATAAGCAATGTCTTTTTTGGCAACACAAATAACCACTTAGAAATCTCCTTTACTTTCAATTCACCACATCAAACTTGATTTATATTGGATCTGTATTAATGAAAAATTGACTAGTATCACCTAGGATAGGATGGGCACTTTCAGGAAAATATGGGGGCCATGGATAATGTAGGTGGTGTGGATACAGGCGTTGTGGGCACAGCCCTCTTCTCACTATAAGGAAAACTTTTAAGCACAAATATTTATTGAGTACAATTCAGTATTAAATCACTAGGAAACATTACAAATACCAATCAGTTAACATTCCCAGAATCAACCCTAAGGTAAATTTCAGATACCTTGTAACAAGTCTAGCTTATGAGTAAACCTAACAGTGCAGAGTAAGTGCAGCGGAGATTGTGGGCTCCATCTTTCGGATTGCCAGTCTTTATCTGTATTGGCGTATGCGCAGTTGGAGCAGTCGTCTAGCTCGTACCAAGCTCTGCTGCCCTTACTCTGCACTGATAAGTGAGAAATATTTTAGGGACATTTTGAGTGCTATTGAAGTATGCGGGGGGTAAGCAGTGAGGGGGGACTATCTAGCTTTGTAGGTAGGGGCTTTTCTTAATTGGGGAATTGAGTTCTCCTTTAAGAGGCAATATTGCATCATGCTATTGTAATTAAGATCAGTTTATATTTTAGTGCTCCATTTCGTCTTATTAACCCATCAAATTCTTAAGGAAATGTTTTTACAAAGGAAATCTAGCTAGAATACAAAATGTAGCATTTTTATTTTAGATAAAATTTACTGAATACGTCTTAAGAAATAAACATGACTAATTCATATTCTAAAATCTGTAACAAATAGTATATCTTCAGAGTTTTGTACTAGGATAAAAATACATAACATACAATACTTACTAGTTGGCTTTCTTTTGTAATTTGCTCAGGTCATACTGCAGACACTACTACAATTTGTGTACTGGGAGATCCTAGCTTTGCCATGTCGGTCTTGCTGGAGGGAGCCAGACAATGTCCTGGTAAGATGACATAAAATGACAATCTTAACCAAGGTATGAGAAAGACAGTGACAGGGGTATAAGATATAGAGAGTAAGTATGAAAGAAAGACTGCTCTTACAGAATAAAATTAATGGACTGAATTCAGAAATAGCAGGATGAATATTTTTTATGTTTTATTAAAAACTAAAATAGAGGTGTTACTGTTATTTAAACTTTGCTTGTCTCAATCTTTCAAAATACATATTTCCTCTTTGGTTCTAGGCAACATACTACTCTGCCTCTCCACTTCCTGTTTCCACATGCGGCCTGCAAACTCAGCTCTCCCTTACCCTCTATTTGTTAGACAGGCTGTGAGTTTTGATCTTGGTGGGCGCACATTTTTGGACACTTTTTATCCACCTCGAAGAGTCACATACCTCTCCTGGCTAGGAGGAGATCAAATATTGCTGGAAGGAGATATTGAATGTCCAATGGGTGGTTCACCCCAGCTCTCACGCTTTCTTGGTGATACACTGGGTATAAGGCTTTTGCTGGATCGTCGAGAAATTCCACTGCCTCCTGCACTGATTCTTACACCTTCTTACCAGCAAGGACTGTGGGGACAGCTGAATGGAGAAGAGAGGACAACACAGATGGTAAAATTGGATGGGAAGGAGGGTTGGGAAGAAAAAGTGAAAAAGGATATATCGGAATTCTTGTCTTCTTTGAAACTGAAATTGTACCAGAAGGTATGTTCCACTGAGATATTCACTTGTTGTCATTTTCATGTCAAACAGTATTCATATGATCTGTTCCAATTGTAGCTTGAATGTCTCCTATTGTTTTTTACTATTACATTATTATTGGATTTCTTCTCTCCCCCAAATGTAGGTTTCAAAATCTAACCACACCAATTTCTCTCTCCTTCACTTCTTTTGAAGTCCACAGCATTTGTTTGTTTTCACCAATCTCTCTGCGTGTCGCTGTCATATATCGCTCCCCTGGTCCCTACTCTACTTTCTTGAATCACTTTGCTGCTTGGCTTCCATACTTTCTCTCCAGCAAGACACCTGCTCTCATTTTAGGTGACTTAAACATTCCAATTGACAACTCTGCTTCTCCTGTCACCTCTAAACTCCTCTCTCTAACAACTTCATTTGGTCTCTCTCAGTGGACCGACTCACCTACCGACATCGAGGGTCATACTCTTGATCTTATATTCTGCCACTTGTGCCACCCATCCAACCTTACTAACTCTCCTTACCCCCTATCTGACCATCACCTACTCTCCTTTCAGATAACACTTTTACCTACACAACCATCTCTCTCCACCCACACGTAAAGAAACCTTAACGCATTTGATCCACAACAATTATGAATCAGCACAATCCATCTCTCATATTAACAATCTTTCCTGTCCAAATAGGGCAGCTTCTCTCTACAACAATGCTCTTTCAACAGCTCTCAACTCCCTTGCTCCTTCTACAACCCATCACAGTCATCCAGCTAAACCCTAACCCTGGCACCCTAGTGTAACTCGGTACCTCAGAAGATGTAGTAGATGAGCTGAACGACGGTGGAGAAAGTAACGAACTTTTTCTGACGTCATCCACTTCAAATTCATGCTCTCCTGCTACAATCCAGCTCTATCAATAGCAAAAGAACAGTACTTCTCTTCTTTAATCTCCACTCTGTTCTCTAAACCGCAGCGACTGTTTGCCACATTTAACTCACTCCTACGCCTCCCTCCACCCCCTCCACCCATTAATATAACTGCCCAAGATCTTGCTCATTTCTTTAATGAAAAAATCAATCTCATTAGGCTGAGCATACGATCTGACAACAATCTCAGACTAATGTGCAGTCCACTCACATCCACTTTGCACTTCTTCACCCGCGCAACACTAGATGAAGTTAGTAAACTTCTAGCCTGTTCAAAACCCACAACCTGCTCCCTTGACCCTATACCCTCTGGCCTCCTTTATCCAATCTCT
Source organism: Xenopus laevis (assembly GCF_017654675.1). NCBI lineage: Eukaryota > Metazoa > Chordata > Amphibia > Anura > Pipidae > Xenopus > Xenopus laevis. The sequence continues at coordinate 63,403,175 of NC_054383.1, read as the reverse complement.
GATACACTCTCTCCTGCACTTACTCACCTATGCAACCTTTCACTCTCTACTGGTACTTTTCCATCCTTATATAAACAAGCACTAATCACTCCTATCCTCAAAAACCTTCCCTTGATCCCAGCTCTCCCGTTAACTATCATCTGGTTCCCTTCTTCCATTCGCATCCAAATTACTGGAAAGGCTTGTTTACCTCTTTACGTCTGATCCAGCATCTCACTCACAACTCCCTTCTGGACTCTCTGCAATCTGGCTTCCGTCCATCACACTCAACTGAAACTGCATTAACCAAAGTAACCAATGATCTTCTACTAGCAATGTCTAAAGGTCACTATTCCATACATTCCATTCTTGATCTCTCTGCTGCCTTTGACACAGTTGACCACATACTCCTCCTAGACATTCATATCTCAGCTGGCATTCGTGACACTGCTCTTTCATGGTTTACATGTTATCTGTCTGACTGTTCCTTTAAAGTTGCCTTCTCTAACTGTACTTCTACTATATTCCCTCTCTCTGTCGGAGTTCCTCAAGGCTCTGTTTTAGGCCCCCTGCTGTTATCGCTCTATACTACTTCGCTAGGAAAACTTTTTCAGTCGTTTGTACTTTTTTTAAAAGTTTTTATTTTTCAGTTTTACAACTAAAAAAAGGCATAAAGTTAGAGAAAGGAAGAAGGAAAGAAAGAGAAAGAAGAGAGAAAAGAAAAAGAGTAGTCTCAAGGGCTAACCTGTACCCTACAGGATGCGTTCAATACATGTGTTTACATCTGCAACATCCCACTGAACCTTTCACCTTTCTTGAGCCATTACCCAAGAACCCCATACTGCATCAAACTTTCGGGGACACCCTCTAGCAATATATGCAAGTTTCTGCTTAGTAAGGGAGTCATTTATCAGCTGTTTCCAGAAAGAGTAGGCGCAGTTATTGATTTCCATTGTAGTAAAATCGCTTTTTTAGCATAGTACAGAAGCTGTAGGTAACATAGTTTCTTGTGAGAGCCTATTGTCGAATCTGTGATAATACCAAGGAGGCAAGTAAGAGGAGAACGGATATTGGGCAGGTCGAGGTCTATAGCCATATACTGTAGTACCTCAGTCCAAAACCTTTGCACTTCGGTGCATTCCCAAAACACATGCAAATAAGTACCAACAGAGGTTCCACATTTGGGACAAACATCAGAGACTGTAGGATACCATTTGGCTAATCTATATGGAGTGTAGTATACTCTATTGAGAAATTTAAGTTGTATAAACCTATCTCGCATTGAAATCGTTATCCCAGGTACTTGTTGAAGTGCATCCTTCCACATTTCGTCATCTAGTTCAGGAATATCCCTACACCATTTCTGTTTGACTTTTTCCAATGGGTTAGGGCATGCCTGCAGCAAAATTGTATAGCACCATGAGAGTGGCTTTCGCAGGTCTGCCTTAAGTTAATATTTTTCTAGAGTAGATTCTTTCAGTTGTATTGGACGAGTAGGGAATTGTACCAAGAAGGCATGTTTTAACTGAAGATAGCGGAATATCATATTAGACGGGAGATTCAATTCTTGTTTTAAACTTGGAAACTGTTTAATATTCCCACTGTCCACAACATCCTTCAGTACTTTAAAACCATGTATTGCCCAACAGCTAACCTCAGGGATAAGTTGAAATTGGGGCAGATTATTATTACCCCATAAGGGAGTCCATACGGAAGGGGTACCCAGCACCATAGATAGGGCCTTTTGAAAGGCTCGTATTACCGTCGCCATAGGTATTACAGTGGCCTGGGACCGAGACGGTCCTCTATACAAGGATCGGGCTAGAGCTTCAAAGGAGCCGACTGCTGCAGCCTCCAGGACCACCGCCTGATTATCTAGTTTGGGATTTATCCACCAATGAGTAAATACCAACTGGCTAGCCAGAAAGTAGAGTTTGAGGTCAGGCAAAGCTAGTCCCCCCCCCCCCCGTTGCTGGAGCACAAAGAGTTTTTAAGGCAATACGTGGATGTCCCCCTGCCCATAAAAGATTCCTTAATAAACTGTCTATACGTTTGAACCAACACATCTGCGGGGTTACCGGAGAATTCTGAAACGTGTACAGAAACTTTGGTAGATAAACCATTTTAAACAAGTTCACCCTACCAGGGAGCGAGAGTGGAAGGGCCTGCCATGTTTCCAGTTTTACACTAAATGACCTCACTATGGGATCCAATTTGAGAGTAATATATCTGGATAAGTCTTTATATATCATGATACCTAAACGAATCAACCACTTGTAAATTACCTACAGTCTGTGGGCAGTTCTCAGGAAAGGAATCAATGGGAAATATCACCGATTTACTTTCATTCACCTTCAGCCCTGAAAACTCACCAAAAGCAGCTACTATTTGGAGGAGTGCAGTCAATGCACGATTGGGGTTTGCTAGATAGATTAACATGTCATCTGCATATAATGACAACTTTTCAGTGACAGCCCCCAGTCTAAGCCCCTCTATCTGTTGGTTTGCCCGAATTTGTATAGCTAGTGGTTCAATCGCCAAGGCGAACAGTAGTGGTGAGAGTGGGCAACCTTGACGTGTCCCTCTGTAACGTTCACAGCGAGGAACCGCTGTAACCGAGGATAGCCACTCCAAGGGGAGTGGATATGGTGGGAGCCCAGGGGTGTAGCCATAGGTAATTGTAGGCAAAGACATGATGATGATGTAGTAATAGTAAGTTTATTGCAGTCGGAACACAGAAACACAAAAGGCAGGAACAGGCAAAAAGGCTAATCGAGGTATCCAGATGGTGAGGGAAAAATGGGGAACACAGGAACAAAGGTACTCACTCAGGAAACAAGGTAACAAGGTTTTCAGGAACTAGGCATACAAGGTTTTCAAGGTTCAGGTTCAGATTCAGATTCAAATTAGCAGGTCAGGAACAAACAGAATACATTCAATGACAGCCCTGAGCAAAGCTCAGGGCGGGGTTTATAAAGGGAAGGTGATTAGGAAATGGGAAACACATGAGGGTAAACGAGGTGGGTGGAAAACAGGCAGATTACCAGAAACAATAGACACAATAGTTCAGGACCAGTCCCGAGAGCCCCCAGTGGCTCATGAGGCAAGTGCTGCAAATCGCCAGAACAGCACCACCAGAGTTCAAGTCCCGGGCTGATCCTGACATTACCCCCCCTTGAGGATCGACCTCTGGGCGATCCCAGGATCAAATGGTCCCCCATCCTTTTTAGTCCAAACACTGGGGAAATGGACAGAAGCCTCGCTAGAAACAGAAGCGTGAACAGGTCCTTCACCAGGATGGGAAAACAAAACAATGAAGTCGCTGGGGTCAGGAGCCAGATCAGGAACATTGGCAGAATTAGGAGCCAAGATATCACAGCCAGAGTTGGAAGCCAGGACATGAAGACAGACAAGACCAATACAGGCACCCATTACAGGTGGCGGACCAGGAGCTTGTACACCCATCACGGGTGGCAGACCAGGAGCATAGGCACCCACCACGGGTGGCGGACCAGGAGCACGGGCACCCATCACGGGTGGCGGACCAGGAGCACCCATCACGGGTGGCGGACCAGGAGCACGGGCACCCATCACGGGTGGCGGACCAGGAGCACGGGCACCCATCACGGGTGGCGGACCAGGAGCACGGGCACCCATCACGGGTGGCGGACCAGGAGCACGGGCACCCATCACGGGTGGCGGACCAGGAGCACGGGCACCCATCACGGGTGGCGGATCAGGAGCACGGGCACCCATCACGGGTGGCGGACCAGGAGCACAGGCACCCATCACGGGTGGCGGACCAGGAGCACAGGCACCCATCACGGGTGGCGGACCAGGAGCACAGGCACCCATCACAGGTGGCGGACCAGGAGCACAGGCACCCGTTAGAAACAGGAAGAGGCAAGCCAGGACAGCAATACCACCACTTACAGCAATAGACCTGATAGAGACAGGATTAACCGCCCTACCAGGTCCAGTAGCAGGGAAAGTGGAACTATCCAGGGCAGGCAGGTCCTCAGGCCAGGGCAAACAGGTCCTCGGGCCCGGAGGCCAGGGCAAACAGTACAGAAACTGGCTCAGGAAGAAGCAGTCGTCTGGGAGCTGGCACGGGAACGGAGTCCGGCTGGGCTGCAGGCACGGAGGCTGGAACCGGCTGGGCTGCAGGCACGGAGGCTGGAACCGGCTGGGCTGCAGGCACGGAGGCTGGAACCGGCTGGGCTGCAGGCACGGAGGCTGGAACCGGCTGGGCTGCAGGCACGGAGACTGGAACCGGCTGGGCTGCAGGCACGGAGACTGGAACCGGCTGGGCTGCAGGCACGGAGACTGGAACCGGCTGGGCTGCAGGCACGGAGACTGGAACCGGCTGGGCTGCAGGCACGGAGGCTGGAACCGGCTGGGCTGCAGGCACGGAGGCTGGAACCGGCTGGGCTGCAGGCACGGAGGCTGGAACCGGCTGGGCTGCAGGCACGGAGGCTGGAACCGGCTGGGCTGCAGGCACGGAGACTGGAACCGGCTGGGCTGCAGGCACGGAGACTGGAACCGGCTGGGCTGCAGGCACGGAGGCTGGAACCGGCTGGGCTGCAGGCACGGAGGCTGGAACCGGCTGGGCTGCAGGCACGGAGGCTGGAACCGGCTGGGCTGCAGGCACGGAGGCTGGAACCGGCTGGGCTGCAGGCACGGAGGCTGGAACCGGCTGGGCTGCAGGCACGGAGGCTGGAACCGGCTGGGCTGCAGGCACGGAGGCTGGAACCGGCTGGGCTGCAGGCACGGAGGCTGGAACCGGCTGGGCTGCAGGCACGGAGGGCTGGAACCGGCTGGGCTGCAGGCACGGAGGCTGGAAACGGCTGGGCTGCAGGCACGGAGGCTGGATCCGGCTGGGCTGCAGGCACGGAGGCTGGATCCGGCTGCCTTGGCATGGTAACGGGCACAGGCAGCTTTCAGGGAGCCGGCACAGGCAGCTTTCGGGGAGCCGGCACAGGAGCGAGGACTGGCTGGGAAGCCGGCACAGGAGCGAGGACTGGCTGGGAAGCCGGCACAGGAGCGAGGACTGGCTGGGAAGCCGGCACAGGAGCGAGGACTGGCTGGGAAGCCGGCACAGGAGCGAGGACTGGCTGGGAAGCCGGCACAGGAGCGACGACTGGCTGGGAAGCCGGCACAGGAGCGAGGACTGGCTGGGAAGCCGGCACAGGAGCGAGGACTGGCTGGGAAGCCGGCACAGGAGCAGGTGGCTGGAGAACCGGCACAGGAGCAGGTGGCTGGAGAGCCGGCACAGGAGCAGGTGGCTGGAGAGCCGGCACAGGAGCAGGTGGCTGGAGAGCCGGCACAGGAGCAGGTAGCTGGAGAGCCGGCACAGGAGCAGGTGGCTGGAGAGCCGGCACAGGAGCAGGTGGCTGGAGAGCCGGCACAGGAGCAGGTGACTGAAGAGCCGGCACAGGAGCAGGTGACTGAAGAGCCGGCACAGGAGCAGGTGACTGAAGAGCCGGCACAGGAGCAGGTGACTGAAGAGCCGGCACACGAGCTGGAGACTGGAGAGGGTGCTGGGAAACTGTAGAAAAACGAATAAACTGGGGTTCAGGTCTGAGAGAAAAAGAGGGTGACCTGGGTTTGGCAGCTGCCACAGGAGCAGAAGGTTGTGGAGGAGACAAGGGCCCAAAAACTGGAAGTGGCCGATCTGATACAGGCCAGATAGCAGTTTGTAGTTCATCTTCATCCGAGTCTAGATCCTCCCAGTCCTCATCGAAGACTGAATCCTCCCAGTCATCATCGGAGACAAAATCCTGCCAGACATCATCAGTGAAATGAATGGCGTCTTCTGCCTTATCCTCTCCATCCCAAGGGAGTTGCAGTTTAACAACAGAGTCAGAAGGCATGGAGGGCTTTCCCAAAGGCTTCTTGCAGTTAGGCTGAGTCATTCTGTAACGTTCACAGAGAGGAACCGCTGTAACCGAGGATAGCCACTCCAAGGGGAGTGGATATGGTGGGAGCCCAGGGGTGTAGCCATAGGTAATTGTAGGCTAAGACATGATGATGATGAAGTAATAGTAGGTTTATTTATCGAGGTATCCAGATGGTGAGGGAAAAATGGGGAACACAGGAACAAAGGTACTCACTCAGGAAACAAGGTAACAAGGTTTTCAGGAACTAGGCATACAAGGTTTTCAAGGTTCAGGTTCAGATTCAGATTCAGATTCGCAGGTCAGGAACAAACAATACATTCAATGACTCAGCCCTGAGCAAAGCTTAGGGCGGGGTTTATAAAGGGAAGGTGATTAGGAATTGGGAAACGAGGTGGGTGGATAACAGGCAGATTACCAGAAACAATAGACACAATAGTTCAGGACCAGTCCCGAGAGCCCCCAGTGGCTCATGAGGCAAGTGCTGCAAATCGCCAGAACAGCACCACCAGTGTTCAAGTCCCGGGCTGATCCTGACACCCTCTTTCCAAAGTTATGGTAGTGGAGAGTGCTCCATTTACTAGGACTCTCGCCTGCGGATGTGCATACAACGCTCTGATCCATGCCCTGAATCTCAGGCCTATATTATAGCGGGCTAGCGCCTCCCATAAATAATCCCAGCTAACTGTATCAAATACCTTAGCGGTGTCAAGTGATACTGCCACTCTTTGTCCTTTGTTATCATGCATAAGTGACAGATTGGTAAATAGGCGTCTTAAGTTAATATTGGTGGACTTGTTTGGCATAAAGCCTGTTTGATCCGAGTGAACTAGCTCTTCTATAATTCCTTTAAGAGAGGATTTTGGCAAAGAGTTTTAAATCACAATTTATGAGCGAAATGGGTCTGTATGAGTCACACTGGTCAGGTGGCTTACCAGGTTTGGGGATTAGAGTGATGTACGCTTGGTAGCAGGATTCTGGGAGTATCTTATCCTGAGTGATGTCATTAAACCAAATACCTAGTTTAGAGCTGAGAACATTACTATGGGCTTTGTACCATTCACTGGGGATACCGTCAGGGCCAGGGGTTTTACCCGGTGGAAGATCAGTGATTGCTTTATCTATCTCCTCTTGACTAATATCCACATCCAGTTGGGCTCTCTGCTCATCAGTTAGATGGGGGAATACAATACTATTCAGGTAATCTATGAGTTCTGGCAAAGGCTTAGCAGATGGGGCAGCATAGGTGGATTGGAAATATTGTCTGAAAGTATTTGCAAGTTCTTGTTGTTCTGTGATTAAATCTCCATTGCTATTTCGAACACCTCTAATCACTGTACATGAAAGAGCCCCCCTAGCCAGCGCTGCCAACAGTTTCCCATTTTTGTCACCTTTATCAAACCAAGCTGCATTTTTATAAAGTTCTTTCTGTGAGTATTCATCCACATATAACAGATCAAGTTGTCTCTGAGAGTCCGCTATTTCAGCTTTTGCGGCTGCTGTGGGGGATTCAACCATAGCCCTCTCTGCCAGAAGTAATCTAGATTGCGCTTCCGTTACTTTTGAATCAATCTGTCTCCTAACTGATTTAATGAGTGCAATATACGTTCCCCTTACATAGGCCTTGGCTGCATCCCATACCACCAAGTCTGACGCCGTGCCCTCATTAGTCTCCCAGTATTGAGTCAGTGCCACTGAAATTTTTTCAACTATGTCTGGATGTTGTATCCACTTTGGGGGGAGTCTCCAAAGTAAGTCTTGGGGTTTAGAGTTGCCACCAATGCACAATAGTATAGGTGTATGGTCTGAGCAGACCCTGGGCAGAACTCGTACTTCCCCCAGTATTGGTAGTATCTCATTAGTGACTAGGTAAAGATCTATGCGAGAAAGGGCTCCCGTAGCTGCTGTATAACATGTAAATTGTTTGAGTTGTGGGTTCTTCCAACACCACGCATCCACCAAGCCCAATGTTTCTACCCAGTAAACAAAGGAAAGAGAGTCATGAGGATTGGGCTTAAGCCTGTCCGTGGTCGGATCAAGCACCATATTAAAGTCACCTGCCCATACCGTAGGCTTTTGGACAAGCTCTGTTACCTTCAGTACTATTTCATTAAGTAAGTGTAAATCTGCCGGAAGGCGGAAGATAAACGTTAACTATTATATAGGACGTTCCCCAAATTTTAGCTTGGAGTATTAAATACCTGCCAAATCTATCAGTGGAAAGGCTTTCAATTTGTAAATAAAGGGATTTTTCGAATAAGGATGGCCACTCCCCTGGAGTGAGTAGAGTATTCGGAGGTGTATACTGCAGCTACCCAGTGGCGCCTAAGAGCGCGTACGCGCTGTCCAACTAAATGGGTTTCCTGGAGAAGAATGAGGTCAGCGCCAGACTTTTTTACAGTGTCAAGTATAACAGACCGTTTGATCCTATCATTCAACCCTCTCACATTCCATGTCAATACCTGAAACTTGTTACTCGCCATCATAAGATGATATTACATATGATCGAGGAAGCATTTTGGAGTAGCCCCGAGGTTCAGGCCCGTCCGTATGAAGTCCCCAATACAGAAATACGTTTTGGTACCCTATATACCACAAGTGACCCTTGAGACAAAGATAGGAAAAGGAGAAAAAAGGTGAAAAGACATTAAATAGACAGCAAGCATTTCCCAAAAACCTGATCCCCCCCTCCCGGTATCCTCCCCACAACCTGAAGATACATACATCTCCAACATATTAACCAACTAGGGTAGGGTCTGAGTTACGTCCAAGCAATGCCCAGTCCAGAGAACTGAACCATAGATCAAGTTAACACCTTAATCGTGCTGATCAATAAGAGCCAATAAAGGAGTAGTCACTTAGATCCTGCACTGCTATCCACGAAGAAGTGACAATGGGTGTAGTCGCTCCTATCGGTCGCAGCAACTGGCATAGTGGTAAAGTCCTGGTGTATCACTACTAGAGGTCCATAAGGAGAGAAAGAAGGAATGTCTTGCCAGCGTCGTGATCGACTTCCCTTTTCCGGGAAGCCCGTGTCGGGGCAAAGTATCTGTGCCTGAAAAGTACATGAGTACCCCCTTCTATAGCTTGCTCAGGCTCATGCAGTCCGCACAACGTAAGATTCCCAGGAATAAACACCATCAGCAGAATTACAACAAATGCAACTGTGGGAAGGAACTTCACTTCCAGTAACTATTGACCCAACATAATGTCACTAACAGTAATGAGCTTGGCTACTGGTAGTTAACACCAAATATTAGAAAATCAACTGGTAGTTTAGGTGTTGTCGAAGCATACTATACCAGATCACCAGCAGGGTTCTTCTTTAAGCCTCAAATTCAAGTGACACATGAAACTGTAGATGCTAACGCTGCGGACTCCGTGGCAGGGACGCCCTGCAATCCAACCAGTCGGCAACCGCTTCAGGTTTATTGAAGAAGACAGAACTGTTGCCATCGAGCACCTTAAGTTTGGCAGGAAACAACATTGAATACTGAAGACCTGTGTCCCTCAGCCTTCTCTTGACACCTTGAAAGGAGCTCCTCTTTTATTGAACTGCAGTGGAGTAGTCCGGGTAGAGAGATACTCGAGCCCCTTCAAACAGTATGTCCCCTTTATTTCTTGCTGCTCTGAGGGCTGCATCTCTGTCTCGATAATTGAGGAGTTTAATGAGGAACGCCCTAGGAGGAGCACCAGGAGGCAGGGGCCTTGTGGGGACTCTGTGTGCCCTCTCAACTACAAATTGTGCAGAAAAGTTCTCACGGCCCAGTATATCTTTGAGCCAGTTCTCTATAAAGAGCTCTGGGTGAGTGCCTTCCACACGCTCAGGTAGGCCTAGGATCCTGACATTAGACCGTCTCTGCCTGTTCTCCAGGTCCTCTATGCGGTCCATTGCTGTTATCAGGCGCTCTTTTACCAGCGTTATGTCCCCTGGAACTCTCACCATGCGGTCCTCTAGCCCTCCTACACGTTCCTCCTGCAGCCCAGTGCGTTCTCTTATGGCCTGCATATCCTGTTTGATAAGCGACAAATCCACCTTAAGCTCCTCGATCTTAGAAGTAAACGTGGCAGCGAGCGTGGACTGGCACTGTGTTATAGCCGTCAGCAGGTCAGCAGGCGAGGGAACCGCTGGAGCAGGGCCAGGAGCCGGGTCTTTGTCCTTTACCGGCAATGCTGTGGGAGACCGCTCTGGAGTGCGTGGTGAGGCAGCGCCATCTTGGTTTGGTACGCGAGCAAACTGCTCGAGTCTTGCGGCCGCATCAGGCTTGGTTTTGAGCGCCGTTCTGCGCATCGTCGTGCACCGTATTATCAGCAGAGAATTTAGCGTCAGGTTTGAGCAATTTCAGCCTCTGCAAGGCGTAAAAATGGGCTAACAGGATGGCAGCGGTTCGGAGCTCTCAAATAGTGCGTGCAGCTAGGTCGCCATCAGGCCACGCCCCCCCCCCAGTCATTTGGACTAAAGTATCACCTCTATGCTAATGACACCCAACTCTACTTGTCTACTCCTGCCATCTATCTTTCTGTCCTTTCCCAAGTTACAGATTGTCTCTCTGTGGTCTTCTTCTGGATGTCACAGCGCCACCTGAAACTGAACCTTTCAAAAACAGAACTCTTTATATTTCCTCCAAGATCTTCCTCAGTCCCTCAGATATCACTCACAGTAAACAACACCATCTTTAATTCCACCACACGCGCAAGCTTCCTAGGAGTTATCCTAGACTCGCATCTGTCTTTTTCACCACACATCCAAACACTTGCAAAATCTTGCCGTATTCAACTGCGCAACATTGCCCGAATATGACATATCTCAGTCAACCAAAACACTTATTCAATCTCTTGTCATCTCCTGCCTTTATTACTGCAACCTACTCCTCGCAGGTATTCCAATAAGTAACCTTTCACAACTCCAATCTGTTCTAAATGCTGCTGCTCCCATATGCATGTCCCGTCACTGGCTCCCAATCTCCTCTAGAATCAAATTCAAACTACTCACACTTATCTCCTTCTTTCCAAACTTTCAAACTGTCCTTAAATACCCACCTGTTTAAAGAAGCTTATTCAATGTATCTTAATGAATACTTGCTGTAACATGTCACAAAATCGTTTCTAAAATCCTAATGTCTCAATTGTACCCTTACCTTTAGTTTGTATTTGTAGGGCCCTATAATCCTATTGTACTCTGTAAACCCTTGTTTGTTATCCACCATTTATTCCCTGTTTGTTATAACCAAGGTAAAGCACTGGGTATTTTGTTATAATGATGATGATTATGACATGTTTTTTTCTTTTATTGATTGCTGTGACAATTGTAGGTCTATGTACCTCCCTCTTTATTGGCTTTTGTTGTCCTACTTAGGTAGTAATTAAAGTCTGTGGCCCCCGATGGAGAGAATCCTTTGCCACAGATTTCTACCCTTGTGATCCAGTCCCAGTATCAGAAACTGTGCTGAGACTTGTGGGAATGCTCCATGAAGGACAAGCAATTTTATTAGAGGGGTTTATACACACCATGCCTCCACGCAGAGTTCGTCCACTACAGCCTCCCCCCATCATACCACGTAAGCAAGGGGGTCTTATAGGGAGAAGAATTCTGCAGAATTAAAGTAAGGGTTATAGCCTTTTATTCTGTCTCTATTAGCCAATCTTTTATTTTCTACACTTAAATTAATGTATCACTGTCTCTTCAGGTTCTCTTGTTTCTTACCTTTTTTCTTGAACTTCATTAAAAATCACTCTTTAGTTCCTTACTTTTCTTAATTTTTCTGTCCACTTTTCATATTTCTCTGTTGGTCCTTTCTTTTTACTTTACTTTAAAGTGGCTTCATTGTATAATGAGTGGGGGCTATGTATTTCTTAATCATGCCACATGTTCAGCAGTGTGATCATTTCTATTCACACTATTGAAAGGTGGAGCCTATCTATTTCCTCAATCTATGCTTCTATTATACCTTTTGTCCACTTCTACCTCCCCTAGCATATCCCTCTCTCTTTTCCTGTATTACTGTCTCTGCCCCCCCCCCCAGGCTGCTCCGTCCGTCCCTCAGAGCTGGCGATTCATCTCTGTGCCGTTGTCTGCCGATCACGAGGAGACCAACCAATCCTCAGCAAGGTAACAGGGTTGTCCCGTCCTCTGGAGGCCTGTACTCAATATATAAAATCTCATACTGAGGCATTTTGAAGAGAGAAGTCCTTTACTTCTCTCCGATGATGCACCTTTGGTCTCACAGGATATGTTCAATGGCTTGATGGTCCTCAGATGACAGATGGACTGTATAGTTTCTCCTTGGTAGATTATCTTGTTTTTATGTTGTGTTACTGTATGTTTCGTTAATTTATTGCCCAGAGATTTGGTGTTGCTTATTTTAGGTTATATGCACCGTTGGCCGGGCAGAAAAGCCTCTTCATCATCGATTTGCCCTGCCTCAGTCTTTGGAAACTACCCTTGAAATGTGGGGAGTGACAGATAAGAGTCAAAAAGAAGACATCTGGGTTCAAGTAAAAAAAACAGCAGAGAATACAATGAGAGTAGTAATGGAGGAGGAAAAAAAAATGACATCTGAGGAACGGGGAGGATGGAAGGCACAGACTGACATACTAGGTGAGCATTTTAAGAATAAATTATGATTTACTGGAGCAGGGGACCAATAGATAGCAGAATATTGCTCATAAACAGCACTGCTAGATCATCTTCCTGGACGCTTTCCATTTAATTGCGGAGTAAATTTTTTTATTTCACATAGCACATTTCTGGGAAAATGATTAAAAACACTTGTAATGGTAAGTTGTGACAAGAAGTAGACCCCAAGCACAATTTATGACACTAGTGCATACAACAAGAGTGTACAAAACATTTTTTACTCATTCAGGTAATTCACTATTACATAGGTATGTACCCTTGGCTTAGCATTATAATAATATTACTAATTCATTGTTTGGCAATACATTCACAATATAGCAAAATCTTAAAATATACATATATACACATACAGTATCTCTTTATTGCCAGAACTTATTTCTGTGTGCACAGTCAAACATCAACATATGCTGTAGCTGTATTAAATAACCTGCACTCTTATTGATGAAAATAATATGAATTTCTTAAGCATAACTACTATGTGTGTCTATTCCCTTATTACTCCCTTAGTGTGAAATTGGCATCATATGACATCATAAGTTCATGACCAAATCCATTTTCAGTTAAGACTAATTCTGAGGTAATTTTAAAAAAAATTATTTAACACCATGTCACCTGGGCTCATTTACAAATGCAGATTAAGAATGCACTTGCAAGTGCAGTCACACTAAAATGTTGAGCTTATTGACACCATACATTGATTATCCTTGAGTACTTCTTGCACTCCTTGTACACTCCTTGCACACTCTTGCCTGTGCCATTTCATCCATCCTGCCTTTTCTGCTGAATCATGTGCAGGGCCGCCATAAGAAATCAAGGTGCCCCATACAACAACATTTTCGAGGCCCACTGGGCCCCGGGCCCCACCCACCCCAGATCCCCCCCACCCCAGATCCCCCCCACACCACACAACATTTAAAATATCACACAGACATCAGTGCTAAAAATGTAACCCCCCACACACACAAGTTATATAAAGCTATTGATGGTCAGGGCCCCCTCATAAGTTAAAAAAAACTGTGGTGCCAGGGCCCCCCTTAAAAGTTTTTTTAAAAATTGGTGGTCAGGGCCCCCGTACAAAGTAAAAAAAAAAAAATTGGTGACCAGGGCCACCCTATAAGTTTAAAAAAAACATTGGCGCCAGGACCCCCCTTACAAGTTAAAAAAAATTGGAGCCCCAAAGAATATTTTTTAAAAAAACATTGCCGCCAGGGCTCCCCTTACAAGTTAAAAAAAATGGGGCCCAAAGAATATTTTAAAAAAAACCATTGGCCTATAGAATATTAAAATTATACATTTGTGGCCATTTCGGCGTTGTCAAGGGGTCCCCAGCTCTTTTGAAAGTGCAGCACTGCCGGGCCCCCCTTCAGGCCCAGGCCTGGGACACATCGGGACACTCTGATGGCGGCCCTGATCATGTGTAAGTGCACCTATTGACACAAATGGCCCTTCCTCTGCCATATTCAGGGTGGCATACTGAGCACCAGAAGTGAAAAAACCCAACTGTGATTTGCAGTTTGCATCCAGGCCCGGATTTGTGGAAAGGCCACCAAGGCCACCAAGACAGAGTTGTGTATTTTGCTTCAACACTTCTTCCTGTTACAGTTAGAGTTGTAGTGTTTCTGGTCAGGTGGTTCAAGGCAAGAGATGTAAAAGGGCAATATTTACTTAAACATATATTCCAGTTTGGTAAGATTCTTTAATATGCCACTTAATATGATATAAACTATCTGATGATTAAGTATTAATTTTGGGGGTATAGTTTTCCTTTAAACAGGACAAGGAGACCCAAATCTCCATAGATCGCCACATAGAGTAGCAGGCAGTAGGCCAGGGTGTCCACAGAATGTTCTGTGCTGCCCTCAAAACTTCACCACAAAAGAGTTAATTTTACTAAAAAAGAGAGATAAAAAACGTAATATTGAATATACCAGGACTTGGCTCATTCCACGCTGCCTGCTCAGAGAGGTTGTCTCCCTTCTTACATACCTTCTTATTGTGGAACTCAGGCTTTGGGATATTCATAGCTTTATGAGCTCTGCAATAACACCAGCAGACTGCATAGCTTCAGCTTATACTATCTGCCAGATAAGTGACCAGGCTGCTATAGCTGTGGTCTCTGTTTTCTGTTTTGCATATGCTGGCCCCCAAAGCTGCCTTACATAGTGATGACCACTCTAGTACAGCTGACCAGGTTTTGGCACTACATCCCCATTCACAAAGCTCCAGTCATGGAAATCCCTAGATTGTTAAGATTGTTCTACATTTGTTAAAGTAATATGAAGGACACATATTGCTTGTTGTGCTTCTCATGCTTGTATAGTTCTTTATGCTTAAAGGAATTGTTCAGTGTAAAAATAAAAACTGTGTAAAAAGATAGTCTGTGCAAAATAAAAAATGTTTCTAATATAGTTAGTTAGGCCAAAATGTAATGTATAAAGGCTGGAGTGAATGGATGTCTAACATTATAACCAGAACACAATTTCCTGCCTTTCAGCATTTAGCATTTTCAATGAGATGGAAACATTTATCTTTATATAATTATCCCCCCCCCCGTTCAGTTCAACTCCCTCCCGGCCCCTAATTGGGAATAATATATGACTAGCAAGTATTATGCCCTTGATTGTATTACTTATAGTGCAGCATCAAAGATGTTCACAATTGTAATGTATTTGTTCTGTACTTGGGATGGGTGTGGTTAATTCCAGGCAGGGGAGGCTGAGACAACACAAATAAACTCCTATACCTCTTATTTTGGGCCAAGAGATACAAAGCAGAACCATGTTACCCTCTACTGATCCTGAAAAAACATTCGACAGGGTAAACTGGACGTATATGTTTAGTTTTTTCCCTAGGAATGGGCCCCATGATGTCAATGTGGCTTTCATCCCTATACAACACTCCCACAGCCCACTTAAAATTTAATGGCATGTTATTGGGCTCTTTTTATATATATATGTAATGGCACAAGACAGGAGAGCCTACTATCCCCAATCTTATTTGTACTAGCTTTAGAACCATTACTGTCTCAGATGATAGCACTATACTATACTGATGACATTGTTTTCCCTAACTATTTCATCTATCCCAGCCCTTAACCAGGAATTTCATACCTTCTGTAAACTTTTAAATTTTAAAAACTACTTCTCCAAATCTCTTGCCCTAAATATCTCCGTTCCTATAGACACCATTCAGTTTATATCATATGGCTTTCCTTACAAATGGACATCTTACCCACTTACCTACTTGGGTCTTCAACTTACCAAGGACATATCTAACTGTCCTGAACTACATTATGTCTGAAATTTAAAAAGACCTAAATCAAGAATACCCAGAGAAACAGTTCAACTTAAACCATTCACAAAAATGGACCACCTAAAATTTCCACAAATTGCACACACCTTTGAGCAATATTACCACCTTTTGAATTTGTATAAGCATGGTATTCTACTTTTCTACAAACTGCTTCAATTACCTACTAAGTGGGCAACAGTAACATATATTAACACTTGGTCCAGAGAACTGAATATTCAGCTAGAGGAGGTACAGATTGAAAACATGCTTTCAAAACTACTTTAAAGCTTAAGATGTTGCCAAATAGAAGCATTGAACTATAAGATATTGACAAGGTGGTACTATATACCCTCCAAGCTACAACATCGACAGTATACAAAAATACAAACACTGCCACTTAGCGGCTACGTAGCAGATGAGATTCAATAGTGAAAAATGTAAAGTCAGGCACCTGGGATGTAAAAATATGCAAATACAAAAAGAATAATCTTGCACACACCTGCACAAACAAGCAGGTGGTACCTTTGATTCTTATGTAAAATATGCAAGACACTTATACACTTAATGGGACTGCACTAGGCAAATCCATAATGGCAAAGGACCTTGGAGTCCTTGTAGATAATAAACTTAGCTGCAGCAAGCAATGCCAGTCAGCAGCTTCAATAGCAAACAAGGTCTTGAGCTTTATTAAAAGGGGCATACATTTGAGGAAGGAGGGGGTTATTCTGCGACTATACAGAGCATTGATAAGGCCCCATCTAGAATGTACCATGCAGTTTTGGTCTCCAGTGCTCAAATGGGACATATTTGAATTAGAGAGCGTCCACTGGCCAAGTTGGGGTTGTTCATGCTGGAGAAGAGGCGCTTAAGGGGAATATGATAACTATGTATACATATATAAGGGGATCGTACAATAACCTCTCTAATGTTTTATTTACCAGTAGGTCCTTCCAGCTGACAAGAGGGCACCCATTCTGATTAGAAGAAAAGGAGGTTCTGTCTAAATATTTGAAAGGGTATTTTTTTTACAATGAGAGCTGTGAAGATGTGGAATTCTCTCCCTGAATCAGTCATACTGGCTGATACATTAGATAGCTTTAAAAAGGGGTTGGATAGCTTTTTAACAAGTGAGGGAATACAGAGTTATGAAAGATAGCTCAAGTTGATACAAGGACTGGTCCGATTGCCATCTTGGAGTCAGGAAGGAATTTTTCCCCTCTAAGGCGAATTGGAGAGGCTTCAAATTGTTTTTTTTTTGCCTTCCTCTGGATCAGCTAGCAGTTAGGTAGATCATATGTAGGCTTAAAAGGTTGAATTTGATGGACGTGTGTCTTTTTAACTAAAGATACTATGTTACTATGTTACAAATGGCAGATGTTGGTGCTGTAACAAGTAAAAGGGTACCTTGGCACTAATATACCCACATATCCTGTATACAGTATGTCCTGTTATTCCACAGTCCACAGCCAGTTTCATCCTACATATACAGCTTAAAGCCTCATCTGTTGAATGCAGCAAAACTTTTAATCCTCCCAACATTGGAAATCTACATACAGCCCTTCAATTAAAGATTGGTTTTATGAAATCTCATATGAGATTTGCAGATAATTATCTGCTTATACTTCAAAACAATACTCTTGGCTCAGATGATTTTTCTTTTAAAAAAACTGATTTAATAGATGGGCCTGGATTTCTTCTTTTTCCCTTCCCCACACTCTATCTATATCCTGCTCTCCTTCAACATATCTATGCCCTCTACCATATCCCACCTGACAGGAGCTAACTCAGGAACCATACCTAAACTTATGTGTTACCAATGATTGTTTGTATTTACTATACTGTATATCCTTTTGTTGATTTTCTCAATAAAGCTGTTTTAACAAATTATGGGATAACATGCTGCACCAAAGGTAAAAAAAATAGATTTCTATCCAGAATTCCAGCTTGCACAATGCACTTGCAGTTGCAAATGAGCCCTACAGTGCGTTGTCACTGTGTTATCAGTCATAAACAATTTTCTTCTTTAAAACAAAAACTATTGCTTGTTATTTATCTATCCATAAGTAAATATATAAATATAAATATATATATATATATATATATATATATATATATATATATATATATATATATATATATATATATATATATATATATAAACAAGTCCCAAAGGTGCACTCCGTTTCCTGTGTAAATGCCCGGGTGCCAGCAAACATTTAATGGTTTATCTGCAGGAATAGCGACACTCACGGGACTCTTCTGAAGCTTAACAAATGTGATACTTTATTGGAGACTCATATATATATATATATATATATATATATATATATATATATATATATATAGTGAATAAAGGATATTATAAGTTACCGAGGAGTTTCATGACCATATAAAAACACGAGGCCGAAGGCCTCGTGTTTTTCTACAGGTCATGGAACTCCGAGGATATGTGAGGTAACTTCTAATATCCTCATATTTTGCAACTGGGGGTTTATTATAATACACAAATTTCAGTGAGTCATGACAGAAATGACATCAGAACTCACCGTTTATAACTGATGACATCAGAATTCACCGTTTATAAGGATATAATTTATAATATATTCATGGCTTTTGTGTATTAGATATATATATATATATATATATATATATATATATATATATATATATATATATATATATATATATATATATTGTATATATATGTAGAAGCAGGATCAGCACACTTTGTTAGTAGTGAAAATGTGATTGTTTATTCCACAAAAAGAATCATTTTATCCAACGTTTCAGTTCCACCTTCTTCAGCAATATAAAACCAAAATGTTATTTCACAACCAAAATTGTAACTCTATTTTTTTCTTATTACTTTTTCTCAACCTACTGTAAGCATAGTAAATCCATAAACAATTTATGTGTTAGTCAATGTTATCGCTTGCTAAAAAAAACAGCTAATCCCCTCTTGAAGTTATCAAATGTGCCAGTGGAGAGAATTCCACTTCTGAGCTCTTACTGTAAAAAAACATGCACTGAATATTATGGTAGAGGCTCCTATCTTTTAATCTGAATGGATGCCATTGTGTCTGCTGGAAGGACCTACTGGTAAATAAAGAGCTTATTATAGGGTCTATGTATATCCAGAATGCTCAGGACCTTCCAGATGAGGGATCTTTCCATAATTTGGATATATATATATATATATATATATATATATATATATATATATATATATATATATATATATATATATACCTCTAACAATCCGCTAGTAGTGAGTGCACACTGGGAACCATTCAATAGATTTATTTAAAACTTAATTTTATTTGAAAGTTAATTAAAAAACAGGCCGACGGTTCGACCTTTATTTATATATATATATATATATATATATATATATATATATATTTATATATATTTATATATATATATATATATATATATATACACACACACACACACACACACACACACACACACACTATAAATCTGCTAAAAATTATTTAAACATTAAGGGGCCCATTAACTTAGCTCGAGTGAAGGAATAGATTAAAATTGAATTTCAAATGGTTTTTTTTGGCTACTTCGACCATTGAATGGGCTACTTCGACTACGACTTTGAATAGAACGATTCGAACTAAAAATCGTTCGACTATTCGACCATTCGATAGTCGAAGTACTGTCTCTTTAAAAAAAAAACTTCGACCCCCTAGTTCGCCACCTAAAAGCTACTGAAGTCAATGTTAGCCTATGGGGAAGGTCCCGATAGGGTTAGCTATTTTTTTTTTGGTCGAACAAAAATAGTTCCATCGACGGATTAAATCCTTCGGATCGAATGATTCGAAGGATTTAATTGTTCGATCGAACGAATATCACTAAATCCTTCGACTTCAATATTCGAAGTCGAAGGATTTAACTTCGACAGTCGAATATCGAGGGTTAATTAACCCTCAATATTCAACCTTAAGTAAATTTGCCCCTCAATAAACTCAATAGGATTGTTTGTTTTTTTTTCAAAATATTTTTATTAAACAAAAATAAAATACTTTCATAGAAGTGTACATCATTTTCACTTTTAACATAATATATCTTAGTATGCATAAGAGTACATTACTGTATAAAACACAGATGAAAATTATCCCCTGTTAACAATCACTCATAATGTGTTATCTTGTAGCTGAAGATCTTATACTGCTTCCAGATTCTTGTGTAATCAGCACTATAAGAACAAGTAACATAAAACTCAACACGGCTACACATACAAATGAGTTTCTGAGTACAAGAAATAACATATATAATACATAATACCCTGGTTAGAAAGAGCAAGGTGGTTCGCATAGCAATCTAGATCTAGTTGGCAAGACATAAAGAAGGTAATGTGGGAGGCTAAACGTGTCAACTAGTAATCACTTTTTGGGTGACATCCCAGTTACTCCATATGCTATTAAAGTGGTCCACTGTGTCATTAAGCAGGGCCGTTAAAAAGTCCATCCGTCTTACATAGTGGATCCGATTTAACAACTCTTGTTCTGATGGTGGGGATGTCCCTTTCCACTTACTGGCTATGCAGCATGTAGCTGCTGATAGAATAGAGTTTGCCAGTCTCTGCATCGGAGTTGTGATCCTAGGTATCTTATCCCCTAAGACAAATATAATTGGATCCTTGGGTATAGTTGACAAAAGCACTTTGTTCAACCATTTACTTACAGAGTCCCAGAAGCCTATAATCACCAGGCACATCCAGAAAATATGTAAGATATTACCCTCTCCTTAACCACATCTCCAACATGTGGGGGAGGAATTTTGAGGAAACAATTTATTCAGCAGTGCCGGTGTATGATACCACCGCATTTGCAATTTGTATATATTTTCTTATATAATAGTGCATATAGGACTTTTTGTTGCATTCTCCCACATTCTCTGCCATCTAGGCAAATCTATTTTACATTGCAGATCAGCTTCCCATTTTTTCATGTAAGCATGTGGATGCGTTTCCAAATCAGTCATGTTCAACATAGTACCACCTAGATGTTAACCCTCTTTGAATATAACCTAGACGGCATAGTGCTGATAATGGTTCAATAGGAGGGAGTATGCCCTTAGCAACATTAGTCAAAATAAAATGTCTCAGTTGAAGATACCGAAATCTCGAGAGTTTACTCACCCCTGTGTCTAAATTACAGTCTTGATAACTTTTTATCTTCCTAGTAAGTGGATGAAATACTTTAGAGAGTTGAAATAAATTAACGGTCAAGTTAGGAGATATAGTAGTATGGTGCAAGTTCGCTGACAAATCTGGATTACCCCAAAGAGGTAACAGTGGTGGTATTGTAGGTAGAAGTTTATGTTTTGCTATTGTTCGTTGCCACAATGTTAGCTTATGAAACGTCGGCCTTAATAGAGTAGGGTAGCATGGAGGTTTATGTGTAGTCCACAGGTAATAAGCCAAATGTGGAGTATTACAGTATGATAATTCCAAAGACGCCCACCCAATCCATTGCCTGTTTAAGTTGTGCCGCTTTATAATAATTTGTTAAGTTTGGGATTGCCAGTCTTCCCTGCGTTTGATGGGCGAACAATGTGTGGCGTGCTATACGGTATCTTTTACCCGTCCATACAAAGTTCATTATAGCCCTTTGTAGTTTGTCTATTGCTGCTTTCGGTACCATTAATAGGATTGTTTTTACCTCCAAAAAGGATTAATCATATCTTAGTTAAGATCAAGTACAAAGTTCTCCTGTTCTCCAACGTAACCATTCCCTCCTTGACAAATCTTTCTTTATAACTGTTATAAGGTGTTATGCAATCAATTTCATAGATTGGAAAAGCCTTGCATTATTTAATCAAGCTTTTCCTCAAGCCAATTTATAGCTAGAGATTGGTATATCCTGTTTCTTTGATACCAACATTTCTGCTTTATCCTGGTCTAAAACTGGCCATACATTATAAGATCTGCTTGTTTGGTGAGGTCACCAAATGAGTGGATTGTTCACCAATATGACCACCTTAAGTTGGGGAAATATTGTACTGATCTGATCATCTGATCGATTGGCTCTTAAGACAACAATCGGATTATGGCTGATGCTAAGCCAGTAGTCAGATGGATGACCGCATCAGCATGCAGATGCAGACCTCGATCCACTTGGGCAATCAAGCTTGCTCAATTAATATCTGGACAATTTTAAACCAAATATCAGTTAAGCAAGGCCTCTCCACAAATCCAGGCCTGCAGCCCCATACACAGGCAGATAAATTGCCAAATTGGCAGCTAATATCTGCCCATGTATGGCAACCTTTAGGCTGCTCTGATGCTAGTCCTATGGATATTCCACAATAAATGAAACTACACGGGCATTTCATTATATATACCACATTTGTGGTTGCACATGTCATTCTTTGCCTAGTTTCATATTTATTTCCTGTCTGTGGGTGTATGTACCGAATACCCGGACAGACAACAGAAAGCATGATCCAACAACATATACATTTATGCCCATGTACCAATACATGCAACGGGAGGTGATCAAGGTTAAATTTTGTTAAAACCACAAGGGGCTTGATACAGTTAAGATGAAATTTTTTGAATTAATAATTTAATACGTTAACTGAATGGAGGGAAAAGCAGTACAAATGACAAATAAAGAGGTAAAACCTAGACTGCAAAATCAACAGTCAGTTAATATTTTGACAAGTGTCTTATGCACACAGATATATTAACAGAAATGTAACAAATGACAAGTAAGTATTTTTATTTCAAATAAGGAAATGATTTATGATTAGTAACACATAAGATGTTTTTTATGACCAGTGTAAATTATAAAAAATGCCCAGCAGAGACCTGCAGCTACCCCCTTAAATAGAGTGCTGTCTGTGTTTTTATCTGGCGTGAGATGCACAGCCATTTTGCAGGGCAAAAGTTCTGCCTGGGGGAAAAGTCCATGACCCTTATAGTGACAAACCATAGTGACACTATGGGGCATATTTATCATTGGTCGAATTTTGAAATAGAAAAATATTTTTTTGGCCAAATAGGTCCGTTTTCGATCTAATAGGTCCGTATTCGGCCGAAGTAATAGCGCATTCGATCGAATGTGAATCAAAGTTTTTCCTAAAAATAATAGGTTCTAGGAGGTCCCCCACAGGCTAAAACAACAATTCAAATAAGAAAGATAATAGCCGGAGAGTACGTAATTTTTCAATTAAAAAGTCATCTCTTTATTCGCAGAAATTACTGCACAACTTGTTTCGGCTACAACAGCCTTCATCAGGTGCACCTGATGAAGGCCGTTGTAGCCGAAACATGTTGTGCAGTAATTTCTCTGAATAAAGAGATGACTTTTTAATTTAAGAATTACGTGCTCTCCGGCTATTATCTTTCTTATTTGGAAATATTTGCACTACGGCATTGGGTTTGCAGCACGTTGAGAAGCACATTTACACTGATGATCACACAAAGGACTATCCTATTTATGATTTGATAAAACAGCAATTCAGCAGATTTTAGATGGCGAATGGTCGAAGTCGAATTATTCTCAAATGTGAATCGAATTTGGACTATTTCCTAGACAAAGTACACAAATATATAGCTTGAAATTCTAATTTTTTGAATTCGAAAATTCTCCTCGACCTTTGATAAATCTGCCCCTATGTGGTGGAAATGGGTCTGAATTATTAATCTGAATTATTTCAGAATGGAATTTAAATAAAATGGTATTCAGGGTGAAAGGAATGAAATAGGCAAATAAGCATTACTTTATAATAACAATGTTTTTATGTTATGCAATATACATAAATTTATCCCTGTTTGTTCTCTGGGTCTCATAATAAAAAATTAACATAAGTCAGGCACTTCTAGACGTTGGTCAGCTTCGTAGGAAAACTATGCCTTGTGAACAAGAACATAGCTAACTTAGCCAGCTTGTAACATTATTTCATTGTTCAGATCCAGGAATGCAGAGACTGTTAATAGACAGACGGGTACTTCTTTTTAATAGCAATTATTTTTACAAACATCTAGAGAAGTTTAATTGCTTTCCAAAGATATAATGGTTGCCCTTTTATTTATCACCACTGGGATCATTCTTGAATGTAGTTAAAATGGTAGGAGTTACAAAATGGAACTGACCACTGCTCCTGCTTAAACTATTGCAAAAAAGAAGGCTGTGGTCACCAACAATTTTAAATAATTACAGTAGGTACAGGTGGAATGAGAGTGTGACCACAATAAAGACAAGAATTATTCTGTGCTTGTCTCTATCAATATACCATGGGAAATAAATCATATTGTGCATAAAGTTATCTGAAATGCCCATTTTAAACAATACATGGAGTGTTTGTCTATATTTTGCATTATTTTCAACCTACCAACTGCATTAATGTCAGACTTTGTTTTACCAATTATAGTATTTCTTAAGAAATGACAAGGAATTCTGAATTCTTTAATATTCATAAATGCACTTGGTCTGTGGCCTCTTGAGAAAAATTGACTATAGAGAAATATACTTCAAGACAAATATACTTTATCTGGGTGCATCATATAAGGAGAAATATAGCAATAATCTGCACATACTGTGTTACTGCAAAAAATAAAACAAATCTACACTATATGGTCAGTGATATCCAAACAACTATCTCTTCAATGTCTCATTCCCAACCCAAGGGTATTAATATGAAATTAGTTATCCCTTTACTGCTTATATAGTTTTACTGTTCTGGGAAGGCTTTCCACTAGATTTAGAATCCTTGTAGGATTTGTTTCCATTAAGCCACAAGTACATTAGTAAGGCTAGGCACTGTTAGGGATCAGACTGGCTCATAGTCAGCATTCCAATTCATACAGCAGCTGTTCATCTGGGTCAAGGTCAGAGCTCTGTACAGGACAGTCAAGATCCTCCACTCCCATCTCAGCAATCCAATTCTGTACAGACTTCAATCTGTGCATTGGGTCATTTGTGCTTTCCTGAAACTGTTGTATGCTCTTTTGGGCAGGGCCCTCTTTACCTCTTGTACTTATTATTGGTGGCTTTTGTGTTTTCCTGTATGTTTAATATTAACACCAATTTATTGTACAATGGTGTGAAACATGTTGGCATTTTATAAATACATGTTAATAATAGCAATAGCCCAGCCAATCAATAGAAAAAAACCCTAGATCATTATTCCTTCTGCATCAAACTTTACTTTCAGTTTGTTAGTGCTCTCCCCCATCAGACCATCAGATGATATAAGGTGATTTAGCACTACATCTCCACTGCTGCAGACTCCAATCATCCTTTACACAACCTTTAAATGATTATCCTGACACTTTGCACATGGTGATGACCCTCCCCTTCGGCTTCATTTTTTCACTGTTTTATTCTCCTAAATTTTAGGTGTGGATTTCCTGCTTACAGTAGTAGACTATACGGTCACCCCTGTGATTATTGGTGTAACAGCAGACCTTTGTCTGGAAATGTGTGGAATCCAGGAGTGTCTTCTAGGAAATCTAGCAGCATGTGGGCCCATCCATGTAAATTCTGCAACAGAACCTTTAGTTGAGACAATGCTTCGACGCTCCATGAGTTATGTGATGGAAGAGAAAGAAGTGCTGGTGATTGGAGCTGGGGGCATTAGCAAAAAATTTATATGGGAGGCTGCTCGCAACTATGGGATTAAGGTGAGAAATCACACTATGGAGGTTATCTACTAAACTCCCAATATATCTAATTTTTTTATTAAAAAAAAAAAACACAACCAAACTCTCATGCCCAATTAGATCTTATTTATTAATTTAAAAACTCAAATTAATCGAATAGGGAAAAAATCCGATACAATCGTGCAAAACCCCAAATGGTTCAATATTTTCAGACTATGTTTCCAAATTGATTGATTTTTTGGGGGCTTTTGCGCCAGAAACCCCGATTTTCTGGCTAAATCCAATGCAAACCATGATAACTTGAAATTGATATTGGCGCCTCTCCCATTGACTTATAAGGGACCTCTACAAGTCTGAGATGGCGAATTTTCGGAATCAGGCATTTTGCAGCATAAAGGTATAATTTAAAAAAATGTAGGTTTTTTTCCACAAATTTGAGTTTTTGCCCCAAAAAGTCCGATCAGATAAATTCGAGGTTTAGTTAATAACTCCCTATATGTCATTTCCTTAGCAGGACATCCAGATAATCTTATATGACTGTCCTTCACTGATGGCATTACTCTCAAAGCTCAGTGTTTTGTATTTTTTTGAACATTTTAGAAATCGATCCATAAGTCTGCCATAAGTTTCTGATTCTGGTGTTAAAATATGTTAGACCATTATAAAGTTGATAAAATTACTAAAAAGACTTTTGACTTTGAAGAAAAATTAATTGAATCTTTGTTAGTAAATTATATAACCAGCGTATAAGGGTATTTTTGGGTGGGGCTCAGAACAGATCATAACCATCATCATTTAATATTCATTGCCATCATTTAGACTGTTATGAAACATCTGCAATCTTTGGAACTTCCCTCTAATAAGTAGAGGGTTCCTGAGAAATCACAAGCTTACCTCCATTGTGTAACTATAGAAAAAGAACACCCAGTAACCTAGTGTGCCACTGATAAGTCTAAGGGTAAGGCCATACTGTGCGTTTTGGGGAGATTTGGTCACCTGGCTCGTCTTTGCGGCGACCAATCTCCAAAAACGCCTTCCCTCACTCTGCGCCGGGTAAAATGAAAAAAAAAAAACCGCAGACGCTTATTACATGTGGCGGTTCGTTTTCCAGAGTCGGCCTTCGGGTGATTTCAGAAAATGAACTGCCGTGTGTGATTAGCGTCGGTGTTTTCTACTTTTAGCCTGCGCAGAGTGAGGGAAGGCGTTTGGGGAGATTGGTCGCCGCAAAGACGAGGCGATTAGTTGCCAGGCGACCAAATCTCCCCAAAATGCCCAATGTGGCCTTACCCTAAAGTTATTTTTTTCTGTTGAGGTCTTGTAATACAAGCACCACTTATGTTCCCTGTTTTCAGTCTGTTTCAAGTGCAGTAAGAAAAAGCAGAAATAAATATTTTAAGGTAAAAACTGAGGGGATCCTTGATCACTATACTGTAACCAGAAGAGCAGCTATCATCATGTTAAAAATAATCTTTTAGTTTAATGAAAATGTATACTCATTCGTCTCCTGACCATTTTGCTAGGTGTCTTTTATGTATATTGATCACTGTATAACTTAAGTATCTTTCCCTTAGATCCATCTGGTCGAATCTGATCCTGGACATTTTGCCTCATCTCTTGTGTCATCATTCATCCATTATGACTTTGAAGACCACTCTCTTGATGAAATCCATGCCCAAAATGTTTTGTCTATTGTCAGGGGAAAAGGTCTGCAACTCTCCGGTTGCATGGCATTCTGGGATGAGTGTACAATCTTAGCTGCTATACTAAGTAACTCATTGGAACTCCCAGGTCCACCCCCCAGTGCAGTGAGACTCGCAAAACTCAAGACACAGACACAACTTCGCCTACTTTCTTTGAGTTCACCATCTCCCCCTTTCCCTTGTCCTGGGGCATTTGCTGTGCCATGTTTCTCCTTGGGTCCTGAAGCAGGTGGTTTGAAAGTTGCAGAGTCAACTCTTTCATATCCTCTTGTAGTAAAACCAGAATCTGGAGCAGGAGCTGTTGGCGTAAAGCTTGTTCAGGATGGGGAAGAATGCAGGACATTGATTAGAAAAATGGGTACAGGTTCAGGAGCCTGCAATACATGTGAAGGGGCAAACAGTAATACAGGAGACATTAAAACATGTCAGATTGTAGAGACTTGCAAGGCAAAAGGTATAGCTTATACATCAGAATTAGAAGGGTCTTGTAAATGGAAAGCAGAAGAAATCCTACAGCAAGGAATGAGTAGATATAGCAAAATGGAGAATGAAGCCCCCCTTGCTGAATTAGGAGAAGGAGGTACACAGTCTTCTCCGAACCTGCTCCTTGCAGAATACATAACAGGCTCTGAGCATGATGTAGATCTAGTTCTAGGTTCTAATGGAAGGCTATTGGCTGCATATGTGTCAGATAATGGGCCAACCTTACTTCCAGGGTTTACTGAAACTGCTGCTGCTCTTCCATCACGCTTAGGCCCTGAACAACGGTGTCAACTTGTACAAGCTGCTGCGCGTTGCTGTAGGGCACTAGGGTTGTTCCCTGGTGTATTCAATGTAGAATTAAAACTCAATGATTGTGGACCACGACTGCTGGAAATTAATCCCCGTATGGGCGGTTTTTACCTGCGGGACTGGATTCAGCGTGTTTATGGCACAGATCTTGTGATGGTAGCCCTGGCATTGTCATGTGGATTAGAGCCAGCACTACCTGCAAGTGGTGCACGTGAAAGTGCAGTGCTTGTTGGGGTAATGTGCACAGGTGAAAGTCATGAGGAAGCTTTGCGCAGTACAGCAAGGCCAGAGAGACTGGCAGAGCTAGATCATGCTGGACTCATTCGTTTTAACCGCCTTGAAGGTGGTCCAGAACGTGGTCCTGATCAAGAGCCGTATGGGAATGTCGCCTGTGAGGGAAAACGGCAAAGAGAGGCTAGGGAAAGGCTGTTAGGGGTTTGTGCTGCACTGGGACTGAATTCTGAGGAGTATCCAATTGATTATATAACAGGAGAATTCCAATGAACACCAAGAATGAGTTGAGGGGGGATGAATGAATTTATATTGAATACAAATTTAAAGAAGTTTAGAAATAACAGGGGAGGGTGACATGATGGGTGAGTCAACTGACTTGCTTAGGATGCATGGAAAATGTCAGAAAATGGTATAGATGTAAAAAATGTAATGAATTGCCCATATTGCTATTCTGTTCTTTTCTGTAGTGCTCTCTTTATCTTAATGCACTCTTAAGTAGTATGGTATGGTTTTTACTTATTCAAATAAAGCTGTACTGTCTAATAACAATGTGTATATAAATTGTCAAGTATTGCATATACCCATAAAGATAGATGTTACCGGTCCCACAACAAAATAGTTTTTGGGACCCTTTAAACTTTAGGAATAATACATTTTTCATAAACATACTTTGGAGCTGCTTATCAGTAAGTGCACTGGTTGCCTCCTGGACTTCCAAGCAATCACAGAGTATGATTTAGGGGCCGATTCACTAAATTCGACAATTCAACAATTCATATCTGTTTAATAATGGTCATATGTTAGATAACACCAAGATGACTGATATAACACTGTTAAGCAGGTTTCTCCTCTTGTATTTCTAGTTTAATGTAACTGTATATCTATTATTAACTGACTACTGTATACTATGGGGCCGATTCATGAAGCTCGAGTGAAGGATTCGAAGTAAAAAAACTTCGAATTTCGACATATTTTTTGGGCTACTTCGACCATCGAATAGGCTACTTTGACCTTCGACTACGACTTCGAATCGAAGGATTCGAACTAAAAATCATTAGACTATTCGACCATTCGATAGTCGAAGTACTGTCTCTTTAAAAAAAACTTCGACCCCCTAATTCGGCAGCTAAAAGCTACCGAAGTCAATGTTAGCCTATGGGGAAGGTCCCCATAGGCTTTCCTAAGTTTTTTTGATCGAAGGATATTCCTTCGATCATTGGATTAAAATCCTTCGAATCGTTCGATTCTAAGGATTTAATCGTTCGATCGAAGGAATAATCCTTCGATCGTACGATCGCAGAATTTGCGCTAAATCCTTCGACTTCGATATTCGAAGTCGAAGGATTTCAATTCCTAGTCGAATATCGAGGGTTAATTAACCCTCGATATTCGACCCTTAATGAATCAGCCCCTTAGTGTCTTATATAATTACTGGTTTATAGTTGTGTGTTTTGATTGTGTGTGTGTTAAGGGGCAGATGTATGAAGGGTCGAATATCGAGGGTTAATTAACCCTCGATATTCGACTAGGAACTAAAATCCTTCGACTTCGAATATCGAAATCGAAGGATTTAGCGCAAATCCTACGATCGAACGATCGAAGGATTATTCCTTCGATCGAACGATAAAATCCTTCGAATCGAACAATTCGAAGGATTTTAATCCAACGATCGAAGGAATATCCTTCGATCAAAAAAACTTAGGCAAGCCTATGGGGACCTTCCCCATAGGCTAACATTGACTTCGGTAGCTTTTAGCTGCCGAAGTAGGGGGTCGAAGTTTTTTTTAAAGAGGCAGTACTTCGACTATCGAATGGTCGAATAGTCGAACGATTTTTAGTTCGAATCGTTCGATTCGTAGTCGTTGTCGTAGTCGAAGGTCGAAGTAGCCCATTCGATGGTCGAAGTAGCCCAAAAAACACTTCGAAATTCGAAGTTTTTTTAATTCGAATCCTTCACTCGAGCTTCATGAATCGGCCCCATAGTATACAGTAGTCAGTTAATAATAGATATACAGTTACATTAAACTAGAAATACAAGAGGAGAAACCTGCTTAAATGTGTTATATCAGTCATCTTGGTGTTATCTAACATATGACCATTATTAAACAGATATGAATTGTTGAATTAAACTTTAAACAGCACAATTTTTTCGGTGTCCAGTACTAGAACGTTATATTTATTGTGTACAAAGGCATTGCATCATATCACTTGCCAGACAGCACCCTTTCAGACATTTCAGTTCATTAGTGGCAAATTGAAATGTATAATACAGGTATAGGATCCCTTATCCGGAAACCCGATTTCCAGAAAGCTCCAGAATTACGGAATGGCTGCCTCCCATAGACTCCATTTTATCCAAATAATCCAAATTTTTAAAAATTATTCCTTTTTCTCTATAACAATAAAACAGTAGCTTGTACTTGATCCCAACTAAGATACAATTAATCCTTATTGGAAGCAAAACCAGCCTATTGGGTTTATTTAATGTTTAAATGAATTTCTTGTAGACTTAAGACAGGAAGACCCAAATTACGGAAAGATCCGTTATACGTAAAACCCCAGGTTTGTAGGGGCCCACTGTGGTCTGAAATTGTGGCCTAACACTTGAGTGACCAAAATGTTAAATCCAGATAGAATTGCTTTTCGCTTGTGTTATGGTGTTGTCAGATCACCCTAAGGAATTCATCTATGGAAGTATCCTTTAATTGTTGCCAACAGAATTTCGCATTTCATTTGCACTATGTTTTTTGAACAATGTGTGCTCTCTCTCTCCCTCACAGAGGCTTTTCTGTAGGATGGGGGGATTTTGACTTTTAGTTTGAAAATATTTAATTTGATTTTCATGTTAAACAAGTAATAACAGTATGAGAGCAAATATTATTCAGATGAAGAAAGACATGTTGGAATTGATACAATGGCATAGTAATATTAAAAACTAAATACCATTAAAAGAGACTGACAACAACTAAAATTAACTAAAATTAACTAAGCCAGTGGAAGTAAACATATTGAAAGAAAGAAAGAAAGAAAGAGAAAGAAAAGAAAGAAAGAAAGAAAGAAAGAAAGAAAGAAAGAAAGAAAGAAAGAAAGAAAGAAAGAAAGAAAGAAAGAAAGAAAAATCACATTATCTATATGCAAAAAAACAAAGCACGGAGACAATTTAATCTTTATCTTTAATTGATAATTCAAAAAACCAGAGATTTCCCTCCAATATACAGTAGATCAATCTTTGGACAGGACCATAGATAATGAAAAAGTGACACATTAGTCTCGTTGCATTTAGGACAGTATGAAATAGGGTTTTAGAGGAATTTTTCGAAAACAATTTTCCATATCCTAGATGGGTAAGTTTAAAATGTTGTATCCTCCAACTTTCTGCTAAAATTAGTTTATTGTAATCGCTTATAGATTTTACCAAATCTGAGGGAGTTATTTGACAAAGTAAAAATTCAGACCATTTAGTGGAAGGTTTTAATAACGGTTGTGGATCTGAACTATAGATATTCCAAAAATTTTTTAGAAAGAGAACAAATAGAGATCAAATCAGGGAATTCCAAAAACTCTGCCAAATAGTCTGCAAGCTTATTTTCCACTAAAACCAGGTTTTTATTGTTATGTAGCAGAGAAAGACCGCATCAACACGCTAAATAATAGTATCTATCAGAATCTTGAAGCTTGTATTGTTCTTTGAGTTTTGACCAAGGCATTAAGGTTTTCTTAAGCGGATCAAATATATCCTTTACCAAAACCAGTGACTTTCTCTTAATTGAAAATATAAAAGTATCAGATTTTTGATAATCTGAAGGTTTAAGTAAGAGTTTGGCTGGCATGAAAGGTGTTACTGTATAGCTATACCTATGTCGAGAGAATAAATGTTTCCACACAAATATAGAGTCACAATAGATAGGATTCCTCTTAAAGTCATAAGGAACATTACCCCATTTGCTATGCAAAACAGATAATATATCAAAAAAGGGTTCTTGAAAGATCTGGACAATATATTGGGATGACTGGGGATTTGGCAGCTGTGCTCTCGATCTCAGTAGGACACCCCTGCTCCAGGTGTAGGAAATGAACCAATTTGTAAGAGAACTGAGAGAAAGCAAACGAAGAGGCAGAACTTGCTGCTAGGTGCTCTTTATTGCACACAACATGTTTCCGGCCAAGAGCCCTTTATCAAGTGATCACTTGATAAAGGGCTCTTGGCCCGAAACATGTTGCGTGCAATAAAGAGCACCTAGCAGCAAGTTCTGCCTCTTCGCTTGCTTTCTCTCAGTTCTCATACAAATTGGTTCTTGAAAGATCTCAATGTCGGGGGTTTATAAATGTATTACCTTGTGAGATCCACTCAATAAGATATCTAGTGAGGGCTGATAAATTAAAAGCTCTGAAATCAGGAAGGTTTAATCCTCCAAGTTTAACTGGAGCTCTCAATTTATAGAGGGCAATTTTTGCCTTTTTGCCATTCCAAATAAATTTAGTTAAAGCAGAGTCAAGTTTCTTAATATCGGAATGCTTTATAAGCAAAGGGAGTTTAATTAATGGATAAATTATCTTGGGAAATAACAAGGATTTAAAAAAGAGAATTCGTCCCTTAATATTAAGGGAAAAAACATGGAAAAAACCTTTTGACAGGTTGGTGTAATATTCAAAGAATATAAATTATTTAGATCTGAAGGAATTATTAATTAAAGTATTTGATTCTTTGGGTTTTTATGTTGAAATTTCTTAAATAGTGAATTAGAACCATAAATATTCATTATTTCCGATTTCTCAGCGTTAATTTTGTACCCTGAAAAAGACTGAAAGTCTTGAAATGAATCAAAAACAACCTTGAGTGAAGACCAAAGGCCAATACCTTGAGATGTCTATTGTTAATAGAAATTCCCTTAAATAGCTTGGATTGATCAAGGAAACAAATTAGCGGTTCTAATGCAATATTAAATAAAAGGGGCGACAAAGGACAGCCCTGTCTCATCCCTTTAAATATTTCAAAAGGTGGCGATCTAGCTCCTCCCAAAATTACTTGTGTTCTGGGATTTTCGTAAAGATATTTGATATATTGGAAGAAGGGACCCGTGATACCGAATTTTTGAAGGCAAAAAAATAGGTGTTCCCAGGTAATATTATCAAACGCTTTCTCAGCATCAATATTAAGAATAGAGCTAGGGATTTTGTGTTTTTTGGCATAATATAAAATATGAATCAGAGCTCTAATATTCTTTACGCCTGATCTATTCTTAATAAAACCATTCTGGGCCTCAGAGATTATAGAGGGAAGAATTAAAGAAAGCCAGGGATTTTGACTTTATTTACTCAGATAACTATACATTGCTTGTTTTAGGAGAATGTGAGCTTTCTAAATCTGCTTGAGTTGTTGTGTATTTCCAGTTCTGGAACAACATTTAGAGCCCTAATTACACAAAAAAAATTTTTTTTCATGATATAGGGATTTATACCAGAAAATTGTATTTTATGCACAAAACGTTAACTTATTTAGAAAGCCTCATGTCTTTCGAACGTCCCAATACCAGATATGTATAGTTTTATGGAGATTTCTGACTTCTATATATCAAAAGCTCCCAGCAGTAAAATACTGAATTTTCAAAGCAGAATGCGACAGTCTATATTCCAAAGAAAAATCCTGGAACAGTAGGTTTACCCAGAGGAAACTATATATTTTTGGAAAGAACACTTTCTGCTGAATCCAAAATGGGTAATCATGTCTTTGTACTCCTAATTACCACACCAAGTTTTCTATAAAAATGTATGACATATCTGAAAAATCACCTCAAAACCTTAATTTTCCAAGTTCACATCTCCCACATAGTATTCGGTAGCAAGAAAAAGTATTCTAAATATGAGTGCCAGGGGACCACCGAACAGTTTGATGCTTATTGTGCATAGGATTCCCAAAGTATCTGGCATGTAGAGACCCCAAAATGAAATTAGTGTGTTCTAATTGTCTTGGAGATCACTTCAGCTACTGAAAAATCTACACATTTACTGAATTTTCTGTTGGGTAAAAAAAAAAGTCAACCTCCCCAAAACCATATATTTTTGGAAAATACACATTTGGGCAAATCCAAAATAGGTAACATGTATTTTTATCCCAAACTATTTACAAGGTTTTCTCAAAATTGGCGGTTTTAATAATGTGAATATCACCTCAAAGCTTCCACTTTCCAGAAGGATCTCCAACATATCATTAAGTACAAGGAAAAACATCCTGAACATGAATTCTATTGGACCACCTAAGAATTTGATGCCCATTGTAAAGACCCCAAAGTTGAGTTAGTGCACACATAATTCATGGCATATTTTTCTACTACCAAGGAGAATATTGCCTGATTTAAGTGTGGTAAAATTGACAAATAAGTACTTGATCACAGAAAACCTTATATTTTCAGAAAATACACATTCTGCTGAATTAGGTAAATATTTATGTGGCAAATCATCAAACAGCAAAGCTATGCTAAACTAGCGTATTTGAAAATCATCTCAAAGTTTGCATTTTACCCCATAATGTGCCCAACATTTTATAATGCACCAACATAAAACATCATATGAAAGCCAGTGGTCTTCAAAGCCATGCTAAAAATATTTATGACATTTATGAAAATCATCGTAAAGCTTGCATTTTACCCCATAATATGCCAAAAATGTCATAACATACCAACATAAAACTAAATATGAATCTAGGAGTCTACTGAACAGTTTAATGCCCAATATGCATAGATTTATCAAACTATGTGGCATAGTGGCGTCCAAATGTATATATAGCAGAAAAATTTCCATTCCTCAGACGGCAGTGCCCGCAAGTTATCAGGGACGACAAAAAGCCAATTCTAGTAATTTTAAGAGCTGAATTTCTGGTTTTTAAATGGGAAATTTGGCTCTGCCAGTCCAGAGAGTGCACCTGCACTCGCTGCTCTAGTGATGCAACCCCCATGGACCCCCTGCGGCTATGTAAAGATAAGTGCCGGTTAAGGGCATTGTGAAAGCTGCCTCAGGGAACTTTGGGGCTAGAATTGCCCCTGCCAAAGATTACATTTTCGTGAGATTCTAAAATACTCACAAATAATCTTCACTTAAATCTGTTGTTTATGAAAAGGCTTTTTCGATGTGCAAAAATAGGGCTATCAGACTCAGAAGTATTTTTTTCCCCCTTTCTCTTTTTTCCCCTTTTTGTGTTTTTTTTTGTTTTTGCTATGCTCAAAAAAACTAAGGAATAAAAATGATGTTCTTGCAGATGAACTCTTTGCCTGACTTGTCACACCATAAATCAAACACACAGATTGGGAACACCTGTTAGCAGGCCCGGATTTGTGGAAAGGCAGGATTTTAGGGGGGGGCAGAATGCTGCCCAACCACACCCACATTGGTTCAAAAACAATGGGGGATGCGCTGGAGATACAATAATTTTTTTAATTTCCTGTGCGCCAATCCCCATTGATCCTGTCCACCTGGAGGAGGCAACAAACGGTAGTGGGCCTAGGGGCACCTACTATGTGAATCCGGCCCTGCCTGTTGCAACCTTTGATGGAAACTTCTCTTAATAAATAATAAATACATTTTCAAAAATATATGATCTATGGCCTAGGGTAAAGTACTGTCAAGAACGGCACCCTAAATCCAGAACCAGTGCTAGACTCTTGCGTCGCGGCTCTTGCTTCTGCCTTTAACAGCAACCTTTCACCTTCGGAGGAGCCCTCAACTAATTGGATGCCACTAGGTCTTACTTTTTTCTTTTCAAATTCTTTTTATTGAGTTTGCGATAAAATATAAATAATTTACATATCTTTTTGATAATCACAAGCGTATGGCTATGCAGAATCATGTAAATGTAATTAAAAAAAAAAAATTCTACAATATAAACCAGGCATGTCCAAAGTGTGGCCCGGGGGCCAATTGCGGCCCTTTTTCAAATTTACAGCGGCCCTCAGCCTCCGTTATGAAATTAATAATAATGAGGCCCCCCAGCACAGTGTGATCAAGAATCCCATAGCAGTAATATTAAGGCACATTAGTGAAATGATCTGCCACTAGGTCTATACTGCTGCCTGTATGCTGAAGGTGTTAGCAATAGCCACGTACTGGCACGTAGAGATGCGTTGTTTTCGCATACTTCTTTAGGGCTGAAGGTGTCAATAGACGTACTGACGTGCCAGTACAGTAAACTAAAGATGTATGGGGTTACAATGTTCCAGTACGAGTCTATTGCTAACACCTTCAGCACACAGGCAGCAGTATAGACCAAGTGGCAGATCATTTCACTAATGTGCCCAAATATTACTGCTATGATTACTCGATTCCTGTCATTTAATGTTAATGGTTCAAAGAATGTCAGGCTGAATGGTCGGCCCCCACACATTTTCACCTCACCAAATCTGGCCCTCGTTGCAAAAAGTTTGGGCACCCCTGATATAAACCATACACATTAGAACAAAAATTTTTTAAAACGTTAAAACAAATACAAATTTAAATACAAATATAAATAGACCTGTACTTTCGATAAAGCTCAAGCTTTACAAAATAAAATTTAAGACTCAATCAAGAAGATTTAAATAAGGAAAGCAATGCATTTTGCCTTAAAATAATATAACTAGTTTTCAGTCATCTTTCCCCATTAGTTTGTGAATGAATTTTCTTTAACATCATCAAGAGTTGCAATATAAAAAGACCATCTACGTACCAGATGGTCTACCATCCGAATTCTACAAAATCCTCAGGGCTGAAATAACCCCTCATTTAACACAGGCACTGAAAACCATGCTTAGCACCTCAGATATGCCTCAAGAGTTCACATTGGCCCGCATAATACTATTGCCAAAGCCCGGAAGAGACACCACCAACGTAGCGTCATATAGGCCCATCTCGCTGCTAAACACGGATTACAAAGTTTTAAGTAAACTGTTTGCAGATAGACTCATACGAATACTACCCAACATCATTTCCCCAGAGCAAACCGGCTTCATTCAGGGCAGATACTCGACTCAAAACATCAGAAACTTTATAGCAGCAGTACTAAAATACAGGGATTTTCCATGTCACACTGCGGCAGCAATCAGCCTAGACGCAGAAAAGGCTTTTGATTGGGTCACTTGGCCACACCTACTTAGGATACTAACAATCCAAAATTTCAGCCCTGGCTTCCTTAAATTATATAGTTCTACAGGAGCAGTGACCAGCTCCATGTTGTAGCTCCCACCCCCTCCAACTATAGTCAGGTGATCCCACTGGTGTCTAATAAAAGGGCAGCCAAGTTTGGGAGTTTTACTTTGAAAGCAGCTAGTAAGTTGCAGGTAAAACGTATTCGTCCCTTTTATAAAATGTATAATGAAACCATAGAATTCTTAATGAATCAAATGAAAATTGAGCATAGGACTGGCCAGATATGGGATGACTTTGACGTAGTTGGCCAGCTTAAATATATTGCAATATATGGACAAACAATCCCTGTTTTGTTTAAAGGGTAAGGCATTTTTCAGTAGCAGTATGCACAAAATGTCTCTGTCTTAAATATATTGATAATGGGTTGAGTGCAGAGGAATCTTGTATTTGTCTATATGTATTTTGTAGTCACCCCCTCATTGCACCCCCACCTAATGATTTTAAAAACTAGTGGTGAGCACAACTTTCCCTTGTTTGTTATAGCACCTCAGATATGCCTCAAGAGTTCACATTGGCCCGCATAATACTATTGCCAAAGCCCGGAAGAGACACCACCAACGTAGCGTCATATAGGCCCATCTCGCTGCTAAACACGGATTACAAAGTTTTAAGTAAACTGTTTGCAGATAGACTCATACTGTACGAATACTACCCAACATCATTTCCCCAGAGCAAACCGGCTTCATTCAGGGCAGATACTCGACTCAAAACATCAGAAACTTTATAGCAGCAGTACTAAAATACAGGGATTTTCCATGTCACACTGCGGCAGCAATTAGCCTAGACGCAGAAAAGGCTTTTGATTGGGTCACTTGGCCACACCTACTTAGGATACTAACAATCCAAAATTTCAGCCCTGGCTTCCTTAAATTCATTAGAACAATATATAAGGTCCCACAGGCTATCATCTCAACACAAGGGATAAACTCCAAACCATTTACTATACACAAAGGAATGAAACAAGGCTGCCCATTGTCGCCACTACTGTTTAACCTGGCATTAGACCCGTTGTTACGCAATCTAAACCAATTACAATATTTCAATGGTGTAAAAATAGGCACAACTGAAATGAAACTATCTGCATACGCAGATGATATCATACTCTTCGTAGCTAACCCAGCCACGGCAATCCCACACATAATAAGTAAAATACAAGACTTTGGGGCCATCTCAGGATTTCAAATCAATTTAGACAAGTCAGAACTGCTATGGTTGGGAGCCCCCCCTAATGAGGGAACAAGAGCAGCAGCCGCCATGTTTCAACAAACCACCTCACACTTAAAATACCTGGGTGTAAAAATTCCAGCTGACATAACACAGTTATACACACTAAATATAACAGAAGCCATAGACAAAGCCTTGCAAGACTTTCAAAGTTGGGAAAACCTGCCGATTAACTACATTGGTAGACTTAACCTCTTCAAAATGGTCACCTTCCCAAGAATATATTATAAAACGCAAGTGTTACCAGCTCATAATAAAAACCACGGACACAAACAAAATGAACAAAAAACTACAAGCCTTTATATGGAAACACAAAAAACCTAGGATAGCACTATCCAAACTAGCACAACCCAAAAGCAATGGAGGACTTAACGTACCACTTCTAAAATACTACAACTTGGCTAGCTTGGTGCGCATTGCCACAGACTGGATCAACCAAACAAATACATATACTGATGTTCATAGAGACCAGAACTTCATACCAAACCTCTCTTTATCCTATCTACTCCATGCCTTACCCTCAGAAATCCCCTCCCACTGCCAAACAAACCCGTTGATCTATACAGTAATCCAAGCCTGGCAAACAATCAGAACCAAATTATTTGGCACGTATAAATTATCACTTTTCCTCCCTCTGTTAAATAACAACCGATTCCAAGACGCCAAAGCAGACCCCCACTTTAAAACATGGCACTCCAAAGGTCTAACAATGATTGGGTCACTTCTCAATCCTAATAACGGCACAATATACAAATTCCCAGAACTACAATCCACACGTGACCTTCCTAACAACCACATCTTTGCATATTTACAGATAAAAAGCTATGTGGAACAGGTAATTCGGGGCATAAAGCCACAACTAACAAATAACCCACTAGATATTTTAATAAAGGCAAACAAGGGAAGATTACTCACAGCATCTACAGTATACACCATTATTAAACCAAAAATAGACTATAAACTACGCGCAGAAGGAATATCGAGATGGTTAAGTATCATTCCAAATATCACAGCAACACCCCTCCCCCCTCATCTTTCTTTGTTTGTACATTGTACTCTCATGTCAAATGTATGATACCGTGCAACTCTGACTCAAAAAGTGGTAATATGACAAGTGAAACCGCAAACCGAGTATAAACACTTACAATGCGAAGGCATTCATAATGTAACAACAAATAGATAATGTACGGTTCTTGAAATGTCACCTCTGATACATGTATGTATTTTATTTTATTTCTGAAAACAATAAAACAGTTGTATAAAAAAAAAAAAAAAAGGACCATGTACGTTCAATGACCTCTTGGATACATAAATTATATAAATATGAAAGTACATCTTTCAACTTTGGAGAATCATCCCTAATCCAATATAAGAAAATAGATTTCTGGGAAGCTGCCAGGACTAACCAGCAATAATCAAATATTTCAGCTGGAAAATTTGTTGATGAAATATTATTTGCCACCAAAAAGGAGTCTTTCATACCCAATAAAGCAAAATGTGGATTTAATGCAATATCTAACTTAATAGACTTTTTAATAAAGCAGGTAACATATTCCCAATACTGTTTAATAAATGGGCACGACCATATATAATGAAAAAAATCAACATTTTGCTCTCTACACTTAGGGCAATAGGAAACCTTTTGAGACTCCATAGAGTTCTGGAATAGTATTCCATATCCAAGATGAGAAAACCTATAATGTTGATCTCTCCATCCCTCAGAATTTACATATTTCCTAAAATTTTGGAAGGACCTCCAAAATTTAGCTTTATAGTATATCATTGAAGTTTGATCTCTCAAATTAGTACAATGTTTCAGATTTTCTAAAGATTCTTTATATCTTTCACTATTGTGTTTTGAGGGATGAATAATAAAATTCAAATAAGCTTTCTTTTGTATTTCAGTATGAAGGATAAATTCTTTATCTATTTTCCTTCTAAAATGAATTTTATAAGATGTTATTTCACCACGAATAACCGCTTTCCATGAATCCCATAACAATGGAAGATTGTCTTAGTGTTCAGCATTATCTTTTAAAAAAAGATTCCATCTTTCTTTTAACATATTATTAAATTCCGGTTTATCTTTGAAAAAAGTCGGATAAGGCCATGGTACATACGATTTTGGAACAGGGCACAACTCTATTTCAATCAGGACAGGGGCATGGTCCGACAAGTTAATATTACCAATACTTGCCGATCTGGTTTTGTTTAAGATATCTATTGATGAGAATAAATAGTCAATTCGAGTTCCTATTCCATGAGGATGAGAAAAAAAAGTAAAATCCCTCTCTGTCGGATGTAGCATCCTCCAAAGATCTATTAATTTGTTTGGTTTTCAAAATTTGACAGTAATTTTGATTTCCTTAATGGTTGTTTTCGACCTAAACCACTTTTGTCTAAAGGCCATAAATAAGACTCATTAAAATCACCCCCAATTATAAACCTGTTTTGTGGATAAAATACAATTTTCTGAATTATCTGAGCATAAAATTCCTCTTTACCTGAATTAGGGGCATATAAAGAACCCATTTGCCATATTTTATTTTGTAGAAGAACCTCAGCAATTACATATCTACCAACCGCATCAATTTCTGAATTAAGTGTCTAAATATTCAAGGACTTGTGAAATAAAATTGCTACTCCACCTTTCTTTTTAATTGTAGGTGAATAAACTATGTTTCCCACCCATCCTCTCTTTAATTTTTTAGATTCGCCTTCAGTAAGATGAGTCTCCTGAAGCATGACCACATCTGCTTTTAATCTTTTTAACTCTGTCAAAATCTTTTTTTTTTTAAGAGAGCAGCAAAGC
Organism: Xenopus laevis; assembly: GCF_017654675.1. NCBI lineage: Eukaryota > Metazoa > Chordata > Amphibia > Anura > Pipidae > Xenopus > Xenopus laevis. The sequence continues at coordinate 63,361,807 of NC_054383.1, read as the reverse complement.
AAAAAATTCTGGACAAGCAAAGGGGCAAGATTGTTTCACCACGGATACAGGAATGGAAGACAACACAGCGTGGAAGCAGGCAGGCCGGGCCAGCACAAGCAAAATACAAGAATAGTCAGACAGGCCGGGACAATGTAGGCAGAATACAAGGAATGGTCAGACAGGCCAGGTTCAGGATTGGAGAGCATAGAATAGTCAGCAGGCAGGCAAGGGGGCAAGGGTCAGGTTACGGAGTTCAGAATAATTGGCAAACAGCCAATGGTCAGGATACAGAGGTCAGAATAGTCAGGCAAACTGGCAAGGGTCAAAACCAATATAACAGCATGATTCACAAAGAATATACACCCAGGAACTAACTAAGTAGTCCTAACAATGGGCACTAAGCTACATATGAAAATCCCTTAAACACCTTTTTGAATTTCATGCCAAGCGCCGTGACGTCATCATGCCGGTGCGTAAAACCCAGAAATGTATACTGTGCGCCTTAGGAGACACCGGCACTGAAGGGAGAAGATGCAAGCGGTGGGCATCCCCGCCAGCCAAAGAGTAAGTCACTAGACCACCAGAGTGATTTATCGTTATATTACCCACCCTCGAGGAGGGGCCACTGGGCCCTCAAGTTTACCAGGAGACATGGGATGGAACTGTCTCCTAAGGTGGTCAGCCCAAACATCAGATTTGACTCTTTACCATGATTGCTGGTGGACCTGTATGGCAGGTTTCAACACAGAAACAGGAAGCAAGTTAGATAACTTAAACAAATCAGGTAACTTGAGACAGACAGAAGTAGAGTTAACAATCTCCATAATAGGTTATGGACCAATAAACCTGGGCCCCTGCTTAAGAAATGGAATTTTAAGCTTGATATTCCCTGTGGATAACCAAACTAAGTCCCCCAACCTGATATTTGGGTACCTCCCTATGGGGCTTATCAGCTGCTCTTTTCTGAGCAGATACAATTGTCAAAAGGGAATTATGTGCCACAGAACGTGACTCAGAACAATGCTCAACAAAAGGGAGTTTCTCTAGGGAAGCAACTGCCACTTTTAATGTGGAAGCTTGACTTGAATCTTTACACTTGGAACCCCACTGAATATCAATGTGGGGGTTGTGTTTCTGTAGCCAGGGTAACCCCGGTATTAACGGGGATGAAGAACCGTCAAGAATGTAAAAAGAATCTTCTATACTGGGTTCAGAATGATCCTCTATAGGTTCTTGCTGTAGACATGTTGCAGCTTGTTGACCTGATCTCCCTGCGTGTCATTGGTCTTAATTTTCTGGACTAGTATCCTGCTGCACAGGTATTTTGTCTGGCCTGAGGTGTCTTCTATTTCTCCTGTAGCGTTTTCCTTGAGGTGTTACTATGTCATAAGACCTGGGTTCATCTCTTATGTTTTGTACTTGCTGGCTGCCAGCCCTGTGTTGTTTCCATCCTTACTCTGTCTCCCCTCTGAAAAGGAGTGAGAAGCCTGGCTCTGCAGTCATAGTATCTCTTTTCGTTAGCTTGGTACCTTTGTAAATTAGAGTAGGCATTCTTTGGAATTTTTGGTTTTAACACAGAAGCTGAGGTTGGCAAATTGGATCACAACACACTACCCACAGTGGCGGAACTACCGGGGGAGCAGGGGGTGCGAGCGGACCAGGGCCCGCACCCCTTCAGGGCCCCCCGGCAGCCCGCTCGCCACTGAAATCCGGTGTGTACGGAGGGGGGCATGGCCCGGCTGCGCGTCACGCACCAGGGCCCACCCCCCTCTAGTTACGGCACTGACTACCCATTAACAACTGTGCTGGGCTATATTTCATGCCTGTCACTGGAGTGTTTCTCAAGCTGTGTGAATCAAGCCCAGTTTGAGCAGCTTTAACCAAAGTCTTTTTAACAGTCTGGACTGCCCGATCAGCCATGCCATTAGAATGGGGATAGCCTGGGCTTAAAAAAGTAGGTTTAAAGTCCCATGTATTAGCAAAAGTAATCAATTCATGACTTGCAAATGGTACATGGTCAGAAACTAGTTACTGTGGTATGCCATGTCTTGCAAAGCCTTTATTCATGCAATTACTGAGTGTGATAATTTATTTGACATTCTGAGTACCTCAGGATATTTTGAAAAGTAATCAATCTCACATAGATATTAATGTCCATAGAGGTCAAATATATCTGCAGCAAGCTTAATCCATGGCATGCTGGGTATGTCATGGGTAAGTAGTGGTTCTTTCACATTTCTGGGCAGCATTTCTTGGCATGCATTGCAGGTGCTTGCTCCTAGATCTATGTATCTTTTCCCATATTTGGCCAGTACATGAGCATTCAAGCTTGCGCTTTAAATCTCTGGATCCCTTGGTGTGCTACATGCAGTCTTTCAATCATATGTGGCCGGCAGCTTTTAGGAATGATGAATTTGTCGCCAATCATGACTATATGAATTTCATGTCTCAAAGGCCAATATGGTTGTACTACTATGTCAGCTGACCCTTTCCGGTTTGGCCAACCATTGCTGTGCATTTTTTTGATTGCCGATAGTTCTACATCTGATTCAGTTGCATCTTTCAGTTTTTGGAGAAAGGTGCTGCGGGAGAGTGGAATATACCACGTTCTCATTGTCAAAGTCAATTTCAGTGTCCATTGCATTAGGTTGTATAGTGACAGCTCTGGATAATGTATCTGGTATCAACATGTCCTTTTTAGGAGTGTAGACTATTTGAAAATCATATTTCTGTAGCTGGAGTAACACGCGCTGCAGTCTTGCAGGGGCCTTATTTAAGTTGATGGAACTTTTTAAATGCTTTTCAATTTGGGCATAGTTTTGTTCAGTCTTTGTCAAGGCTCTGGATGCATAGATGACAGGTTTGTTTTTTTGCATAAGACATGCTCCCAGTCCATCTTTGGCATCTGCCTGTAATTCAACTGGTTCTCTAGGATCAAAAAAGGAAAGCACTGGAGTGCACACTAGTGCATCTTTTAGTTTTTAAAAAGCATCCTGCTGTTCAGGGTTCCACTGCCACAGTATATTTTGAAAGTAGGAGAGGTACAGTTATACTTGCTTCATGTGGAATATACTGTGCAAGATAGAGACTCATTCTTAGCAGCCTCTGCAAACTTTTTTGTCATGTGGGCTTGGCATCTCTGAAATTGCCTTAACTGGATATTACTGGATATTATGTGCCCCATGTAGTGTACTTTCCTTACTTGGTACTGAAGTTTGTATTTGTTGAGTTTTACCTTCAGCTTGCGTGCTCTGTCCATGACTCTTTGTAAAATGGCATCATGTTCCTCTTTAGAGTTGCTGGCAATGATCATGTCATCAGCAATAATATGCCCAAAGGTTTCAAAGTTCTTTTGATGAAACACTTCACTTGCAGATCTGATGCCAAATGGAAGCTGATGGAATTTGTACCATCACCATGTAATAGAATATGGTATTTTGCGGCATCCGTGTATCACAGGGGGAACATCTCAGCCCCTCAAACACATCTGAATACTGGGTTAGTAGCTGATCTTTTTTTATTGCTTTTTCGTTTTTTTTTTTTTATAAACATACATCCACATCTTGAGTACATCAGTTTTAACATCATCCATTCAGTTATCTGTTAAGCAAAATTGACATAGAATATCAAGTTCAAAGCACATGTCAGATTCAGTTTGAATTGTAAGCCTTTACATGGAATTGAAGTTTTCAGAATACCGGGATGTTAAGTATTATCCACATAAACAAACATAATACCCATCATTATTGTTTGAGTCATTATTCCACTATCTTTTCCCTGACTAACTTGGGGTGGGGGGAAGGGGGTTATTTAGGGAGGAAGGGGATTTTGGGTTCCTTGAGAATCTGTTAAATGAAAGTCTAGGGCAGGGAGGTGCTCTGTAATCCAGGGTGACCATATTTTTTTGAATTTGTTTGGGCAACCTCTCTGTAAATATAATAGCTGGTATGGAGGGACAGCATCATTGACCATTTGTATCCATTGGCTTTTTTGTGGGGGGTGAGCTGATTTCCACCTCATAACAATGAGTCTTTTTGCTTGTATAAACAGGAAATCAAGGAGAGTCTGCTCGGCTATTGTAGGGGCAGTTTCTTTGACTTGGTTTAATAGTACAGTTTCAGGGTTTAGAGGGATAATAAGCGCTAGGATGAGACCAATTTCTTCTATCACTTTTTTTTCCAAAATGTCGTTATTTTTGGGCAGAGCCACACCATATGCATGAAATTTGCTGGGGATTGAGAGCATTTAGGACAAATATCTGGTACGTTAGGATTTATTAAATGGAGTCTATGGGGTGTCAAATAGGTCCTATGAAGGTATCGGAACTGAATCATTTTATCTTTTGAGCTAACAAGTTTTGAACTGTGTGTTTCCAGAATATCTTCCCACATTTCTGTGGTGAGTTGCGGGACGTCCTGTAGCCATTTGTCATACAATTTTTTAAGTATAGGGTTTTTTTGGGTACTTAGAAGAGCATAAAATTGTGAAACTGGTTTGTTAAGGTCCGGGTTAAAGGCCAGCACCTCTATTTTTGGGGGTGAAGTGTCTGGTTGTACTAGTCAGAATTGTGTTTTTATGGCCTGGCACAATTGCAAAAATCTAAAAAAAACATTGTATTAGGAATATTAAAGGTAATTTTTAGCTTGTCAAAAGTAAACAATTCGCCCTGTGCCATAACTTGCCCTAGGTATTTAATGTTGTACTGGGACCAGATTGTAGGGTCTGGTATAGTTCGTAATTGTGGGTTGTACCAAAGAGGCTGGTTGGGTGAGTATTGATTTTCGTGTTTTGGAAAAAGTTGTAAGGCAATTTTCCAAGTTTGGACCGTGGCTGTCATTAGTTGTGTGGGGGACTTGTAGTCTTTGGTGCCCTGGTACAAAATATTTTTAAGAGCTTCCTAAGAGCCAGCTATTTGGGCCTCTAGATTTGTAGTGGCATTTTGAGTGGAGGGGACTATCCACCACCAGGCATTAACCAGTTTAGTGGCAAGGTAGTAGAAATATAAGTTGGGTGCTGCTAGACCTCCTGAATCCACTGGGAGTTACAGTGAGTGCATTGCGATTGGGGGAGCTGCTGTTGCCCAGTATAAGGTAGTAGCTAGGGAATTCAATTTATGAAAGAAGCTTTTTGTTATCATAATTGGTGCTTGCCTAAAGAGGTATGTGAATTTTGGGAGCATGATCATTTTAAATAGATTCACTCTACCTAGTAGCGTTAAAGGGAGAGTATTCCAAATTTTAGATTTATTTTCTAGTTTTAATGTTAGGGGGGTTAAATTTAACTCAATATATTTGTCTAGTTGGCGGTGTATGTGCACCCCCAAATATTTAAATGTGTTGACCCATTGCAATTTTACTTGTACTCTCTGGCTGTCTATGTGGAAGGAGTCTATGGGAAAGAGAACTGATTTTGCCCAATTTATTTTCAGTCCTGAGTATTCAGTGTGGCGGTTTATTACCGTTAGAGCAGATGTGAGGGCTTCATATGGGCTTTCTAGAAATAGGATTGTGTCATCCGCATACATCACTACCGTTTCTGTTATAGGGCCTAGTTTCAGTCCTTTGACTCCACATTTGTTTTTAGTAACCAAGCTAGTGGCTCCATTGCCAATGCAAAGAGCAATGGGGAGAGGGGGCATCCCTGCCTTGTGCCCCTGCTGAGCGAAACCGGTTTGGATATGTTTTGATTGGTTTTAATATGGGCTTTAGGATTATGATATAAGGCGTCAACCCACTTTCTGAAATTGGGTCCTATACCCATTTTTGTCATGGTGACCTTGAGATAGCTCCACTTGATGAAGTCAAAAGCCTTCTCATTGTCAAGAGCGGCTAACACTCTAGTTGTCATGTTGGGCTGCTATATTTGTGAAAACTCGTCTGACATTAATGTCTGTGGTTCGGCCCGGTATAAATCCTGTTTGATCAGGGGATATCAGTTTTGTAATATATTGGTTGAGCCTACGGGCCATTATTTTTGCTAGAATCTTGGCATCAGCATTGATTAGCGATATCGGCCTATAAGAGGCACAATTTAGTGGGTCTTTGTCTGGTTTTAGAATTAAGGTTATCAATGTTTCACTCATGGATACTGGCAGGTCCGCCCCCTCTAGTACATTGTTAAATAAAGAGGTTAACAGTGGAGTTAAATGCTTAATATGCTTAGTATAAAAGTCTGTTGTGAGACCATCCAGGCCAGGTGTTTTTCCAGGAGTGAGTGAAGAGAGCTTCCACTAATTCTGTTTCTGTGATGAGGGCATCCAGAGAGTCTCTGTCTATAGGATCTAAGTGGGGGATTGGAATCTCTTCCAAGTAGTCCTCTAGTTGTGTAGCTGATCTTTAGTTGTAGGTGCAGGTTTGGAAAGCTCACAAACTTTTCTTAGCAGATTCAGCTGAACACAGGCTTGTTTTCCTAAGAGAGGGACATCAGACACACTTGTAATAAAAAAGGTTAACTGAGCTGTGCAGTGAGTATTACAACCCCTTCTGGTTTAATATGTTCTCCCCCATATGCAATAAGCATTGTGTTTTTACGCTTTACTATAACACCTGACATTTGGGAAATTACTGAAGCTGGCATGGTATTTGCTTCAGTCCCAGTGTCCAGCTTAATTTCAATGTCTGTGCCATGTACAGTAAGCGTTGCATACCATGAGCTGTCTCTCTGGCTACTCTGTGTTTTTCTAGAGCAGCAATGAATAAAGTATTCACATCTTTAAAGGTTTTTTTAGTGTTTGTATGAAGATTACTGGCCCTGCACGTTTTGCCAAAAATTATTTCTCTTTTTGCATTTATTGCATTCTACTCAAAATGCAGGACACTGCTGGGGAGGGTTCTGTCTGCCACATCTGCTGCATGGCTTTGTCTGAGTGCTTGATTCAGGCTGTAGATTCGCAGAGGAAGTACCTTTACTGTACTTAGGGGCTTGTTGTGTCTCTCTGGGTGTCTCTCTGGGTGTGATTTGTATAGCATGAACACTGCTGTCTATAGTGGCACTTGCCATTGCAGTTGTTTGAGCATATATTATTTCTTTAGTTTTACATATTTTGATTGTCCTTTCTAGAGTTAACTCTCTGTATTCAAGCAACTTCCCCTTTAAACAGGGATTTGTACTGAAGACTATTTTGTCTCTCAAGCACTCCTCCAGATCTTAGAATTCACAGTTAGTTGCTTTTAGTTTCAGTTCAGTAACAAATTTGTCTATGCCTTGCTTTTCTACAAAAGTATGGGTCCAAAACTGGTGTCTTTCAAATACAACATTCCTTTTGGGCTGAAAATAGGCTTGAAATGCTTGCATCACAGAGTCAAGGGATCTGTCTGCAGCTTGTGTTTGTGCGATCCCCATGGTGTTATAGACCTCCAGTGCCTCATCCCCAATACAGTGTAGTAACAATGCAATCTTTGTGGGCTCAGGCTTTTGCTCCAGTCTTGCTGCTGTGAGATATAGTGTAAATTTCTGGGCCCATCTGCGCCAGTTTTCAGACAGATTGCCACTCATACATATGGGCTGTGGGGGTTTGAAATGATCCATTGCTATGCAGTTTAACAAACAGGTTTTGTTTGCAGGATCAATATCTGGTACTCACTTTTACTGGAGACTTCTGAGGTTCTGGTGAGTAGTTGCAGAAATGTTTCATCCAACTACTTCTTAGGCAAAGCAGATTTTTCTATTCCTGGTAGCTGTGCTTGTGAAATACTTCTGGAACCATGTTGTGTTCACTGTTCAGCCTTTCAGTGTTCTGTATGTGATACTAAGGCTCCAGAAACAGGTGGCACATTAACAGCAACTTTCTGCATGTTAATTCAGCAATGAACATATAACTTAACACACCAATCATCAGGGTGCAACCATGCTGTGCAAGAGAGTGAGAGAGAGACATAGCAGAACAGGCACTGGATAGAACCTGCTGCAGGTGCAGCACAGCACCTTCTATATTACTCCAGTGGTAAAGTTACAGACAAATACACTACAGGAGCTCCCCTTCTCCATTTAGGGTTTGAGGTTTTCCTGGCCTCTTGGGACAATTTTTAAGGAAATTACCCTTAACCCCACAATATATGCACAGACCCAGGGATCGCCTTTGGGCCCTTTCCTCAGGGGACAAGCGTGTAGCCCCCCAATTGCATGGGTTCCCCCTAAATGGTTAGGAAACGAGGGAGTTGGTGATTCGTCATTATCACATATAATAGGGAAATATGTACCCCCCTTCAGCCCGCCTTTCTCTTTGCCTCCTATCAATTTGGATGGCTAACTTCATAAGGTCATCCAAAGTGGATGATGGAGGGTAATTAACCAGGCTGTCTTTGACAGAGCTAGAAAGCCCCATCCGGAATTGACTACAAAGAGCTGTATCATTCCACCCCATCTCAACTGAACAGCGGTGGATATCCATACAATACTCCTCAATTACTCTTTACCCTTGACTGAGTTTATGAATCGTGGAATCGGCAGAGCTAACATGATCCGGGTCATCGTATAACATGGCCATGGTAGAAAAAAATGCTTCTAGGGAAAGACGGGCAAGGTCAGAGGGGGGAAATCTTAGTGCCCAGACTTGTGGGTCACCTTGTAGTAAGGTCATAATGAACCTTACTTCATCCTCACCAGTAGGGAATTTGTGAGGGGGAAAAACTGAGGTATAATGTACATGCCTCCGGAAAAACAAAAAATTGTACTCCTATCCCCACTAAAATTATCAGGGAAGGGGATGTTGGGGTCACGGGAAGAACCTCTATTACCTGGAGTAGCTAACGGGGCAGACCCCTCAGGAATCACAGAAGAGGATTGCTGAACTGCATTCAGACTGTCGGGGAGAGAACGCAGACCTTGGATAATGTAGTCCTGTTTTCCCTCTTGTTCCTCCAGGCGCCGAAGGAGGGTAGAGTAAAGCAGCTCAGTGGTTTGCGGAATAGCAGGAGCTTCTTCCATTTGCTTCAGTCTCATGGGCCCGTTGTACTGTCACGGACGGCACCCTAAATCCAGAACCAGTGATAGGCTCCCTGTCTCGGCTCTTGCTTCTGCCTTTCACCTCTGGAGGAGCCCTCAGCTAAGTCCAAAGTTCAGGCAAGGTCAATAGGTACAGGAATCAAGTAAGCACCCAGGAAAACACAAAGTAAATCGTATCATCGGGCATTCAACTCGTGACCTGGAAGGGCTTTTATTTTCAAATTTCACACTGTTCCTCGGCGCACTGACGTTAGGTGTCCAGTGCAATGTGCGTCACCATCTTGGACGGAGAGCGGATAACCTTATTATAAGGGTATCCCGAAATGTGGACCTTTAATTTGTCCCCCAGTGATCCCAGTGTAAAGCGATGGCCATCCTTTACGATGATCCCGACTGCGCTGACTCTGACAATGCAGCCTTACGTAACCTCAGGCAAGGCAAGCGACGGGTTAAGGATTATTGTACATAATTCCGCCACTGGGTGGTAGAGACGGGACTGATGTAATCTTGAGGAGTCAGATCAGGGTGGGGTTGGCTGAGCTATTAAAGATAGCCTTGTTAATTTTCAACTCTCTCATGCATTTGGCCATCCAGATAGATAGGAAGATAGATAGGAAGCACAGGGAGAGACATCTAGGGCTTACTGCCACAGCAACCCCTAGTTCATCCCTAAACCTCCTTTTCCTCTCCTTAGATCCTCTGAAGAGCCCATGCCACTGGGTTCAACTCGTTTATCTCCAGAGGAAAAGGGTCGAAGAAGGGCCAATGGGTTATACCTGTATTGTGGGGAAAAGGGCCTGTCCCAAGAGGCCGGGAAACTGCAGAACCTGAGCAGGTCTTGGAAGTCCTGCTTGGGTTATGCCATTTCTTTTTTTTTTCCAAATTCTGTTTATTTATTTTCAACAAACAAAAAATAAATTTTATTTACAATCAAAAAATTGCCATGTTTATGCTTCCAATTATTACCTATTCAGTTTCGTGTATAGTCAGTGTCCGTCCGTAAGAAAGGGGGAAGGAGTGTAAGTTGTCGTATAGTCATACTACTATCAACCTTCGAGAACCATAACAAAAATCACCCATTTCCAGTAAACCGGTATCCCTTTCCTGGCATGTCGAACGTACCTACCAAGCTCAAGTATTTATCGGGTTATCTAGTGCAATCCATTTGCCCCATATCAGATCAAATTTAGTCGGGCAATTTCTAGAAATGTACACTGCCTTAATATGGGGTAAATTAGAGTTGGCAAGCTGCTTCCAGTCCCTAATCCGTGGGGCCTGTGTGTCCTTCCAATGGAGGAGAATGAGTTTCTTAGCAAAGAATAGGAGTTGCAGTAGGAGAAGTCTGTTCCTTGTGTTTAACTGCAATTCCTCTGTGAGACCCAACAGACTTAGTTTTGGCGTGGCAACATGTGGGAGACCCAAGTGAATATCTTTCCAGAATTTTTGTATATGAGAGCATTGCCAGAACATATGGTAAAAAGTACCTTCCTCTGAACATCATCTGAAGCAAGTGTCCATCGTATTTGAAAAGATTTTTGCTCACTGGCATGTAGTAAATACAATTGAGGAACTTTATTTGAATAAGCCGGTCTCTAGCTGGTATTGAGATATCTTTCACTTGGCTGAGAATATCCGACCAGGTATCCTGGGGTATCTTTCCCAAATCCTGAGTCCACTGAGATTTGGCCCTTGCAAGTAGGTCTGGCATCAGGTCCATGAGCCCTCCATAGAGGTTAGAGGTCAGATGGCGTAGCTCTTCTAATTTAAGAAGTTTCTCTATATGAGGCTCTCTAATTTGCACTGTATTGCCTGGGAATTGTGCTATGAAGGCGTGCTTTAGCTCCGGATATCGGAACAAATAGTGGTTCGGTAGGTCATATTCACGTTTGAGCTGGTCAAATGTTTTGAGTACATTCTCAAGAAGGATATGACGAAGTTCCGTGACACCTTTATTTGCCCAGATGCTTGGGTCTGGAATCTTGAGAAATTGCCCCAATAATCTGTTATGCCATAATGGCATTGCTGGAGACCACTGATTGGTGTTTAGATATGCCTTCCTTGCCACTATCTGCCAGCATTTATATGTGGATAGTGTCGTATTGGGTAAGTCATTACCTGGTCATGGGCCGGTAAATGGAAGAGTTTGTAGCCCGTCCTCTGAGCCCATGATGTGCATTTCAAGGGTCAGCGCAAATTGGGGTGCCACCACTGTTGCAAATTGGATAATTGAGCCGCTAGATAATAGTTCCTAAAGTTAGGTAGTGCCAATCCTCCTTTGTTCCATGGAGCCTGCATAATTGCCCTTGCCAGTCTCGGTTTAGAGTTGGGCCACAGTAGTTTCTGAAGAAGCTTGTCAATGTTATTAAACCATCTAAGAGGTACATAAATTGGAGCATTGGCTAACACATAGAGCAGTTTAGGCAGACATATTTTTATTAAGTTTACACGGCCCACTAAGGACAAAGGTAGTGATGCCCACGTAGGAATTTTGGCTTTAAGAGTCGCTTATATAGGTTGCAAGTTCAATTTAGTATAGCTTGAATTGTCTAGGGAGATAGTTATACCCAGATACTTCATTTCAGTAACCCACTTCAGGGGTAGATCTACTCTGGCGCATGGGTTAGGGTCTATAGGAAAGATACTGGACTTATTCCAGTCAACACGTAAACCTGAGTACTCCCCAAATTGCTTCACCGACTGCAGTACATTATCTAAAGAGTGATTAGTATCCGCTAGGTAGATCAAAGTGTTGTCTGCATAAAGGGATAATTTTTCTTCTTTATTGCCTACTCGAAGCCCTTTTACCTGGGGGTCATTTCTAATCATGGCTGCAAGTGGTTCAACTGCCATCGCGAACAATAGGGGGGACAGGGGGCACCCCTGTCTAGTACCTCTAGTTAGTCAAAAGGGTTTGGACAGTAGCCCATTTGCCAACACCAAGGCCTGGGGAGAATCATAAATTATTTTAATCCAGGAGATAAAGTTAGTACCCAAGCCAAATTTTGATAAGACCTCAAAAGGATACGTCCACAGTTTCGAAAGCCTTTTCTGTGTCCAGAGAGTTTGCATTATCATGCTTAATGGACAGATTATATTAGAGACGTCTAACGTTAGTATAAGTGGACCTATTAGGGATAAATCCCGCTTGGTCCGGGTGTATTAAATGTCTGATTACCCGTTTTAGGCGGTTGGCTAGCAGTTTAGTGAGTATTTTCGCATCCATATTAAGAAGTGATATGGGCCTATAGGAGCTACACTGTGATGGGTCTTTATCCTGTTTAAGTATTAATGTTATTGTTGCTTGGTAGAATGAGGGTGGAAGATCTTTAGATCGTGAAGCCGACTGGAGTAGATCTAGTAGTTTAGGGGCTAATAGTTTAACATGGGTTTTGTACCATTCTGCAGGCAGTCCGTCGGGCCTGGGGTTTTCAAATTTGGAAATGAGGTGATGACATCCTCTATTTCCTCTAGAGTAAATTCAGCATTAAGTTCCATACGTTGGTCATTGTTTAAATTGGGGAGTATAACTGGGTGCAAATATTGTCTGATCTCAGCCTCAGTTTTTTTGAGTACAGTTGAGTATAATACTCTGCAAGAAGGTCTGTTATTGCCGACGGGTCAGTTTGAACCGAGCCATCTGCCAAGGTTAGGTGTGGGATTGAAGTAGATGGACGTAACTCTTTAGTTAGGAAGGCTATGTGTCTTGCATTTTTATCTCCATATTCATATAGTTGGTGTTTTCTATTATTTAGATATTTTTTAGTGGCATCTACAAGTAGAAGCTTGAGGTCACGTTGTGTTGTTTCTAAGTGGGTTTGTGTATCTGCTGTGGGGCTATTAGCATGATCCTGTTCTGCTTGGGCTAGTTCCATCTTCACCTTCCCTATATTATGCCTATTTCTAGTCCGGTATGTGCCTCTAGTGTATGCTTTGTATGCATCCCAGGTTATGTTTGTGTTACATTCATTAGCATTATGAAGCCAAAATTCTGTATGATGTATGGGAAATTCCGTCTGCAGGTCTGGGAGCGCAATCCAGCGCCCTCCTAATCTCCACTGTCGCTGTGAGGTAGATCGGCCCAGCTGTAGTGTAATCTGTATAGGTGAGTGGTCTGAGCAGGGTCGTGGAAGATCTACCCCCACCACCCTGCTCAGAAGATCAGCAGTGGAGTATATGAGATCAATCTGGGACATAGCTGATTTTGCTGGGGTAAAACAAGAGTATTGTGTGTCCCTGGGATGCTTCCACCTCCATAGGTCTGTCAGACCCAGAGCCTCAGACCATGCCTGAAGCCCAGAGGTCCGTCTCTTTTCAGGAGGGTAGCAATTAAGTCGGGTGTCAGGTACTGCATTAAAATCGCCTGCCAGAATTATAGGTCTAGGGTCTGGGCTCTTTACCTTAGCTGCAATTTGATTGAGCAGACCATGGTCAAATGGAGGTGGGTTATAAACACATACTATGGTTATTGGACAGTATGCTAAGATACAATGCAAGATAAGATAGTGACCCTTCCAGTCTGATTGCACTGCCTCAAACGTAAATGGGATTCCATTTCTTATTAGGATAGCTACACCAGATGAGTATGATGAGTAGTGTGCATGATAATGATGTGCCACCCATGGTTTCCTGAGGGACATAATTTTGCTACCTGTGAGGTGGGTCTCTTGCCACAGAGCCATGTCAGTATTGTGATCTTTGTGATATTTTAGTATGATTGTTCTCTTAATTCTGTCATTCAGCCCACTCACATTCCACGAGGTTAGTTTATGTCTCCCTTCCATGTTAATTTGGGGGAGCGGTCTACACCAGGGAACCTATTGGAAAAATAGGGGGGACAGGAGTGCGTCCAAGTCTCAGTCACCAATAACATCAGAAACCATCTTGTCAAACACTTACATATGGAAGCTATGGCATTTAGATTAAAAAACTTAAAAAAAAAACAAACATAATAAAACATCCTAAACAAAACATCCCATAAGTAGCCCATTCCCACCCAGTATCATCATATTAGAGATACTACCCTTAACTTTAACCTTATATATTGCCCTCAATATATCCGATTGGCAGGCCAAACCATTCCTAGGGGAACAGTCATGTGCAGGCTCCTTTCTGGATTTCCTCCTGGGCTGTATGCAGCCAAAATGGAACAATAAAAGGCAACTGAACGGTTAATGTATGGGGTAGAAACCCCTTGCTGATCAAGCTAGATGTGGTGTATACATCGGCATTACTATCATGAGGGTGGCACCCCTACTTCAGACCTTTTCCATCCATCCAATCATTTATTTCTTGTGGCTCAGTGAAAAAGAGGTTTTTCCCTTCTGCCTGTATCCTTAGCTTGGCAGGGTAAAGCATTGCATATGGTACATTATTATCTCTGAGTCGCTTCTTGGCGCCAATAAAAGTGGCCCTCTTTTTTGTATTCCAGTTGAAAAGTCTGGGTAAAGTGAGATCTTTTTGCCTTAGTATTGTATGTCCCCTATACACCTCGCTGCCAACAAGGCTGTCACGATCCTTATAGTTCAACAATTTTGCCAGAAATGGGCATGGGGGGCCCCTGGTGGTACCGGCTTAGTTGGGACCCTGTGGGCCCTTTCAACCACCAGAAAAGAGGAAAAGGTGGACTCACCCAGGTGCTGTTTCAACCACTCTGTAAAGAAGGCCTCAGGGTCTTGGCCCTCCACGTCCGGTAGGCCCACCACTCTCACGTTGTTGCGCCTATGCTGGTTTTCCAGGTCCTCCATGTGGGCGATCGCTTGTTTAATTTGGGTGCGGAGTTGTGAGACCTCCTCCTGTAGTGGGGTACAGGAGTCCTCTAGAATGCTGATGCAGGATTCTGCTGCTCCATTCGTTCTCTAATGTTTTGGGTGTCTTGACGCAGTATGGAGAACTCTGTGCGTAGCTCATCCATTTTACTAGTAAATGTATTCATCAAGGTTGCTTGGCATTCTGCTATCGCCGTGAGTACCTGGTTAATTGGAAAATCCGGTGTTGGTTGCTGCAGAGCTTGTAATTGTGGGTTTTCGTTTTTGTTACGTGGACCGTTTCTGCCTCCTATCAGCTCCGGTAGTTCAGCTCGGTTATGCCAGACAATATCCCAGGTGATAAATGGCCCAGTTGAGGATATCAGGATGATATCAGGATGAGTTGTAAGCGGAGCTCTGCCTGTGCACGTCTGCCATGCCACGCCCCCCGGGTTATGCCATTTCTACTCCCCTACAATTCCTTTCTATCTTTTAAATGCTACTTTAAATTGGCATCAGGGTTGCACTCACTGTTCTGCCTTCCTAGATTCTGGGGTGGTTGGTAACTTTTTGGATATTAATTTTGCAGTTGGATATGGGAAACCCACTAGACCCCTTTAGATTGGTGGCCATTGATGAAGGTTCCCTGGGAAGTGGGTTAGGGGTATATTTATCTATAGGCAAAATAGTCAGCACAACTTTGTTAAATCTTCTTACTTTGTATGGGTGCAGGTTCTCCAGTGGCCACTTCCCACCAGCAAATACAGCAGAAATTCGATGTGAACATCACCACAATATCTTGTTGAAATTTAAAATGCCTTTATTGCACACTTATAGGGCAATGCTTATTGTTATACAACATTTTATGGCTGTTCTAGTGCCAGTGTAGTCCAGTAAAGTCCATTATTCCAGGTACCATCGTTGTCAACTGTCCCATCCAAGAACAGCCCTTGGTTTTCACTGTTTGTTAATGGAATTGTTGTGCTGCTCTCTGTGTGCTATGGTATATATGACTGCTGGGGACCCCCCAGCCCTGGTTACATACAAGAATATCATGCTTCTTGTGGACACCATTGCATACTAGCATATTGAGCTGTATTTAGAGTTAAACTATTTGTTCAACATTCTAGGAGCCCAAAGAACTATGTCTTATGTGGCTGAATTGTATTTTGTTGCATATAATTTTATAGATTTTTTTCAAGAATAAACAAAGTAAAAGGAAAAGAAAAGATGCAAAAACCATCACAGGAAATATCCAAAAAACAACCATAATTAAATTGTACGGTTATTTAGATCTCAAGTGTCTGATACACAAAATGTTAAAGATGATACCACATGCCAATTATACCTATTTATAAAGATGAAAGGACAATAAAGAATGTTTAGCAAAACCTACTGCCAAACTCATTTGTTATGTATACGGTAACAAGTATATTATTAGTGTTGTAGGGATTAGCCCAGCAACGGGATAACGGTGCCTCCCTGGATGAGTACACCGATTAAATCAGGCACAGTAGAACAATGGGTTTGAGTGAAAAACACGTGTGGATTTTTATTTAAACAGCCCTATTTACACCATTTAGAGCTGTACAAAATGAAAAAGGGTTAAAAATAAAACAAAACAGCAAAATAAACCCTTGCCAGCTTGGCAGCTAACTATACATTCAGGCTTCCCTGACTATCAGACTGGAAACAACCTTGCGTTGCTCTGGTCTCTACATTAGCAACAGCAGTCTTTACCACACACAAAAGAAAGGTTTGTATTTCACCCAAAACCCCAAAAGTTTGCTTACCAAAAAAAAAGGTCTTTCACAGAACTCCCCAGCCTGATATCTCACGTCAGAACTGGTTCCAGGGTGGAGCGAAACCCTAAGCAGGCTGGGAATTCTTAAAGCAACCTGGATCAGCAGATTCGATTCTGCTGAGCTCGTTAACTGGTCTGTGAGCTGCATTACCAGAAACTGAGAGCAAACTGCTCAAACCTTGGACAGACATACACATCATCCTGCACAAATCCACAAACTTTTTCTGACCTTCTGTCACAGTATATATTAAGTAATTAATATATAATATACTGTTACCCAGCACTGGTAAAAGTTGTGTGTTTGCTTCATACACCACACTATATAAATAAGCTGCTGTGTAGCCACGGGGGCAGCCATTCACCTAGAAAAAAGGTCCGGGTTACATAGCACCTTGATCCACCTTGGCTGGTTTTCCCAGGGATCTACAGATGAGGTCAATAAGGAGGCGGTTTATCAGGTACAAGTTTGACAAGCCATGTATTTTGCCGTC
Organism: Xenopus laevis; assembly: GCF_017654675.1. NCBI lineage: Eukaryota > Metazoa > Chordata > Amphibia > Anura > Pipidae > Xenopus > Xenopus laevis. The sequence goes on along the minus strand of NC_054383.1, from coordinate 63,344,843 downwards.
CTAGGCCAGGGCTTTATCCATTTCACAGCACAGTACAATCTTACTTAGTTACTTACATCTTAAAATTAACTTTTCGTATGTTATAGAATGGTCAGTTCTAAGTAACTTTTCCATTGGTCTTCATTGTTTATTTTGTATAGTTTTTTTAACGATTTGCCTTCTTCTTCTGACTCTTTCCAGCTTTGGAATGGAAGTCACTGACCCCACCTAAAATACAAATGCTCTGTAAGGGCAGTGACACACCAGGAGATTAAACGCTAGCGATAAATCGCTGCTTCTCTGGGCAATTAATCTCCTGCCCTCTCCAGTAAAAGCTTTCCCATAGGCAATAATGTGAATCGCTGGTGGTAAAACACGTGTCACTCCAGTCTCCCAAAATCGCTACAAGAGGAAACTACAAGCGATTTTGGGAGACTGGAGCGACACATGTGTAAAGGGCAGTGACACACCAGGAGATTAATCGCTAGCGATAAATATATAATAGAATATATAGTATAAGCATTTGTAGCAACATCTGCCAGTTGAATAATGTCCACAAAGAGCATTTTCACAGCATGTTGAATTCCTCACTATTAAAATGCAATTAAAATGCAATAGACCCTGGAATACCTTCAGGTATGATTAAGTTACTATTAAATGCAGAGTTATTGTATAGCCTTTCAGTTGTCATATGTACATTCATGGTTTTATTGTGATGTGGGGGGATCCTCTCTTGCAGATTCAGAACCAGGTGGTAGGATTACAGGAGATGCTGAAGGTGAGCCCATATACAGGCCTGTCTATGACAATGAGATCCCCACTATATGCATGGCAAAGAGTGGTAAAATGGGTAAAATCAATCATCCTTATATTTCTGGTAATACATTATTGTGGAGAAACCCATATCACATTTTCATAGATTGTATTCTAAATACTGGATTTCAAGGGGATCTAGTGAGCTGGAACCAGAGATTGCAAGTTTTAGATTTAGGTGTCATTTCAGTCCTGGAATAGAAGTATAGTATGCTGAAACATTTATGGAAGCCCAAAAAACCGAATTGGTTTCTAAGTTGTATAAATCATTAATAAAATTTCAGGAAACTCCATTTACAAGATTGTTCCCAAAATGGCAATAATATATTAAAGTGTTAAATGAGGAGACCTGGGAAGCCTCTTAGACAAGGGACTCATTTCTATTAGAAATAAATTAACAAGTTTAAAATGTATACACCAGTACTCACCTTACTCATTTGCTAGGATGTATCTGTCCAGGAGCGATGCTTGCTCTAGGTGTAATGTTTAGTTTGTAGTTGTGGCAAAGTTATGATTTATTCAAGGGGTGTAGTTAAGTAAGTTTCTAAAATTAAGAAAATTCCAGTTACATGGTCCCCGAAGTTTGTTTGTTAGGGTCAGTAGATTTTGATACCCCTGCAAAAATGAAGGATTCTATAAAAAACAGTTTTATTTTATGCCTGTAGAACCTTGTATTGCATTGGATACAAGCATCGCCCCTGGACATACAGTACTATAGTGATTGGAGTTATTGAGTATGGCTCTACCTTTGTATAAAAGATCATTACATTTGAGGAACCGACAAGGGGAATTTTTGGTAATATGGCTTGATAACTGAAGTATGGAGCACTTCATATACTAGTATAAAACATATTTTTATATATAAACATATTTTTATTTAAAGGTTTTTATTGATTTTGCATTTTAAAACAAAAGTCAAAATGCATATATTCTGCTTAGTTAGTTAGCTTTCATTTTGGGATAGTGCCACCATATGTGGAATGTGGAAGTTTCCATCTTGCAGTCTTTCCAGCAAGTTTCAGGTACATTTGGATAGTATTTGTGTAGGAGATTTGGTGTTCTATACCATTTATAAAATAACTTCCTTGCATTCTCAATTTGTTTGGTGTATTTTGAGTCTTTGTAAGCCATATTTGCCATTTTGTCCATTGTTGTGTGTCTAATTCAATATTTATTTCTTGTTTCCATTTAGTAATATGTATAGGTTTATTGGTTGTATCTTCATCCATAAGTATTTTGTATATCTTTGTTATTCCTTTTGTGCTACGTGGGTTTTATAAAGCCAGCCTTTCGTATATAGTGGGCTTTTTATTCTCAATGTGCTCCCCAGTAAGTGTTTTATCTGCAATTATTTATAGAAGTCATGTTTAGGTAAATTGTTCCCGTGTTAGTTGGTCAAAGGGTTTCATAAATGTGTCCTCATACATTTGTAATATAGTTGTTAGTTGTTTGTTATGCCATTTTGTTAGGTTGAGGTAGGGAATGCTCATGTCTAGCATCTCTAGATTAGCGCTTTGTGCTGGGAAGACTATAAGTGATTTATTTTTATTTAGTTTAGTCCATATATTTATAGCTGTCTCTGTGGTGTGGCTGGCTGATTAGTGGCAGTCTAGTGGATCTGTTATTTTTGTCTACATCAGTCCTCTGAGAGAGATTGGAGTGATGGATTATTGTTCTAGTTGGAGCCAATGCAATTTTTCTGTTGGGAGATTCCATGCTCTAGGATTGTGGCTTGGTAGTATATTTGGGGACCCCGAACCCTACCCTTTTCTGATGCCCTTTGTAAGTATTTTTGTTTTATTCTTGGCTTCTTTTTTGCCCATATGTAGTCTTGGATAAGTTTTTGTGCCTTACAAAAGAATGATTGTGGGACCGTCAGTGGTAGTGTTCTTAAAATATACATGAATTTGTGTAGTATCATCATTTTGACAGTGACAATTCTGAAGGTGTATAGAGTGCCCATCTGTTTAAAAGTTCTTGTGTGCTAGTAAGTAGCTTGGTGTAGTTTGTCTCGTATGTTTTAGGAATTGAATTGCTCAGTTCTAATCCTAGGTACGTAATAGTTTGCATTTGCCATTGGAATGTATGTTCTGATCCTAATCGATTTATTGAGTCCTGTGTCATCGCAAGTGGATTTTGCTTTGTTTAACTTATATCTTGCTGAAGTCTTGTAGGATCTTTGCAATAGCCGCTAGTGATGTTTCCGGTTTAGTTAGTGTTAGGATGATGTCGTCCGCAAACATGGCTAGTTTGTGTTGAGTGTTGTCCACTTGGATCCCGGAAACAAGCTCATCTGGCCCTCGTGCTTTCTCTTGCGGGGTTGTTTTTATGGCTATCCTTATCTCTTCTGATTTGATAGTGGAGTTTAGTTGGTTGAGTTGGTGTGGTTGGATTTGGGGTATGTTAGCTGATGTGAGAAAACTTTGTTTAGCTTCCCTAGTGGGTTGTGTAGTTGGGGATGAATTCTGACTTTGACGTGTTATTACCATTAAACTGTCCAACTATGACATTTGACTTCTACATTTATTCTATTATCTTTGTAATGGATTTGTCCAGGATTTTTTACTGTATCACGACTAGTTTCCCATGTCTGACATTTATACTTATATCTATATTTGTATTTATACATTTATACTGTTTTAAAAAATGTTTTACTTCTAAATTCAACTTGCTAACATGATATTTAACTTATTGTATGTTCATGGAAGACTCTCGTGTTTTTGACACTTATGGTTCCATAACCATGTTTTTCAAGTTTTTGTGGAAACGTGTCCTGTATTTGCTTATAAACTATTCTTTGTATAGATATCATTTTTATTTTATTGTTAATTCAATGGTCTTTACTTATCTGTATGGTCCCCTTTAAATCTTTAATTGGATTTATCAGTCGTTTTTCCTTCCCCTTTTTTTCTATTGGTGTTTGGGTCTTTAAATACTGACATCAAATGTAATGAGTTTAAGCTTATGACTAAGGGGCATATTTATCAAGGGTCGAATTTCGAATTGAAAAATCTTCAAAATTCGAATTCAAAAAGACCAACAAAAATTAAGTTGAAGGTTTATTTGGGTTGAATAGGCCCATTTTCGATTGAATAGGTCAGTATTCACCCAAATTAAAATAGATTGAATCGAAGGAATAGCTCATTCGATCAAATTTGATTCAAAGTTTTTCCCAAAAAAAACTTAGATTTTTCAAAGTCCACCAATTGACTCCAAATAGGTTCTAGGAGGTCCCCCATAGGCTAACACAGAAATATGGGAGGTTTAATATGGAGAATGGTCAACGTCAAATTTTTAAAGAGACAGTACATGATAAATTTCAATATTCAAGTTTTCTAATTTTTTTCTCAAATTCGAATCAAATTTGGACTATTCCCTAGTCGAAGTACAAAAAAAAATAGCTCGAAATTCTAATTTTTTTCATTCGAAAATTCACCTTGACTTTTGATAAATCTGCCCCTAAGTGTCAGATGGACACGAAACGCATAAAGCTTAACACGTCTGTCTAAATAAATATATATTTCTACCGATACTGTTGGTCTGATCTGCAAGTGACTTCTGGTGTGCTCTATACCTTCTATTGCTTCTATACCCTCTTATATTACAGCCAAGATTCGAACAACCTCTCGAAACACCTAACCGCTGGGAATCTGGTAGATGCATGGTGAGAAAAACACAATTTTGACAGAGATTATCTGTCCTACTCAAATGTCCACAATCAGGCCCGGATGGTGGGTTCTGGCAAATGCCAGAGGGGCTGCTGTATGGCTCCATAGAAAGTTACCATATAATGGGCGGTTAGGGGGCTGTTTGGGCTGGTAGGAGGCTGTTTGGGCCTCTGTGTACTTGGAATGACACTATTTTGACTCCCAGTCCATGCCTGTCCACAATTGCTACTCAGAAATGAACTACATTTTCACAATACCCATGCTGTGATTCCTTAAAGTCCTTAAAGCAAAGATTCGCAACATAACGTGGTTGGAACATGGTATTGTAGAAATCATCTTTCACAGATGGGATGGGAGAGTGGATGCTAGAGACTGAACAAATCACTACTGACAGACCAAGATGTCTGTGCTGAAATCACTATAATTGAGCATTATTTTCTCATAAATACCAAAACAGACCACTTGCTGTCAACCAGATGGGCTGCCAGCAGCCCCAGGGATACTATTAAAACACACCTCTAGGCTAAAATACAGGAACATTTTGAGACTTTCTAAGAGATTACATGAACTTACTAACAACCACAAACACACACTCACACCTCAAACCTCAATGGACATACAGGAAGCCAGAGTGGAACTGGCTACAGTACTTTTTCATGGATAAAGGCCCCAGGGCACCCTGGAAAGGGTCCAACAGTTTTTGTCCAGATGGAATCTTCAGGAGTTCCTGTTAGTCTGTTAATCAAATAGAAATGCTGGTTTACCCGTTAAATACCAAAATCAGAGAAAGATCCACATAACTGTTATAGCTACAGACTGATTTCTCTGTAAACTAGAATTTTAGCAAACAGATTAACGGCAGGACTCCATTGCACATTAGAAATACATGTTTGTAGCCCTGGAAAATGTAAAGCTTCCTGGCCCTTTCCTCACAGGACAACGCTAATCAGTTTGTTCAGCTTTAGTGTCCATCATGGGCAGGGCCGCCATCAGGGGGTCACAGGGGGGGAAAGTCCTCCCAGGCCCAGAGGATTTTCAGCTGTAAGGGGGGCTTGGCCACGCCGCACTTGACTGATTTGTTGGGCCCCTTTACCCAGAGAAATAGGGTCCACCGAAATTTTCAGTGGTGTCAGCGGCTATTCCTATTTGCTGCATATGCACAGCATCAGTACACATGGACGCAACTCTATTTAAACCGTCAACAGCCTGCCGCCTGCAGACACGTGTGGAGAAGGAGCTGCTTCCTGGAAACGGCGCTACTTCCTGGAGATGACATAAACACAGAAGTCCCCGCAGGAGAAGTCGCCACTGGAGAAGAAGTTGCCATCTGAGGCCGTGGAAGAGAACCCCAATTTGCAGGTAAGTGCCACTGACTACCAATGCGGGCCACTGGCCACCAATGCAGGCCACTGACCACCATTGCGGGCCCCTGAACCTCCATGTGGGCCCCTGACTTGCAGAGGGGCCTGGCCAGCAGTGGTTTTTTGTGGCCCCTCGCCACCAATGTGGGCCCCTTACCCTCCATGCAGGCCCCTGATGCTCCATGCGCGCCCTGACCCTGCATGGGGCCCCTGACTTGCAGAGGGGACTGGCCACCAGTGTTTTTTTGTAACCCCTGGCCACCAAAAGCAGGCCCCTGACCCTCCATGTGGGCCCCTGACCCTCCATGTGGGCCCCTGACTTGCAGAGGGGCCTGGCGACCAGTTGTTTTTTTGTAACCCCTGGCCACCAATGCAGGCCCCTGACCCTTCATGCAGGCCCCTGACTCTCCATGGGGACCCCTGACTTGCAGAGGGGCCTGGCCATCTGTGTTTTTTTGTGACCTCTGGCCACCAGTGTAGCTCTTTGGCATCCCCCTGAACAGCGTTCCGTTTTTATATATAATTTTAGTAGGGGCCTTGTGCCCTGTCTGGTTTTCTTAACTAGGGTAGAATTGTAGTTCAATATGTTGGAGTAGAAAGACACAATTACTCATTTTGGATTTGTCAGAATGTGTACTTTCCAAAAATATATGGTTTTAGGGGTCTTTGTTCTGTCTTGTGGCAAATAATACACTGTAGGGGTCTTTGTTCACAGAAGGAAAATCGTCAGCGGAGAAAATTCATAAGCACTATTATTTATTTGGTGTCCGCACATGCCAGCTGCTTTGGTATATCTATGCATATTGGCCATCAAACTTGGCATTAATATTTAGGGTGTTTTACAATGGTATGTAATAAATTGGGTGAGCAAAATGTGGCCAATTGCAATATTTTTAGGTGATTTTTAGAAATGTCATAAAAAATAGAAAGAAAGAAATAATAACCTATTTTGGATTTGGGGGAATACCCTATATACTCAAGTATAAGCCGACCCGAGTATAAGCCGAGGTACCTAATTTTACCTACGAAAACTGGGAAAACTTATTGACTCGAGTATAAGCCTAGACACAACTACAGCCCTGTCTCCCAGCAGCACACATTCTACCAAAGCAACCCCCCAGCGATCAACTGGACTTCTTTGCAAAGTTGATGGTGACAGAGAATTGCCAAACGGATTACTGTGTGCATTGTCTCACTGTCCCACTACCATGTGCAGAGGGTGCTGTGGGATATTGCCATCACTGTTAATCTTTCGTATAACCAACAGAGGGCGCTGTGTGATATTGCCATCACTGTTAATCCTTCATATAACCAACAGAGGGCACTGTGTGATATTGCAGTCATTGTTATTCTTTCATATAACCAACAGAGGGCGCTGTGGGATATTGCAGTCACTGTTATTCTTTCATATAACCAACAGAGGGCGCTGTGTGATATTGCAGTCACTGTTAATCTTTCATATAACCAACAGAGGGCGCACTGTTATTCTTTCATATAACCAACAGATGGTGCTGTGTGATATTGCAGTCACTGTTATTCTTTCATTTAACCAACAGAGGGCGCACTGTTATTCTTTCATATAACCAACAGAGGGTGCTGTGTGATATTGTCACTGTTATTCTTTCATACAACCAACAGATGGCGCTGTGTGATATAGCAGTCACTTTTATTCTTTCATATAACCAACAGAGGGCGCACTGTTATTCTTTCATATGACCAATAGAGGGCGCTGTGTGACATTGCAGTCTCTCCCCAAGTGAACTGTGGGTATAGGAATGATTAAAAGTGACTGCAATCTCAGCTACTGCCCACTGACTCGAGTATAAGCTGAGGTAGACTTTTTAAGTGCATTTTGGATGCTGAAAAACTCGGCTTATACTCGAGTATATACGGTATGTATACGCATACAAGTTACTCACATGCGACTGGTCCGCGTCTACCCTCTGTCAGCCGGCTCCTGGCACACTGACAACGTCCAAAATAATAGTAGATAGACAGGAGCAGGATCAGGAATTTATAATAGCTTGGAATGAAGCACTGACTATATGCTCTACAACCCTGATGACACTAATTGCGAATAGGGAAAAGGTGAAACATGCTGAACTAAAAACTGATATCAATTTACTCCAAGCAGATATGAACAACTTACCAAAAAATAGTGAATTTGCGCATAGAGATAGAAAATTAAAGGCAAAATTGAATAACAATGAGAATGAAATTATGCAGATTAAACAGCAGAAATTTAATAGAGATAAAATTGATTTCGACAATGACAATGTCTATACTTGGCACAGGATGAGACCGCCACAGCTACCATGATCTGCAATTAAAAAGAGGAGCAACATGTCCAAAAAGAAGAAATCAGGACCATGCAACATATATTCAGATACTGCGTCCAGTAGAGTGTCATTCTCAGACACAGCCAACACCAGCGATGATGATGCCGAATATCCAATAAGAGATGAATCAAGGGTTTTTTTAAACGCCAAACGCAAGAGATTTCTGGACAGTGGGGACCCAGGACTGGGGATGGGGGACATAGGGGATCAGAGATAAACACTGAAATGTTTAAGCCTAACAATGTTATAAATTTGTCTTCTAACACTTTAACACAACCACAAATTAGTCTCTTGAATAAGGGTCTAAACTTTTCACCCGATTATAATTTTTCACTCTTTGACACTATACTTGATTTGAATCGATTTACACGAAAGCTCACTTTAAAACGATTTTTTCACAAACAAACACATAATGTTGATCAAATCTCATTTAATGACACTTCACAATCCGTTACAGATGGTAACCTTAATTTACAGGATAATAATGATAATATGACACTTGATGGTTCCAATTTCACTAATATATGTAACATTGTTGATCTGAACTTGGATAGAAATGTATTTACAGGAGTGACTCCAGTTAAAATTGATAAAACTCGGTCATCGTCCTTCTACCCAATCCAACACAGAGGTCAGTATATTGAATTATTTCAAAAGTTAGTAGAACAGGACTTGGAAAAATTGTCACATAAAACTAACACTGTAATGAGAAAATATAAAGTCAATTCCAACATTAGTTTTGGGGAAAAAAAAAGCATTAAAAGAGTTGTCCGAAAACAAAGAAATTATAATTAAGAATTCGGATAAAGGCGGATCGGTGGTGGTGTTGGATAGATTACAATATTTTGCTGAATGCTCTAGACAACTAGACGACTATGAGACATATGAGCCTTTACCCAATGATCCAACCAATGATTATAGAGCCATCTTGGAAATAATATTTGATTTTGGAGTGGGTACAAAAGTATTTACTAAAGATCAACAAGATGATATAATACCTGGTAACTCTAAAATACCCATTTTCCATGCATTGCCAAAAGTTCACAAAGGGATTGAACAGGTTAGAGGGAGACCTATAATTTCTGGAATTGATGGTTTAAATGAGAACCTCCCGTACCGTTGATAACATGTTACAACCTATATTCAAATTATTACCCTCATATGTAAGAGATACTGGCCATTATTTACAAATAGTGGAAGGGATTAAGTGGTCAGACAAGTTTAGCTGGTTGACACTAGATGTCACCTCTTTATATACCAGTATACAACATGAAACAGGGATGAAGGCTATAGAATTTTGGCTACTTTACTTATATATATTTATATTTATGACACAGATACACAACAGTTTATTCTGCTCAGTATTGAATATCTCCTAACACATAATTATTTTATGTTTGATGGGGTTTTTTACCTCCAGAGACGAGGCAACGCTATGGGGGCAAAATTTGCCCCCACATATGCCAACCTAGTAATGGGTTGGTGGGAGCGGTGCAGCGTCTATGGACAGATTAACCCCTTCAGACATAGTATAAAAACTTATCATCGTTACATAGATGATTTAATTGTAATATGGGATGACACTGAACAGGAAGCCACTAAATTTGTAGAGTATTGTAATACTAACAATTATAATTTACATTTTACGCATAATTGTCAAAAAAATGAAATTGAGTTCTTGGACATCTTACTGAAGGGTGTCACTCAGGACAAAATTGAATGTGATGTATATATGAAACCCATCATGAGAAATATATGTATCTATTGAGGAAATGCAAGGTACGATACATAATTGCTTATGCCTCCCCCTGCAAACCTCCAGTTAACTAGTTCAGGTGCTGAAGTAAATAGTGAATTAAAACACAACTTTTATTAAACTCATTTAAAAGATCACGCTACAAAGACTCATCATTGGGGATCCTCCTCAATGAAGCTGGACCATGTCCATAAAAATACATATAACTTAAAAACATATAGGATGGATCAGTGGGGAAATAGTGCACTGATATCCAATCAGCCGCTATCACTATAAATATAGTCAGAAATGGGGTATATGTAAATTATTCCCCTGCTCTCATCTGTATACATAAACAGGTAATGAGACACCCAGTGTTAATTCTGGTAGTTAGTAATTCATTCTAATAAATCACAGAAATATGGCACTCCCTTCTAATCACAGGGCAATTGTATATTTAAGTAGCCAAAAAGAGTTTGCTCCAAAAACTGGTCAGAAGTCTAGCCAGCCCTCCCAGACCACCCTTCCATTTGTTACCCAGAGTGATTCTGCCTAGCTACGTAGGGAGCAGATGGGAGCTGGTCCCCCACTGTCCACCTATGCCACCCAACGCGTTTCACCGATAAATCGGCTTCTTCAGGGGCATAACTTGCGGGTGCACTGCTACTTTGTTTCAATTTTGGTACTCTGATAACTAGTGGCCATCATGAGAAATACAATACTAAAGGCTGACAGTTGTCATCCCAAATCGGTCCTGGGGGGCATCCCGGTGGGGCAATTTCTGCGTCTGAGACGTATTTGCACCACATGGGATGCCTTCCAGGACCAAGCCATGGCACTTTGGGATAGACTACTGGAAAGGAAATATGATACGAGGGTTATTAAAGAGGCCTATGAGAGAGCAGTTGCCACTTCTAGACAGGACCTTTTAAGTGGGGCCCATAACAAAAAACAGAGTGACAGACAGATAGACAAAAGAAAAAATTCACAGAAACATTTTAATGAACAGTCAACATTGTTTATTACTCCTTATAGTGGTCAGGCAAATCAGATTAAGAAAATAATTAAAAGAAGATTGGATGTCCTCAGAATGGATCCATTGTTAGATCAGTCAGTCTTGGATGATATTAGATTTGTATTCAAACGCAATAGAACCATTGCAAGTGATGTCTCCCCAAGTTTATAGTCTTCAAAAAAAACTAGAAAAGAAAGCAATAAATGGTTAAACAAAAATGGATGTTACAAATGTGGCAAAAATAGATGTAAGGTCTGCAAACACATAATGATAAAGGATAGTTTTCAGAGCAGTATAACTGGAAAGAATTTTCCTATACGTAGTTATATTAATTGTGACTCCAAATGTGTCATTTATTTAGCCACATGTGAGTGTGGCAAACAATATGTGGGTCGCACTTGCAGACCGTTAAAGGAACGGGTGCGAGAACACCTTATACCCATTGATTTGAATAATTTGGATTATACTAGTTATAACCACAGGAGAGTCTCAGCCATAAGTAAACACATTATGTTAAACCATAACGGCAATTTCATCTTAATAAAATTCCAAGGCATTGAATCAGTTAAATTAGGAGTGTGAGGAGGAGATTTGCAGAAAGTGATAGATCAAAGGGAGGTATATTGGATCTTTACATTGAAAACACGCCTCCCACAGCGGTTAAACAGTGATTGGGAGGTTTCATGTTTTCTTTAAATTAAATTGAATTAAATTAAACATACATGGATAAAAATACTCCCCAATTTGGATTCCGATTATTGTATAAATTTGATCAACATTCCCATAAATACATAGTAAAATTATAGCCTGATAATAAACCTAAAGTGTAATATGTTAATTTTAAAGGGTATATTGTTTTAATTGTATTCACTATATAAGGCAGAGAGCTAGGACTAGACTCCACCTCTGATGAAGTGCCAAAGAGAGGCACAAAACGCGTCAGGTGACTAGACACGTCATGGTTTAGTTAAAGAGCTCCAGGAGGATGCCTGTTTGTGCTTTTAAAGATGCTTGGAAATAAAGATGTTTTTTTATCTTAACACTACCCGTGGTTATTACGGCTCCTGTCTATCTACTATTATATACGTTATGTACTTTCCTAAAATATATGGTTTTCTGGGGTGAACTTACTTTTTTCTATCTTTGCCCCCCTCAAAATTATGTAAATGTGTTGATTTTGCAGTACCTGAAATGACAAGACCATATGGGGGGGGTCTTCATTTTTGGGGCTCCTATATGCCACATGCTTAGGTACACCTATAAATATTGGACATAAAACTGTTCAGAGGACCCCAGGCTTTCATATATTGTGTGATTTATCTTGATACCTAAAAGTATGTGTGGAAATACAATGCTGCAGGGTTGAAATTTTGAGTTGATTTTGACACCAAAATCGCCAAATTTAGGAAAGGTTTGTGGCTTGGTGCTTTGCAGTAGAAAACCACGCATACTCAATTTGGATTCGAGGGAATGTGTACTTTCAGAAAAGATATGGTTTTGTGGGGTCAACGTACTTTTTTTTCTACCTTTGTCCCCCCCCAAAACTATGTAAAGGTGTTGATTTTGCAGTATCTGGAATTACAGAACTGATAGTTCAAATGGGGGGTCTACATTTTGGGGCCCCTATATGCCACATGCTTAGGTAAACCTATAATATTCAATATTCAGTGGACTCCTAGCAATCATGTTTAGGGTGTTTTACATTGGTAAAAAATGATGTGTGGGAGATAAGATCCTTTAGAAGCTTTGAGGAAATTTTTCAAAAAAATCACCAATTTCTAAAAAAAAAAATATAACTTTAGAAAATAATTTAAATTTGGTAGTTTGGCGTACATAGATATATTAAACCATTTTTGATTTGTCAGAATCTGCTCTTTCTAATAATGCATCATTTTCTAGGGTAAACCTACAGTTAGTGGAGTGTTTGGCCTTGAAATCAGAAGTATGCCGTTTTGTGGAGCGGTGCTTTGGAAATTTGGTACTGTACTGTTAAGAGATTTTGATCTATACAAGTGATAAATCTCCATAAAACTATATATATTTGGTATTGGCGCGTTCAGGAGAAATAGACCTTGCCAAATCTGCTGTGTTCTCAGACATAAAATAAATTATGTTTCTGATATATCTGATTGTACTATGTGAAACGTGGGTTTTTTCATTTTATTAGACACTGAGGGACCCATTTACTAAGGGTCGAAGTGAATTTTCGAATTGAAAAACTTCGAATTTCGAAGTAATTTTTGGGTACTTCGACCATCAAATAGGGCAAATTCGACTTTGAATTGAAGTGAAAATACTTCACAAATTCGACCATTCGAAAATCTAAGTACCGTCTCTTTAAAAAACTTCAACACTACACCACCTTAACCTGCCAAATTGCTATGTTAGCCTATGGGGACCTCCTAGAACATATAGCCAACATTTGGCTAAGTTTTAAGAAGTCGAAGTGAAATCATACGATCTTACGATTAAATCGTTTGAATCGCTCGATTCGAATTTGACTTCGAATGTCGGACTAGCCTATTCGATGGTTGAATTTCGAAGTTTTTTGCACTTCGAAATTCGACCCTTGATAAATCTGCCCCTTAGAAGCCTATATCTTTTTACAGAATTACTCCAAAATTCTAGCAGATTTTGAAAGCTCACGTTGTCCTGAAAAAAAAAAATATTGTTTTCCTGGGAAAACTACTAAAAGACCCCCCCAGGAAAGGCCCTAACAGTGAAAGCGTACAAAAAACTGCTTAGCAGTAGATGTTCATGTTTAGGAAGAAACAGCTGGCAGGGAAAGAGTTAATCCTGTTATGAATGTTCTGCCCACTAGGGATGGGCGAATTTGACCCATTTCGTTAAAAATTAGCCGCCGGTGAAATGTCGCCGATGCCCATTAAAGTCTATGGGCGTCATTTCTGTGGCAAAACAGGGCAACAAAATTCGCCCATCCCTACTGCCCACCAATAGTTTATTTTTTATTGCTTTTCAACCTGTTAATCTTTTCTCCTTTTTGTGTATCCTGGTTACTTCATGAACCACGTACCAGTAGGTTTCTATTTAAGTTTCTCAAAAGTTAAATGTTTTTTATTCATACTAATAAAAGTTCTTATTTTTATTGTAAAAATAAAGTTTTATATCTTATGTTATTTATTTATTCATACTAATAAAAGTAGTTATTTTGTTTATTATAAAAATAAGTTGTATATCTGTTGTGTTATTTATACTAATCAAAGTTCTTATTGATGGCCTATATGTTTACAAACAATCACAAACTGCCAATGCACTTTTTAATTGTCCAGTGCTTAAATGTGTGTATACAATAGACATGCAAGTAAGATGGGGCACATTTCAATCTTCCATTTTCCTTAAAGGGCATGTAAAGTCTAAAATAGAATAAGGCTAGAAATGCTGTATTTTGTATACTAAATATAAACATGAACTTACTGCACCACAAGCCTAATCAAACAAATAATTTATGCTTTCAAAGTTGGCCACAGGGGGTCATCATTGTGTAACTTTGTTAAACATCTTTGCAAGACTAAGACTGTGCACATGCTCAGTGTGGTCTGGGCTGCTTAGGTATCGTCATAAACAAAGCTGCTTGAGTTCTGCATAGCTGGGAAGTAAGGCGGGGGCTCCCCCTGCTGTTCATATGTATGATTGTTTCCCTGCAGAGCAGTTAGGGACCGTCTGACAATTCTTATCCACAGCAGTAAATGAAGGGAGAATTTCACTGCATACAGTCAGGTTTCTTATAAAAACGGTACATATTTTTTAATTAAAGTATATTGGAAATATGTTTCTTTTTCATTAAAGAAAGTAAAAATGGCATTTTATTTTTTTGTCTTTACATGCCCTTTAAAGGAAAACTATACCCCCAAACAATGTAGGTCTCTATTAAAAGATACTGAGTAAAACATCTCATGTGTAAAACCCTGCTTCATGTAAATGAACCATTATCATAATAATATACTTTTTTAGTAGTATGTGCCATTGGGTAATCATAAATAGAAAATTGCCATTTTAAAAAATAAGGGCCGTCCCCTGAGATCGTAAGATTCATTGTGCACTCATACAAACCACATGTAAGGTCACATGAGCCAATTAACAGACAGAGTTCTGCCTTTTGCTTCTTCACTTCTTCCTGTTACAGTTAGTGTTGTAGTATTTCTGTTCAGGTGATCTCTGAGGCAGCACAGATAGAGTGACGAAATGGTGGTTCAAGGCAAGAGATGTAAAAGGGCAATATTTATGTAAATATATATTCCAGTTTGGTAAGATTCTTTAATATGTCATTCAATTTGATATAAACTATCTGTTGCTTAAGTATTCATTTTGGGGATATAGTTTTCCTTTAATAGGACTGCTTATTTTTAGACCAAGGGGTTAAACCAAATGGTTCTTATTTGTACAATTTAAATGTAGAATAATTGTAAAACAAAGTGCAATTTAGGTTAGAGCAGGTACCTGCTTAAAGAGTCTACCTTGATGTGGTAGCAGGCTTAAAGGGCCAGTAACATTTTTTTAAAAAAAAATCGTTAGTATACTAACAAAAAAAACCAAGACAAATTAAACTTTAAAATCGTAAAGTCTTTATTAAGAAATAACTAACCAAACTCTGCTTCCACTCTTCTTCAGAAAAGGCGACAGGGTGATGATCCAGCATGTGTCGCTCAATGTCTCCCCCCTTGCTATCTCCTATAAGGAAGGCAGGGAGGAGAAATCTAGCACCGGATCCGATCACCTTTTCTGAACAGGAACGCTTTTGCCAAAATTTTATTCACTGTTTATGTGCTTGTGTTCGTGTGACCTTTGTAATTGTTGGTGGGGGTGTGGTTAGGGGAGGGCATGGTTAGGGGAGGCATGGTGAGGGGGGCCCATAAAGTTTTGTTGTGTGGGGCCCAGTGATTTCTGATGGCAGCTCTGATCATGGGCCTCCAGCCTGATTTTATTTAGCTTGGAGGTGGAACATGCCAGGGATGCCTCCTGTCCACACTTATACTTGCCATATCTTAGAGTCCTTAGCCCAAGCTATTAGAACTGTCCCAGATATCAAGGAAATTTCTGTAGGAGACGGGGAGCATTTAATTAACTTTGTGCAGACAACAGTTTGCTTACTCTAACATTGCACCAAACCTCATTACCAAATCTCACAGATCTTGGGCTATAAAATTAAGCCAACATAATCACACGCCCTACTGTTAAACATACCAAATGCAGTAATCAAACTCTCTGAACTTTATTTTGATTATCACTAGGACATGAACTTTCTAGCCATCAATCTCCCACCATTGTATTACACTGTATACTTAACTTCTTTATAAACTGAAAAAAGGCTTGCTTACATAGCATATATATATAATTTGCCCTGGTTTGGCAGAACTACAGCTGCCAAGATGTCACTGTACCTCTACAGAAAATTACCCATACACTTTTTAGAAAAGGGAGCCCACTCTTTGCAGAAGAGTGGGTAGGATGGTGGAAAACCATTAAAGCATTAATCATGACCAAACCCAAAACCATAGGTAGGTTGGGTGCATCTTATACAGTATCTACCAATATTATTTAGTGAGCATGCTGAGGCAAAGTTTAACACACACAATAGAACTATATTACACCTCTGTTAAACCTGGCACACCTCTTCTGGATCTCCAAACCCTGCAAGGACACGACAAAATGAAGACTCAACATTAAAACATGTTCTAGACCAGGGGTCCCCAACCTTTTTAACCTGTGAGCCACATTTAAATGTAAAAAGAGTTTTTAAAAAAAAATCCCTGTGGATGCCAAGTAAGGGCTATAAGTGGCTATTTGGTAGCCACTATGTGGACTGGCATGTGTTCCTCGCGAGCCACTAGTTGGGAATCACTGCTCTAGACCTATGGGATAATGGGGAGCTAAAAATGAAACTCAATTCAGGCAACACAGCTTACATAGCGATCCTAAACACCATCCATCTGGATGCACTCCCCTATATTTTGGGCTGACTGCTGTAATCGAATTACATTTTGTGGAATCTAAAATAAAAGCTCATCCACGCTCACTACCCACGTACTTCATCGATCAAAATCATACTCAACATACTTAGGGCTGTTATTTATTAAAGTCTGAATGCTAAAAAAAAACACTTGAATTTTTTGAGGTGTATTATACACAGAGGCTGCAAAAAGTCCAAAACCGGAAATCCGCCATCTCAGACCCGCCATGGCTGTATATGAGTCAAGCTTCTTTATCTGCATTGGAATTAGCCCGAAAATCTGACTATTTTGGGCTTTTCAAGCCAAAATCTGAAAAATTCTGGCTTTTCGGGGAAAAAGCCTGAAAAAATTGAGAGATTCGGGAAAAAAATCCCAAAAATTTGTATGATTCGTATTTTTGCTCGACTTTATCAAGTTTTTCTCTGATCCGATTAAATCAAGTTTTTTAAATAATAAATAGGCTCAAATTGTAGGGGGGAAGCCGGGTACCCCCAAAACATTTTACGATCTTTTGCAGCCTATCACCCTGTAAAAGGGAAAAGACGCCTAGCATTTTTTTGGTACTTCGAAAAATTTTCAACTATTTTTTGAAGAACTCCTATCTACTCTATTTTAGAACTCCTATCTACTCTGTTGCACTTCGTCTGGTCTGAGGTGGCGAAGGCAAGTCTGGCGCAAGAGGTAAAAGTTCAGTAAAATCTGCATCTTAGTGAATTTGCACATTTACACCGCTTCCCCAGAGCGCAAATTCGCCCGGTGTTAGGGAGCGAAGTACCGCTACAGTCCGTATTTTGCTAGCGAAATTGGTGAATTTCTGCCAGCATTAGTCATTTCGCCCTTTAGTAAATTTGCCCCTAGAGAGAAGCTATGAAGGGGAGCAGTAGTGGTTCCCTTGGGCCCATTATATGGAAAACTCACAGGGGACAGTTAAAGGGGACCCGTCACCCAAAAAAAAATTTAAAATCCTATTTTATCGCATTAGTCAAGCAAAATTAACTTTAACACAATATAAATTATTTGAATCTTTCCTTCAGTCTTTGAATTCATAATTCTAGCAAGCAGGCAGGAGCCATTTTGTGGACACTGTTATTAAGGCAAGCCTTGCATCATCTCAAAATCATTTGTTGCTGGGTGACTAATCTCCCAGTCTGCCTTCCCGCCAGCAAGAATACGAATTGCCAGCGGGGTGGCATACAAATCTCGTTTCCGAAGTTGCCTTTTAAGCTCTGTTCAGGAATGCCTAGCGACTAACAGAGATGTACCCTGAACTTTGTGCACCATTCAAAAGTGTTCTATGCATTTACCCACTCTTGGGTAAATAGTAAATGAGCCTTACATTTTTTAAGGGAAGGCAAACTATGCCTAAATGTTACTGGAAAGAAAATCTGACTGCAATGCTCTGATACTGTAAAATAGAACTTGCATCAGCCCTTCCTCAATATGAATCACATTCATGGTGATTATGGAAATTTCCCCTAACCGGTAAATCTTCCAAGGTCATTGTTAAATATTTACATAATTAAATCGGGATAAAAAAAGAAAAAGTCTATCATGTGCAACCCCTCTGTGGTGTTTATACAAATGGCCTGTAGATGTCACTGTGCTCAAGACTTATACTGTGCATACTTTCTATACAGCTTGTGGTGTTGTGGAGTTGCTTACTGTTGTGTAATGGCTGCATGAACCTGCTAATAAAGCACTGTTATACTCTACTCATCCTCGGCTACCAAAACATAACAAACTGGCGACAAGATGTCTCTCTGCACCTTTTCAAACCCTGGTGAGCCTACCATACCTTTTACTGCTTGGATCCGTATATGCTTGAAAACTACATTATTGCTGCTGACCAAGGGGAGATTTCTGGTTCTAGAAAGCGTGCTTTACTTATGCACTGCTTGGGAGCAGAGGGACAGTGTATATTCTATACATTACCATTACCTGATTACACTTATGAAACTGCTCTTACTGCTATAAAGAACTTTTTCATGCCAAGAGTAAATATGATTGCTGAAAGCTATAAATTCTGCCAACGTGGACAACGTAATGGCGAATCCACAGAACAATTTGTAGCAGCTCTGAGAGAGCTGGTTGTTACCTGTGAGTTTGGGAATCTAATAGAATTTAACCCTAGCAAAGGCTATTACAGTTGCTAGCCAAATTGAAACAGCAGTGGCAAAGGCTAAAACTCTCAGTCAGGGAACTGCTGGGAATGTACAAATAGTGAATTCAACACTGTGGCCTAATAATGCACAGTCACAGGCAAAATACAGTGCTAAGGAAAGGGATTCACCTACACTGCAAAACCGTGCAGCAAATTCAAATAAAAAAATACTGCTTTCGCTGTGGTTCAACACAACACACTGCAAATTATATTACATGTCCTGCAAAAGCTGTACAGTGCCGTAAATGCAAAAAGGTACAACATTTTGCTAAGATCTGCCTTAGTTCCGCTAAAGATGTCCATGAAGTCACTACTACAAATGTTACAGTAGTGGTGGGGATAAAGCTGGTACATTTATTCCAGACAAGTTTACATGCACTGTCAATGTCAAGACAACTTCTGCTGACAAGGGGCACTCTATTAACCTGATGCTTGATACAGGTTCAGCTGTTTCTATGCTACCAAAGGGTATTTTCTTGAAATACTTTGCAAGAGATCAGTTTGTTGCACCTACCCCAAGACTGGTCAGTTTCTTAAAGGATCCAATCAATGTGCTTGGTTGCTTGCCAGTGACTGTACAATTTGAATTAAATACTGCAAAATGTGACTTTTACATTGTGAATTAGGGTACTGTTATACTTGGAAGGGATCTTTTTCTGCATCAAATCTACAATTAGTTGATGGTCTCATTACTACAGAATAGTGCCTGCCACACGGCCAGTGTCTAAAATTTCACCACAAAGCAACACTTCACTGGGCTGTGCAAAAAACTTACAGATGCTTTTTTACAGATGCTCTTATATTACAACAGAGTTCCTACATAACTACAGAGCAACGTGTCATGCAACAACCCAATCATCTCCAGCTGAATTATTACATGGCAGACAGATGCGAACTAAGTTACATTTTGCAGACATCAAACTTCCACAAAATACTGTGCCTACAAAATCATATACTGCTGACATTGTGAAACATCAACAAGCCAAATGCAAGGCTTATACTGACAGAAAACATGGTGCCAGAGAAGTACAATTTCAGCCTTGATCTTTAGTCCACGAATACTGAAACAAGGACAATCTAAATTTACTACACCACTTGAAGTGAGACGCCAGCGAGGACCATACAAATATGAACTGTCTGATGGACGCATATGGAATGCAAGTCGTTTTGCACCTGTTAGATATGACTTTGGAGGAGCTCCATTTGATGAAGGACATTTTCCTACTCCTGATGTCAACTGCAATAGGCCTGAAGAAAGTGAACCTATAAGGCTCATGGATCTGCATGGATCAAGGACTTTGTGATGTGAATGAATGTATGATATTGTTTTAAAATGTATACTGTTTAATTATTGCTGTTTATTATAGTTGCCCAAATGTTTTCCTACTATAGGGGGAATATGTGGTGTTTATACAAATGGCCTGTAGATGACACTGTGCTCAAGACTTATACTGTGCATACTTTCTATACAGCTTGTGGTGTTAGAGTTGCTTACTGTTGTGTAATGGCTGCATGAGCCTGCTAATAAAGCACTTTTATATTCTACTCATCCTCAGCTACCAAAACATAACACCCTCCAAATGAAACCACAGCATCCATACACACACCCCTCCATACCCTCACATAAATTATATATACCAATATCTATACTAACTATAGAGTTTGGTATCACAGTATCAAAATTCTGTCTGTCCAAGAAATCATCCAAGCCACTCTTAAAAGCATTGACAGAGTAATTTATCATAACATCACCGGCAAGGCATTCCACAACCTCACTGTCCTCACTGTGAAGAACCACCTATGCTGCTTCAAATGAATGTTATTTTCTTCTAGTCTGAAGGGGTATCCTCTGATGCGGTGATCCTCTTTATGGATATAAAGGTCTCCTGCTATTTGTCTATAATTCCCTCTAATATACTTGTAAAGTGTAATCATGTCCCCTCGCAAGAGCCTTTTTTCCAGAGTAAAACAACCCCAACCTTGGCATGCTACACTCATAATCTAAGTCTTCCAATCCCTCCAACCGACTGGAGTCCAAAACTGCACTGCATACTCCAGGTGTTGTCTTACCAGGGACCTATAAAGAGGCAAAATTATGTTTTCATCCCTTGAGTTTATGCCTTTTTTATGCATGACGGTACTTTATTTGCTTTAGGGGCCACAGAATGACACTGACCAGAATTAGACAACTTGTTATCTACAATGACCCCTAGATCCTTCTCAGTTGAGGAAACTTCCAACACACTGCCATTTAGTGTATAACTTGCATTCATATTATTTTTGCCAAAATGCATAACCGGGGCCGGATTTACACAGCGGGCACCCCTGGGGCCACTGTCGTTTGTAGCCCCCATCCTAGGCCCGGACTGGCAATGTCTCTGGTCGGGCAAATGCCCGAGGGGCAGCTCTATATTTCATTCAAGTGGGCCGCACCGGATAGATAATACTAATTAAAAACTGTGCTGCACTTGCCCGTGAGTAATCCTGCAAACACGCAAATGGACGTGGCCAAGACCGCTTAATCACCTTAACCCAGGGATGCCTCCACCGTCCAGAGAAGAGGGGGAAAACTTCTACGTCACGGTGCGTCGGAGGAAGCAGGTGTGAGGATTCATTCACTCCCTGGGAGCGCGCAAACACAACAACAGACGCGCATACCGTGTAGGAGACACGCTACTCAAAATAACTGCCTTCTTTTCTTCCTTCACAGGCTGCTCTGTCTTTGAAGGAAGATAGTTTCTGGCCAGGTCAATGTTCCCCCCTCATAACTTCTGATCTGCCTCCTGGAATGCGCTGCTGCTCTGAAAATTAACACACTATTGCCCGAATTTGAAATGTGCCTGGCTTTGGATTGTAAGGAGATTTTAACTAAACAGAGCATGCGAAAGAAGGAATATACAATTCAAAGCTAGTCTCACACACTAATAGAAGCTGCTTAAAAAAATAATTTTGACTAGTTTGGTAGAGTTTGCAAGTAGTTAATGATCAGCAACCGGTTAAAGACATATAACGAGCTGGAGAAGTCTTAAAGAGCTTATCCTGATAATCCTCTTCTTGTTGCACAGCGAGTCCAATTCCGGTAGACTGACAGGGTCAAGCTTAGAAAAAAATGCTCCTGCACAGTGGCTCCTGCTTCACTGTTAATCGTAGGTGTACGTGCAGCTGGCTCCTCTCCGACTACTTT
Source organism: Xenopus laevis (assembly GCF_017654675.1). Classification (NCBI taxonomy): domain Eukaryota; kingdom Metazoa; phylum Chordata; class Amphibia; order Anura; family Pipidae; genus Xenopus; species Xenopus laevis. Next base: position 63,322,619 of record NC_054383.1, on the reverse strand, counting down.
CATAGTCGAAGAGATAAGGACACCACAGTGATAAAAGGGAGTAGGGCTTCACCCTAGAGCAGGAAGCAGCTGAACTGAGTGAGAAAGGAATATTATTCTATGCACTATTTAGAGTCATTTTAGAGAGAGAGAAAAAAGTACCAGCCTAGGTGGTACCTTTGGTAAAGGTCCCTAACTCTTTACTTAGCCCTTGGTGCAGATTCAGGGCATCAGAGTTCACAGGCTCCGTCTTCTTCTCTTCCGTAATCTACGGGTCTTCTTCTGACGATTTGACTTTCGCGCACTTTTCGTGAAACAGAAGATTGCTCCAACTGCACATGTACCATTATGCCACTCTCTTCCCGAAGAGAAAAAGATGGCGCCAGTGAACTCTGATGCCCTGAATCTGCACCAAGGGGTAAGTAAAGAGTTAGGGACATTTACCAAAGGTACCACCTAGGCTGGGGGGGGTGGAGCAGGAAAGGGGGATCTTTGGGGATAGGGGTTTTTAACACAACACAGTGTTATGCAATATGTTGGTGATATATAAATACATGTTAATAATAATAATAATTAGCAAGGGTTTGGTTTTCCTTTAAGTGAGAAAGACAGCACTTTTTACACATAATTGTTTGCAGCTTTACCAATGAGTGGATGGGTATAAAACCATTGCATGTTTATGTGTGGGCTGCTTTGATTTTTTTGCCCGGGCTGCTTTTTACCCCCAGTCCGGCCCTGCCCCATCCCCACCCTTTTATTTGCTCAAATTTTCATCATCAGGGCCGGAACAATGAGGATTGGCACAGGGGATTTAAAAAACGATTTTATCTCCTGCCCATCCCCAGTGTTTTTGAACCAATGTGGGTGTTGTTGGGCAGCATGCTGCCCCTAAAATCCTGCCGCCCTAGGCCTGGACCTTGGTGACCTCTTCACAAATCCGGGCCTGTGTATAACCTTTTATTATTATTATTATTATTATTATTAATATGTATTTATATAGCGCCAACATATTGCGTAGCACTGTAAAGTAAATGTGATTATACAACTAAATCACATGAATTATATACATAGAACATATTGAGTTACATACATCACAATCAATACCGGTACAAAAAGGCATACACTCTAAAGGGAAGGGAGTAATACACAAGGTGTGGGAGTGGGCATGATCGAATTAAGTGGGTGAGAAATGTGGTACTGTATGTGGTGTTGCATTTGGTAGTTAAGCAGAGTGAGGGTAGGCTTCTCGAAAGAAGTGCGTTTTAAGAGATTTCTTGAAAGCAGAAAGGTTGGGAGAAAGTCGGACAGACTGTGGGAGAGAGTTCCAGAGGAGGGGTGCAGCCCTTGCAAAGTCTTGAATGCGAGCATGTGAGGCGGTAATGAGAGAAGAGTTGAGTAACAGGTCAGTAGAGGAGTGCAGTAAGTGGTTGGGTGAGTATATAGAGAGGAGTTCAGAGATGTAGGGTGGGGCAGAGTTATGAAGTGCTTTGAAAGTCAGTGTCATTAATTTGAATTTGATTCTGAACGGTAACGGAAGCCAGTGCAGGGATTGACAGAATCGTGAGGCAGTGGAGGAGCGGTTGCTGAGGTGTACAGGGTCGGACTGGGGGGCCCGGGGCCCACCGGGACTCCAGTCCAGGGCCCCCCTACAGACCCCCGTCCCCCTGCTGCAACGCGTCGTCCTCACACGATGGCCCCCTCTGTGTGCGCACCGCGCTCCGTCTGCACGCATGCGCGCACGGCGCTGCGTCTGCACGCATGCGCGCACGGCGCTGCGTCTGCACGCATGCGCACACTGCGCATCCACGAAGATACTTTTTTTTTTTTTTTCAAAAAACAAGCATCGGGGGAGGGGGCCTGGCCCGGCGGGGGCCCACGAGGGTCGGGGCCCACCGGGTTTTTTCCCGGTGTCCTGCCGGGCCAGTCCGACACTGGAGGTGTATGAGCCTCGCAGTAGTGTTCATTATGGACTGGAGAGGTGACAGTCTCTGGAGGGGAAGGCCAATTAAAAGAGAGTTACAGTAGTCTAGACGTGATATGATGAGAGAGTGAATAAGAATTTTAGCAGCATCTTGGGTGATAAATGATCGTATTTTGGATATGTTCCTTAGGTGTGAGTAACATGATTTAATAAGTGACTGGATATGAGGAGTGAATGACAGGACAGAATCTAGGATAACCCTAAGGCACCGGCCTGGGGAGAGGGGGTGATAGTGGAATTGTTAACTATGATGGATACTTCCGGGATGTTACTGGTCTTAGTTGGAGGAAAGAGAACCATTTCAGTTTTAGAGAGGTTTAATTTAAGGTAGCGTTGCGACATCCAGGTAGAGATAGCGGACAGGCAGGAGGAGATGCGAGTTAGGAGTTCTGGTTGAGATCAGGAGATGAGAGATAAATCTGAGTATCGTCAGCATAGAGGTAGTGGAAACCATACGAGTTGATTAATTTGCCGAGGGAGGAAGTATAGAGGGAGAATAGGAATGGTCCCAGGACAGAGCCTTGAGGAACCCCAACAGAAAGAGGTAGGGGAGAAGATGCTACTCCGTTGTAGGAGACATCTATTACCTTACATCTATTAACATTGAACCTCATTTTACAGATTGCTGCCCAGTTTTCCAACATAGTCAAATCACTCTGCAAAGTGGAAGCATCCTGGATGGATAGTTTATATCATCAGCAAAAATAGAAACAGTACTTTCAATGCCCTCCTCCATTAATAAACTAGTTGAAAAGCATAGGACCTAGTACAGAGCCCTGCGGTAGACCACTAACAACACTGGTCCAATTAGAAAATGTTCCATTTACCACCACTCTTTGTAATCTATATTTTAGCCAGTTCTCTATCCAGGTACAAATACTATGTTCCAGGCCAACATTCCTTAACCAGTTACCTTCTGGGTGGCACTGTATCAAATGCTTTAGCAAAATCTAAGTAAATCTAAGTAAATCCACTCCCATCCCAGAATCGAGGTCCCTGCTCACCTTCTCATAAAAAGAAATTAGGTAAGTCTGGCAAGATCTATTATGCATAAAACCATGCTGGCACAAACTCATAGTATTATGATTTTCTGTTAAGTCCAGTATCCTTTATTAACCCTTTCGAAAGGTTTTCCTACCACCGATGTCAAACTAACTGGCCTATAGTTTTGAGGCTAAGAAAGGGATCCCTTTTTTGAGTAGCGGCACCACATTAGCAATTCAGAAGTCTCTCTGCACCATGCCAGACCTCAATGAATCCTGAAAAATTAAGTAAAGAGGTTTGGCAATGACAGAGATATGCTCGCTAAGTACCCAGGTATGAATACCTGGTAGGAAACCAGGTAGGAAACCTTCATTAATTGGTTCCTCATTTGTGTAGACAGATGAAAAAAAACATTTTTTTTTTGTTCTCATCGATCAGCGACCCCCTTCTAATATTAAGGGTCCCACCCTTTCCTGCTTCATTTTTTTACTATTCACATATTTAAAAAAATATTTTGGATTCTTTTTACTGCTTGCTGCAATACCTTGTCCATATTGATTTTACCTTGCCTGATTTTTTCTTGATTTATTGGCCTCCTTGTACCTTGAAAGTCTTAGGAGCACGTCTTTTGTTACCCACCTCTACACTTTTATTGAACCAAAAAGGTTTTGCTTTGCAACTACCAGTGCCAGATTTATTCAAGCGGCGCCCAAGACCAGGGGCAATGCTTTGCACGCGAGCCCCCTCCTGTGGCCGTGCGGTCCTAGTGCAGCCCCTAAAATTTTGCCGCCCTGACCCGGCCCTTTGTGGCCTTGTCAGAAATCCGGGCCTGGCAACTACGTTCCTTGCTTACTTGCATACATTGACATGTATATTTATTAAGCAGTATTTTAAAGACTTCTTATTTTTGTTCCGTGTTTAACCTCTTGAAAATCATTTCCCACTTAATATGTTGCAGAGATGCTCTTATACTGTCAAAGTTTGCACGCCTGAAATTTAGTGTTTTAGTTACTTCCTTATAGAATTGCATCTGCAACAGAATCTCAATGGATACTGAGACCATGTTATGATCACTATTCCCTTATCACTCACCAACACAATTGCTAGAGATGAGTTCAGTATTATTAGTATTACAATATCCAAAAGACAGTTATTCCTAGTAGGTTCTTGAACGAGCTGGAATAAGAAGCTGTCATTCAGTATATTTACAAACCTGCTAGCTTCTTCTGTCTTGGCAACCCCATTTCCCCAGTCAATGTCTGGATAATTGAAGTCACCCATAATAATAATAATAATAATATTAACAATAACGAACTAGTTGTGAAGCTGTCTCTATTTGTAAAATTAGCTGGGCTTCATACTCATTACTTGTACAAGGTGGTTTATAGCATACACCAATGATAATTTTCTTTGTAACGTTTTGCCCAGTCAAAACTCTACCCAAAGGGATTCTACACCCTTACCAGTGCTATCAATTGTTATTTCTTTAGTGCATGGCTTTAATTCAGGCTTTACATACAAACACACTCATCCACCCTTTTTAATCCCCCGAAAAAGGGTGTAAAGGGTGAGCATGCTATTAACTCTAGGTCTCCCATTTTACCTGACAAACTCTGTGCATTTGCCAGCATACAGCAAAGGTTACTACTTTTCCTTTTGAAATTTGCATTATTTAGTTGAGAATTATGCCTTTAGTTAGTATTCTAAAAATTACATTGGAAGACCTTCCCATTATCTTAGAGTCTAGATCCCTGAACTCACTCTTTAAGGTCTTCCATCTACCATTTATTTTGTCATTAGTACCAATACAGCTGGGTCATGACCAGTCCCACCCAATAATTTGTCTACCCAATCAATCACATGCCAAACCCTGGCATCAGGAAGATAGCAAACTGTTCGGTTGTATCGATCTGGACAACAGACTACCCAATCCACTTTCCTAATAATTGAATCCCCTACAACCATAATCTGCTAAGGCCTGACTCTGCTCTCCTCCCTACCACTACTAGAGAAACTGGTCTCCTAGCTGAGATCAGCCTCATCTAGAACTGCCAATCCAGAGTTCACACTCCCATCTTCTTCAGACAATCTGGCGAATCTGTTGGGGTATATAAACCCTCCATTTTCCTTTTGCCCACACTAGATTTTCTAACTGTCACCCAGCTAACTACCTCCTCATCCTGTTACAATTATGTTCTCCCCATGCTATCTGACCCAGCTAAGTCCTGCTCAGTGAGCAAGAGACTCCTTTCAAGATTGTCAATTGACCGCAATGTTGCAATTTGTTGCCTAGTGTAAGCAGTTTGGATATCTGCATACATATGGCAGACTGTGCACTGGGTCAGACCTTCAATCTTGCTAGCACTCATTATCCCAGTTGAGTTACAGAAAAAACAGGAAAAAAAAATAGGGTTTAGAACAAACTTCTGACCTAGTTTGTAACTCCACTTCACACTTACTTACAGATCGAGCACGCACGACCAGGCCCGGATTTGTGGAGAGGCCACCTAGGCCCGGGCCTAGGGCGGCAGGATTTTAGGGGGCGGCATGCTGCCCAACCACACCCACATTAGTTCAAAAACACTGGGGATGTGCAGGAGATATGATCATTTTTTTAATTTCCTGTGCATCAATCCCCATTGCTCCAGTTCCAATGATGAAAATTTGAGCAAATTAAAAAGAAGGGACAGGGGCAACGAACGACATCGGGCCTAGGGGCGCCCAATATGTAAATTCGGCCCTGCGCACGACAGAGCATCAAAACACTAGAGCCAGCAACAGTGGAATCCCAGGGGTTCTATTTATACCATCTGTTCAGGTGCACTATTCAAAACCCACCCACCTCAAACTGAGGGAAAACTAACTGCAAAGTAAAGCAGGTTGTGACAAACTTGCTGTAAACACAATAGCACACCAAACTTTGCTATTTAGCACATATAACAGAAAAAAACACTATAAAAATGAAACCACAGTATTAAAATATACAAACCTTACTTTAAAGTTTAAAAACAGTTAATAACAAATTATACTTTTCAGTAGATTTGTTTGATTATAGTTGTTTTTTCCAGTCAGCAGCCTGTTAGTAAGCAGCTAAATTGCCCAACCACCATCCACCTGATCTGGAAAAAAAATTTGAATCCTCTTTTTTTCTTTACTATCCTTCCACTTTCCTGTTAAACTCGTGAGCAAGCAGCCTTTATGGCCCGCCCTTTCTTTGCTTACTTCCCCATTCCTCCACCCACACTGCTGATACACTAGAAAGAGGAAGTGCTGTTGCTTGTGTTGTTGGGAAGTCGGCAGAGAGGTTTGTGTCTGTGAGTGTTGTTTGTACTTTCTTTTTCTTTACTTCTTTAATTGTAACTATAGCATTCCCTGGAACTTTTTCCCCATAATGGTGCTTTATATCTCAGCAGATGCTGATTCTCTGCCTCTCTGATTACATTTTAGGGTCTCCCTGACAGAATGTGATAGTTATTACACTTCTATACTCCTGCTTTTCATCCAGAGGGGGTTAGAGTGTTATTTTGTACACTAATTCACAATGTAAGCTTCTCTGCCCTTGATGGCAATATTAATTATTGCTGGATAGCAACGTAAATAACAGTTTATGATTGTGAGTGTTTTAGAGACTTCTGTTCAATTTAAAAAAAAATGCTCCCTCTCCTGCCAAGGAGGGTTACTGGGTTGATTGGCAGCTCTGCCCACTCTGATATGCAGTTTTCCTGTGCTGATTTTAAAGTATCCTAGTATGGAGGCTTTTTTTTTTACTAAGGAGTTTGATGATCATATAATTCTTTTATAAAGGTCACTGACCTCTGATCCATTATTGCCACCAATGCAGAATAAATCACATTTGTAGAGGATTCCAGCTTTGTCTAGTATATGCTTTTCCTTCCAGCACAGAGCAGAAGCAAAGTATATAGGACTGCATTATATTGTAAATAGATTTGTCCTATTGGTTACTTAACTGAGTGTGATAATATAGAGCTAGTCCATTAGCATACCACGATGTCAAATAAACAGTGTTCCAGTCCAGACCAAATGAAATTCAGAAACAAAATCAAGAAGCAGGTTGGGTGAGCAAGAGTTAATCAGTCCTCCTGAGAGAAACGGTATAGAAAGTATAGAACAGAGGCGGGGCTGTACTCTAAACATACCCAGGTGGTTGAAACCCGTGGAAGAGCTGGAGACAAGTTAAGTTGAGGTATGTGCATGAGGATTTTTTATAGCTTAGGGGAGATCAAACTTAAGTAGTAGCCCGCGGGACCCGTGGGTTAGGCTTCGGGTCGACTGCTGCACAAAGTTTGTGGGCCTCCTAGTGCCCCACTTCTGCTGGATATGTTCCTTTTTATATACTTGCGCCATTATGCCAAGCAGCCTTTCGTGACATCACAGCGGAGCATGTTGGTTGCGGGAGCTCACGGCGGGCTAGGGTCGAGGATTTCTCAACCCGCACATCACTATTAACTTGTAACATGGGTGCAGAAGGCAGAGCAAGAACTGGTGGTGGACTGTAGAGAAAGTGAAATAGTAAGTGTATCTGCAACAGGTAATCCGTAATTAAAGGGGTTGGTCACCTTTAAATTAAAGGAGAACTGTACCCCCAAAATGAACACTTAAGCAACAGATAGTTTATCATATTAAGTGGCATATTAAAGAATCTTACCAAACTGGTCTATATATTTAAGTAAATCTTGCCCTTTTACATCTGTTGCCTTGAGCCATCATATCGTAATGGTCTATGTGCTGCCTCAGAGATCACCTGACCAGAAATACTGTAACAGGAAGAAGTGTTGAAGCAAACAAAATAACTCTTGTCTGTTAATTGGCTCATGTGACCTAACAAGTATAGTTTGTTGGTATGTTTGTGTACACAGTGAATCGTACGATCCCAGGGGGCAGCCCCCTTATTTTTTAAAATGCCAATTTTCTATTTATGATTACCCAATGGTACATACTACCACACAAGTATATTATTATGAAAATGGTTTATTTACATGAAGCAGGGTTTTTACAAATGAGCTGTTTTATGCAATATCTTTTTGTAGAGACCTACATTGTTTGGGGGGTATAGTTTTCCTTTAACTTGTAATATGAAGTAGATATGCTATTCTTTGACAATCTGCAACTGTTGTAATTTGTTATTCTTTACATTATTTGTTTTTTTATTCAGAAGCTTTCCAGTTTGCAAATTCAAATTCTAGTTGCTAGGGTCCAAATTACCCTAGCAACCATGCATTGAATAAGAGACTGGCATATAAATGGGAGAGGGCCTGAATAAAAAGATGAGTAATAAAAATAGCAACAACAATAAACATGTAGCCTTACAGAAAATGTGTTTTTAGATGGGGTCAGTGACCCCCATTTGAAAGCTGAAAAGATAGAGAAGGCAAATACTTCTGAATTAGCTATGTTGTATGTGTTATTTTAAAAAAAGCTCTCTTTCCTGTCAAGAAGGGTTTCTGGGTGTTGTAGTTCAACAGTAACCTGAGGGAGGCAGGCAGCACCTTAATGCTTTGATATATTTTTACTGATATTTGCTGTGTTCAGTGCAGCTGAGCTTCAGGCAATGCATAGTAAACCCATTTGAACATTCCTTCTGTGCCTTAAAGGAGAACTAAACCTCAATACATGAAGAAGTTTTTTTCTTGGTTCATAATGATTAGTGGGAAATAAAATGCTGGAAATTCTTTGATCTCTAGAAGTGGGGTAGGGCTGGGCCGGTGGGACATCGGGAAAAAATCCAGTGGGCCCCAGCTCTTTTGGGCCCCGCCGGCCCAGACATGCTCCCTGTGATGCGGCTGCTTACCTCATTACCTGACTCCGGCTGCGATGTACTGGAAAAGGTATGCAAGCGGGGAGGTGCGAGTTGTGGCTGGGATGGGGTGCTTGGTGGGAAGAGGGGGCTCTGTGTATGGGGGGCCTGGTGGATGGTGTGGGGGGCCCTGAGGCTGCAGGCCCCAGTCTGACACTGTATAGAAGTCAGAATTCTCCACAAAATTTCAGATTTAGAAAGCTCAGAAAAGATTTAGATAGCTTAGGTAAACAACCACCCCTCTCCAGGAAATGCCCCTGCGAGATGCACTTTAGTGCAAAGGAAATGCAAAATTCAGCTGGCACTTAAATGCTTTCAAGTAGTAATGTGCAGGCCAACCCAAAGCCTACGGGACTCAAGGGTTTGGTTCGGGTCGACTGCTGCACAAAGTTTGCAGGGGGTGGAGGTGCTGGCTGAACTGCGTTCACCCCGCCCACAACCTCCTAGTGCCCCCCTTCCACAGGACACGCTCCCTTTTATGTACTTGCACGACAGCGTGCCACTCTCCCATTTCTGTGGCATCATAGCAAGGTGGGTCAGTTATCGTTATATAAATAGGAGCTCACTGCAGTTTAGGGTCAGGGTGTGGGTTGAGGTCGAGGTTTTCTCAACCCACACATCACTACTCATTCATTAAAAAAAACAAACAGTGGTTTAATGACCCTGTGCTGGGCCCCCTGCAAAAAAATCTAATAAGGCACCCCTTCCTGCCCTCTCGTGTGGGTGCTATTGCCCACTGTATATAGTTTGCGGGAGATGCACAAATTCCAGGGAGTCGAACAGCTATAGAGGAAGCCCCATGTCCCAATACTGCCCTCCACAACCACAGGGTCTACTGCCTCTATAGTAATGACATTGCCCCGTCTCAACCTTACTTGGCCTGAGTTTAATAAAAAAACATATAGGGTTGCCAAATGTCGTTTTGACCCAGATAACTTGGTTTTTCGGAAGGGCTGCCCAGGGTCAAAACTGCCTGCTTGGTTTTACAAATTAAGAAGAACGAGCATGACTCCCTGAGATTGACGCTGCAATCAGCTACTTGTCATAGCCCTGCCCTGTGACATCATCACCCCAATCCGGAGTTAGTGGCAGGGAAAGGTGGCAAACCTTAGAAACATATAATTGTCAATGTAACTGGGGGAAGGGAGGAGGGTGGCATTACTCCAACTTGCAGTGCAGCTATAGAGAGAGACTGAAGTTTATCAGAGCATAAATCAGGGTCGGACTGGGGGGGTCAGGGCCCACTGGGGCCGACACATCAGGGCCCTGCTGCCGCCCCCCCTAGTAGCAGGGACCCCCGCCGGTCCCCCGTAGCAGGGCCGCCGCCGCTGCTGCTTCTCCTCAGTGGCAGGGCCCCTCGCTGACCCAGTCTCCGGACTCCCCCTCCCTCCCGCCGGCGTGTATCTGCTTCACGCATCATGCCTTCCTTATGTGATTGGGCGGGGGGAGGTCAGGAGCGCTAGCTAGCAGTGCTGGGCCCAGGGTCGAACTGAGAGCCCACCAGGGCTGACACATCAGGGCCCTGCCATGGCCCCCTGCAGGGTCCCCCCGCCGGGCTCCCTCTGTCCTTCCCTCTCTGCCGGCGCTTACCTGCTTCAAGCCTTACTTACGCGATTGGACGGGGGGAGGGCAGGAGCGCCAGCTATCTTATGTCTAGCAATCCTGTCTGGGCCACCCACCAGGTTTTTCCCAGTTTCCCGCCGGCCCAGTCCGACACTGGCATAAATCACATGACTGAGGGCACCTGGGAAACTAAGTATGTGTCTAGCCTGACATCAGATTTCTAAGATTATAAGTTTAAAAAAATCTGTTTGCTCTTTTGAAAAATGAATTTTAATGTAGGATTCTGCTGGAGGAGCTGCTGATGCCTTTTGTATAAAACATGTTTCCCATGACAGTATTCCTTAAATCATTTTCTGATTAATTGTCTAATAATAGTTACATTTTAGTCATTTCTTTAATTATGTTTTAGGAGTACAGATTTGCAACAACCAGTTCCTTGTTTTTTATATTTTTTTTTTATTCTCATACCACATTCAGGAAGAATTGCAAACCATGTGACTATATTCTTACTGTCACATGTAACTTTTTTCCAGTTATCCTTTGTTGTGTGGACTGAAAATGGGTTCCCTATTTCGGGGAGAAGAGATGTGTCTAGCACAGTTATTTCTGCAGGCTGGGAGTGAGTATCAGTGTGTAAGTGAGCTGGGAGAACTTGGACTAGTGGAATTCCGGGATGTAAGTACAATTTGCAATTAAAAGGTACATCTTTGCAACGGCATAATATTTTTTTTAAGATATTCATATTGTAGCTTTGTATTCTTGGACCCTAGGCAAACATGGTAAAATCCTTCCAACAACATGCAATTATTTTCTCATTTACCCACTGTATCCCCACTGCTATCAACAACATTCTCTAAAAGTGATGCTTTCTTCTAGGTCAAAAAATTACCAATTTACAGTCAATTTTACTGCATTGTGTGCTCTCCCTACTGGGTATGTGGCTTTGACTCACTTAGAAATCTTTCTACTCCTCTAACCCACTGCCCCTCCCTCAGGAATCAACTTTGACTGTTAGCTAATGAACATGCTCAGTTGTTCTCAGCTCAGATTACTAAACGCACCCTCCAGTCTAACAGCCAATAAAGCTAGAAACTCTAGCTCTCTGATCCTTTTTTTTCTCCTAATCACCTCTCCTGAGCTCAGTTCAACCATTACAGTTTCTTTGGGAACCCGCAATGCTATCTGGCCGCCAGGTTGAAAGCAGCTATTTGTTTTAGGAAAATGTGATGGCTCTGGCAAATGGAGTGTGTGTATGCAGTACAAATGATGTGGCTTGGGTGGGGAAGATATGCCCAACTTGTATACATAGTAGGAAAATGCAGGCTTTACATGTCCTATAAGGGTTGTCCCATGGGGTACCAATATTAGAAAGAGAACCATTTAGTTCAAGGAGGGAATTCATTCAACCACTGAAACTTATATCATGTAGAGGAAGTGGTCTTTGGTGTCCTCATAGGGAATATAGTACTCAGGGTGCAGCTTTCCACCCATTGCCCATCCTCTTGTGAATACCTCCACAGTGAAATACTTGATGGTATTGTACTTTCCACAACTCTTAACGGCATTATTTAGAATGGTGCACCCTTACCACCATTTCCACCATTTCAGTGGATCTGAGATATTCCCAGTGCTGCTGCCACTTTACCTTGTCTGGGTTAATGAGGCATCTATGGTACATGTTTTCCTTCCTCAATATTTCATTCACTACCCAGCCTTTGTATAAGGTAGTGGAGCATATAATATAAAATAACCTCAATTTCTGTGCACATGAAATTTTTTGGCCCTCTGTAATCCGGACACAGACCTAAAAACTCGAATGTCAGGAAGGCAATTAACATATTCAAATGGTTCAACGGACCTCTGCCATTGACTTGCAACTGAACCCTGCAGGTTTTAGGTGGCAAATATTCCAATTAGAATTGTTTCCATGGTCGAGGTGTGATACATCTCATGTTCGAAAATACATTTGAATTGGTGCTTTTAAATTTGAATTTGTGATTTGATTTGAATTTGTAATTTCGAATTCGACCCTTAATAAATCTGCCCCTTAGATGACCTTCTGTGCCTACTACCATTACATATACTTGTCAGAATTAGGATTATAAGGAATAAATACAGACATCATTGACTGTTTCTTTTTTTCTCTCAGTTGAATCAGAATGTTAATTCCTTTCAACGTCGATATGTATCTGAAATTAGACGCTGTGATGAAATGGAGACAACATTCTGTAAGTAAATAGATTTTGAAAATTGCTTTCATTTTCATTTTATATGTTTGTTGGTTGGGTGTCCTATACTTCAGTAAACGTCTTGAAAATATATTTGTGTGTAACATGGCCTTGTTTTATAAAACTGTTCTGTAATTTCCTCAAATGTTCTGTGCATTATTGTGCATGTTCTATCCTATCCTACTATATGCCCACTTATCAGTTTTTGATTAAACTGTCCAATAAGACTCCATACCACTGCATAATATTGTGCACATAGTCACTTCATGTACTAGATTTGTGTGGTTACTGTGCCTCTTTTTCCATGAAGCAGAAAAAAAGGGGGTGTTGTGCGGTGAAAAGAGCTAGAAAGAAAATGCAAAAAAGAGTGGTTTGAGTTGCACTAATAGTGCCTAAGGCACTTTTGAAAAAGTGTAGGTTTCCTAAATATTCAGTGAACTAATCAATTCTGGTTATAGAAGAAATAATTTACTTTGTATGTGTATGCTGTATGGAATTATAAAAAGTGCCATTTGAAAAATAGACTACAAATGGTATTGGGTATGGTGGATGGTACACACCTATTTAATATTAAATGCACTTTTGTTAAACAAAAGACTAAGTACATGTATGAGATCCGTTATCTAGAAACCCATTAACCAGAGAGGCCCGAATTATGGAAAGCTTGTTTCCCCATAGACTTCATTAAAATCAAATAATCCAAAATGTGAAAAATTATTTCTTTTTTCCTTACTAAAACAATACCTGGTACTTGATCCAAACTATAATTAATCCTTATTGGAAGAAAAATCTTAATGTTTAAATGATTTTCTAGGAGGCTTAAGGTATTAAGATGCAAATTACAGAAAGCTCCATTATCTGGAAAACCCCAGGTCCCGAGTATTCTGGATAACGGGTCCAGAATGCCTGGACCTTATCAGGACTTATCAGGTTTAAAGGATCAGTTCAGTGTAAAAATAGAAACAGAGTAAATAGATTGTGCTAAATAAAAAAAATTCTAATATAGTTAGTTCACCAAAAATGTAATTGATAAAGGCTGGAGTAAGGGACATCAAACAGAACAGAGACCAACTTCCTGATTTTCAGCTCTCTAACTCTGAGTTAGTCAGCGACTTTAATGGGGACATAACTGTTCAGTGAGTTTGCAATTGATCCTTCGCATGCAGCTCAGATTCAAAAGCAACAATTATGACCCATGTGCCCCCCCTCCCTCAAGTCACTGATTGGTTACTGCCTGGCAACCAATCAGTGGAAACCAAGAGAGCTGCAAAGCAGAAAGTAGTGATCTGGCTATAATGTTAGACATCCCGTCACTCCAGTCTTTATAGATAACATTAACTAACTATATTGAAAACATTTTTTATTTTGCACAGTCTACCTATTTACCCATACCTTTTTACCAGTTTATTTTTGTCCTGAACAATTCCTTTAAATGTTAGTGGATTTGAAGAACCAGTGTTTTGACCTTGTAAAGTTGTACTTAAAATGTATTATGGATTAATGAGATTAATGAAATAAAGAAAGTCCAAAGAAGAGCAACTAAGTTATTAAGGGAATGGCAAGCTCACCAAACAAACTTATATTTTAATGTATAGCCCTTTACTTGGGGTTGGTTACGCTGGAGAAGAGAAGGGAAGTTACTAATATTTAAGGTAATAGCCACCCCAGGGTTCGCATGTAACATTTTGTGACCCTGAAACTTACATTAAGTTTTTCTTCCCCCAGTGATCTTGTAAAGGGCCAAGAGTAAAATATGTTTTCTTTTTTAAAGTTTTTATTATAATTCCTTATCTTCTATATGTGTTCTAGAATGCATAAACCTACTCTGCAGGGGAGGAACTATAGGTAGGCAGAGTAGGTACCTGCCTAGGGCGCAATCATTCAGGGGTACACTTTCCTTTTTTTTTTTGCACAGTTTATTTAAAACATACCCCTGGTCAACTTTATTTCAGCAGTAAGTCAATGAGACAATCTGTCTACACCAAACCACACTCCAAGTACTCCTGCGGTCCCTTCTGTTGACTTGATTGTACACTCCTGGTGCATTTGCTGTCGTTGTGGTATATTTATTAAGGTGGCCATAGATGCAAAGATCCGCTCGTTTAGCGATGTTGCCAAACGAGCGGATCTTTCCCCGATATGCCATTAACAGGCATGGCTATATCGGGGGTAATCTGATCGTTCGGCCGTATGGCCGAACGATCAGATTACGATGTGCCATGGTCTCCGGCGGAAACGGTCGGGTCAAAATCAAACCTGACCGATCTCCGCCGGACGAAAGATGTCGGCACACGGCACACACGATCTGAAAATCGTACGAATCCTCATCAAAAAATCGCCATTTTTTACACTGTGAAGCCTGGTGATTGTAACATGGTAAGTATTAGTTGCATAGTAAGTTAGGTTGAAAAAAGACACACGTTCAACCTTTTAACTTTTTTTAACCTGCCTAACTGCCAGTTGATTCAGAGGAAGGAAAAAAAACCCATCTGAAGCTTCTCCAATTTGCTTCAGAGGGGGGGAAAATCCTTACTGACTTGTCCCTGGATCACCTATGAGCTATCTTCCATAACCCTGTATTCACTCACTTGCTAAAAAGCCATCCAACCCCTTCTTAAAGCTATCTAATGTATCAGCCACTACAACTGATTCAGGGAAAGAATTCCATATCTTTACAACATTCGCTGTAAAAAACCCCTTTCGAATATTGTGATGGAACCTCTTTTCTTCTAATCGGAATTGGTGACCTTGTGTCAGCTGGAAAGACCTACTGGTAAATAAAGCATTAGAGAGATTACCGTATATACTCGAGTATAAGCGGAGTTTTTCAGCATCCAAAATGTGCTGAAAAAGTCTACCTCGGCTTATACTTGGGTCAGCGGGCAGTAGCTGAGATTGCAGTCACTTTTAATCATTCTTATACCAACAGTTCGCTTGGGGAGAGACTGCAATATCACATAGCGCCCTCTGTTGGTTATATGAAAGAATAACAGTGCGCCCTCTGTTGGTTGTATGAAAGAATAACAGTGACTGCAATATCACACAGTGCCACCTGTTGGTTATATGAAAGAATAACAGTGCGCCCTCTGTTGGTTATATGAAAGAATAACAGTGACTGCAATATCACACAGCGCCATCTGTTGGTTATATGAAAGAATAACAGTGACTGCAATATCACACAGCACCCTCTGTTGGTTATATGAAAGAATAACCGTGCGCCCTCTGTTGGTTATATGAAAGAATAACAGTGACTGCAATATCACACAGCGCCATCTGTTGGTTATATGAAAGAATAACAGTGACTGCAATATCACACAGCACCCTCTGTTGGTTATATGAAAGAATAACCGTGCGCCCTCTGTTGGTTATATGAAAGAATAACAGTGACTGCAATATCACACAGCGCCATCTGTTGGTTATATGAAAGAATAACAGTGCGCCCTCTGTTGGTTATATGAAAGATTAACAGTGACTGCAATATCACACAGTGCCCTCTGTTGGTTATATGAAAGAATAACAGTGACTGCAATATCACACAGCGCCCTCTGTTGGTTATATGAAAGAATAACAGTGACTGCAATATCACACAGCGCCCTCTGTTGGTTATATGAAGGATTAACAGTGATGGCAATATCACACAGCGCCCGGCTGTAGTTGTAAAATTAGGTACCTCGGCTTATACTCGGGTCGGCTTATACTCGAGTATATACGGTATTATATGATCCACTTATATATTTATACATAGTTATCATATCACCCCTTAAGTGCCTCTTCTCTAGCATGAGCATCCCCAATTTAGCCAGTCTTTTCTCATAGCTAAGATTTCCCATACCTTTTACCAGCTTAGTTGCCATTCTCTGTACCCTCTCTAATTCAATAATGTCCTGTTTGAGTGATATAGACCAAAACTGTACGGTATATTCAAGATGGGGCCTTACCAGTGCTCTATAAAGTGGAAGAATGACCCCCTCCTCCGGTGAATCAATGCCCCTTTTAATACAGCTCAAGACCTTATTTGCCCTTGATGCTGCTGACTGGCATAGCTTGCTACAGCCTTGTTTATCATCTGCAAGGACTCCCTTTTCCATAATGGATTTGCCTAGTGCAGTCCCATTAAGGGTATTTGTGGCTTGAATATTTTTACATCCCAGATGCACGACTTTACATTTATCAACATTGAATCTCATTTGCCACTTATCTGCCCAGATTGCCAGTTTGTCAAGATCCTTTTGCAAGGATGCCACATCCTGGATGGAATTAATTGGGCTGGATAGTTTTGTGTCATCTGCAAACACTGATACATTATTTATAATACCCTCCCCTAACTCATTAATGAACAAATTAAATAAAAGTGAACCCAATACCAAGCCCTGAGGGACCCCACTAAGAACCTTACTCCAAGTAGAGAATGTACCATTAACAACCATCCTCTGTACCCAATCCTGTAGGCAGTTTCCTATCCATGTGCAAACGACTTTATTAAGCCCAACAAGCAGTCGTTTGAGGGGCACGGTATCAAACACTTTGGCAAAATCCAAATAGTTCATATCCCACTGTCCAGCATGTTGCTTACCTTATCATAAAAAACACTTACATTTGTCTGATATGACCTATCCTTCATGAAGCCATGGTGATTGCTGCTCATAAAGCCATGGTGATTGCTGCTCATAATGCCATTCACTAGGACAAAATTTTGAATGTGATCCCTTAACAAGCCTTCAAATAATTTGCCCACCACAGATGTCAAATTTACTGGCCTATAATTGCCAGGCTGAGATTGTAATCCTTTTTTTAAATATTGGAATGACATCATCTTTTCTCCAATCCATAGGTACCATACCAGATGAAAGTAAATCTGAGAAAATCAGAAATAGGGGCTGGTCTAAAACTAAACTAAGATCTCTTAGAACCCGGGGTGTATGCCATCAGGCCCTGGAGCCTTGTTTACATATTTTATTAAAGCATTATGAATCAAATCCTGAGTCAGCCACTGACTAAATTGAACTGAGCCATCAGTGCAGCTATGAAGTGAGCCTGGGAACTAAGACTCCTCTATTGTATACACTGAAGAAAAGAACGGATTTAGCACATTTGCCTTTTCTGTATCTGTTACAACCATACAGGTACCATCAGGGCCGCCATTAGAAATCACGGGGCCCTGTACAACAAAATTTTCTGGACCCAGCCCCCAAGCCCCACCCCAAGTGTTTTAAAAAATTTGGTGGTCAGGGTCCCCCTTGCAAGTTAAAAAAAAAAAAAAAATTGGGGCCCCAAAGAATATATTTTTTAAACCATTGGTGGCAGGGTTTTATAGAATATCAAAATAATACATTGATGGCCAGGGGATTAAAAAAAAACCTCAAATTGGTGTTCAGTAGAATTTAACTCATGGCTTCAAGACTTCAACTTTGCCTCCTTTCGTGACTTTGGGTCTTTTCCCCGCTTCAGGAGTTCGGCTATTATCGTGGCTTTGGGTCTTTTCGCCGCTTCGGGAGTTTGGCTTCAGCTGTTTTCGTGGCTTCAGGTATTTTTGCCACTTCAGGACTTCAGCACTTCCCCATTTCGGCTGTTCGGGACTTTGGAAATGGCTGCGCAACTTTGGCACTGTCAAGGGGCTCTTTTGAAAGTGCAGCACTGCCAGGCTCCCTTCAGGCCCAGGACACTTGTACCCCCTGCCCCCCCCCCTGATGGCGGCCCTGGGTACCAATATTTAATGGAGCAACACTCTCAACCTGCATCTTTTTACTATTAATATATTTAAAAACTTTTTGGGGTTAGTCTTAGCCTCCGCCGCAATGCACTCTTCATTTCCTTTCTTTGCCTTCCGGATTGCTGATTTACAACATTTATTATAGTATTTATATTCATTAAATGCAGCTTCTGTCCCAACAGACTTTTAGTTTTTAAATGCCTTTCTCTTCTTTCCTATTAATGTCTTTACTTCTTTATTAAGCCACATAGGGTGATTTTTAGAGCTTCTACATTTACTTCTTAAGGGAATAAATTGAGAACAGTAATGATTTAAAATCAATTTAAATGACAACCATTTCTGTTCTGTGTTTTTAGCTGAAAACTTAATGCCCCAATCAATGCTCTGAAGGGCAGCCCTTAAGGCACTAAAATGAGCTTTTCTGAAATTCATGTTTTCTCTTGCCCGTTGTGCAGGTCGGCCCAATACACGCGGGTTGGGTAGGTTCGGGCTGATCTCCCACTCTTCCTTGCGGGTGGCCACCATCAAATGCTGACTGCCGGGTTCGTCTTTTATAGATGCTGCGCCTGCTCGTCCCGCCCCTTTTGTGATGTCATCTGTGGGGCGGGTCTATGAAAGCAACGTGGAAGTCAGATGCGGGCGGGCACGGGCTAATGGAGGGTGGATTAAGGTCGGGTACGGGTTGGGAAAATTCAGACCCATCATTAGCCGCAGTGTATATTTGTTTTTTGCACCAGACATTAAATTATATAACATTATGGTCACTATTACCCAGGGGTTCAATGACTTGCACATTTGTTATAAGTTATGGGTCCTTTGAGATCACTAGATGAAGAATAGCATTTTCTCTGGTTGGCTCCTCAACAACCTGTGCCATAAAATTGTCATGCAACAAGTTTATAAACTTGTTCCCATTAACTGATCTGACAGTACTGTTGCTCCAGTCAATATCTGGGTAATTAAAATTCCCCATTATCATTACTTTACCCAAACTAGCAGCCTTTTCTATTTGCATCAGGAGCTTAGCCTCCTCCTCATTTACAATAGGGGGTCTATAGCATACCCCTTAAATTAATTTGCTGGACTCTTTACAATTGTTGAAGAACTACCCAGAAGACTTCTGCCCCCTCATTTTCTCATTATCACATCATATTTTCCCTCCAGCACCAGCACCTCCAGCTCTCCCATTTTACCAGTCAGACTCCTTACATTTGCATACATTTAATACTGGCACCATATTGAACAAATGACATGTAGTCCTCCCTATCCTTAACAGTACCCCCAACCAAATCTCCTCCCCCATTTTTGCCCACTATCTCATCTAACCTGTCTTCCACTGAATCTTTTACTGAACCCTCCCCCCCATGCCTAGTTTAAAATCTCCTCCAACCGTCTAGCCATCTTCTCCCCCAAAACAGCTGCACCATCATCGAGGTGCAGCCCATCCCTAGCAAAGAGCCTGTAGCCGACTGAGGAATCAGACCAGTTCTCCCAAAACCCTCCTCCCTAGACCAATCTCTCAGCCATGCATTAAGTCTTCTTAGCGTTGCTCGTGGAACAGGTAATATCTCTGAGAAAATTACCTTGGAAGTCCTTGCCTTCAACTTTACACCTAGTTTTTTTTTTAAATTGCTCTTGAGGACTTCACCACCTCCTCTAACTTTATCATTGGTACTTATGTGTAACAAGAGTGCAGGGTCTTCCCCAGCCCCTCCCAATAATCTGTCCACTCGTTCCACCACATACCAAACCCTAGCACCAGGCCTAGCAGCAGACTGTTCATCATGAAGGGTCCTTACGGCAGATTACTCTATCCAACTTTCTAATAATTGAATCCCCTATAACTGGAACCTGCCTTTCCTTCCTTGCACTCCCCCCACCAGAGCCACTACCTCCCAGGGTGCTCAGTCGGCTCCATACACGCCAGTTCAGAGCTTTCCTCACCAGCATCTTCAGCCAAAATGGCGAATTTGTTGTTTTGGACATGCTGCGAACCAGCCCCCTACCCTTCTTTCCCTTTCTTCCCCTCCTGACTGTCACAAACCTTCCTCCTTCATTAGCCTCCACTGCCCTTCTCCTCCCCCCATTCCACTACCCCCTGCCAGTGGTTGCTCTGCGAGCCTCCTTTCCTCCCCCTCATTTGCCGCTGATCTCAATGCTGCAAGTTCCCCCCCTAGAGTCTGCAGTTCAGATTCCATGTGATGACACACACTGAGTAATACCAGCAAACCCACTTGTACTCATATTTTAAACTGGGTACATACAGTCTCCCAAGTGCAATTCCTCACAAGCCTTTTTGGTTTCAAACGCCTTAAGGTTTTTAACGCTGCTTAACACTTAATTCACATGCAACACTCGCTTAGCAGCTCCCACACTCGCTTTGAAGTCAAAGAGTTAAAGGTTTCAAACCACAGAACACAGAGCCTGATCAGGATTTTTGCAGTCTTCTATGGATCTCCTGCCGTGAATGTAAAACAGGTTTTTTTTATTAATCAATGTGTTAATATATTACAGTGCTTTATTGATATGGATAGGCTGCAATAAAACTTGTATACGCACTAATGCTTTTAAATATGTAAGGAGTGTATTTCCCTTTAAATGGATTACCCAGACTGCATTAAGGTGTATAGGTTAAAGTTCATATTAGCCTTAAATGGGTGCACTTGATAAAGGGTATTGTACCCGAAACATATCGTGTTTTCCACTACTCGGAATAAAAGGCTTTGAGGTGGTGTAGGTGTGCTGTGCTGAAGGGATTGGGCTGATGTGACTTTTTGGGTTGTTGTGAGTTCTGTGCTGGCTGTTGTGTATTGGCTATTGTATTTATTTAATGTTGTTGGTATTTTTTAGTAATACCATTTGACCTCATATAAGACAAAACTCAGTAAAGGAAAACCTGTAGTAATGGTCAGGCAATTTATTCACACAGAATACAACATAACAGTTTTGTCTGGGTAAGCTGTTGGAGTAACACACCAAGGACTTACCAAAGACAAACCTCTTGGTCCAAGCTTTATATTGCTTTCAGAAGGCATTTACCGTAACTGTGACAAGGGGTACACGGAAATATCATACATGGTCTGGCATGGTCTGACACTTACTGTCATATCCATTTATACATTCTTGCAAGATGTGCAGTTTTGTAACATAAGCGTTTTCTGTTTTGTAACATAAGAGTTTTCTGGTCCCTAATGCATGAGCTGGTGTCTGGTAATTATAGACAGGATGGCGAAATTAGCTATTTGAGCAACACTTCTGCAAAAGGGGCATAAGAGACATGCTGACATTCTGGAATATAAATGACAGAGTGGAGATCATTTATTACTATGGCCTAGTATCAATTATATGCGTGACCATTGTCCACAGTTGACCATTTGCCCTTATAGCCCATCCTGCCTTGGTCCCTTGGCGTTATTGCGTCATAGAGGGCGGGGGGTAATAGATATCGACCCTCTGACACTAGTCATTCATCCGTCAAAGGAAATAGACCGTTCCAGATATAAAAAATATAAACTATGTTTAAATGATCTTATAGTAGACTGGTATGAAGCTATGGAAAGATCTGTTATCCGGAAAACCCCAGGTTCTGATCATTCTTGGTAAAAGGTTGCATACCTGTGCTTGATTCTGACTAAGCTGTATGAATCCATATTGGTGGGATAACTATCCTGTTGGTTTTAGATAATGTTTAAAATGATTTCTAGTAGACATAAGGTATGATAACCCAAATACCCAAAAGATATCTTCTTATGAAAACCCCAGATCCCAACCATTCCAGATAATAGATCCTATATCTGAACAAGATAAGAGCTTGGCTCTTGGTCTATGGTTTGCTCTATGATCTCAGCACTGGATCTAGGAGTAGGAACAGAAACCACATTACGATTTCAAGTACATAAGACTCCTATGATTAAGTACAGGAAACGCTGACACCCAGTCCCTAGACACTGGTTTGCAGCAAAGCACAAAAATAACACAAAAAGAGGGGGGTTGTGGGAGCACTCCAAGGCTAAGTAAAAAAGTGCAATGAAAGTGCGACTGATCTGACCAAGTTAGCTACAAACATACAAAAGAGAGGTGTTTGGTCAGTGCACATTCCCTGGTCCCCTGTTTCCCTAGTAATGCAAGTGCCTATACTTTCAAAAACTGGGGATTTAAGTTACATAATCATTTTTCATATGTTGGTACCACCCTGCATAGTGATATTTGTTGGGATAAGTGTCTCCTCACCAAGGCACTGCTTTCACAGGGCTTAATCCTCCCCAGTTATTAACTTTTGGTCTTGGCAGTCTCCTTTGAAAGCAGAGTAGAATTAAACCCCATGAGACCAGTCCCTTGGTCAGGAGACCCTTCACTTCCTAAGACGACTGAAACAGGGCCAGCTTTCCGCCTCCCGCCCTCACAGTGTTCTACAGGGGCACCATAGAGAGCGTCCTGACGAGCTGCATCTCCATCTGGTACAGTAGTGCCAGCTCTGCTGACCGGAAAAGTCTACAGCGGACTGTCAGAGCAGCTGGCAACATCATTGGAGCAGCTCTTCCATCACTTCAGGACATCTTCCACAAGCGCTGTGTAAGAAAGGCCTCCTGCATTGCACTGGATTCCACACACCCCTCACATGGACTGTTCACGCTGCTCCCATCCGGCAGACGCTTTTGCAGCATTAAAGCCCGAACAAGCAGGCTGCGCAAAAGCTTTTTTCCGCAAGCTATCAGACTCAACTCACTGCCTGCTCTCCCACTACATTCCAGACACACCTGAACTGTGAATTTAACTTTGTGAACTGTTAATTTATTTGCACAATTCTAAAGGTTTACACATGTCTATATCCAATTTCTGCCAATATATTGCACATTTCATGTTTACATATTTATTGTGTATTTTTAAGTGCCTTTTTGCGATATGTACTAGCTGGAGCCACGTCGTCTCATCTCACTGTGTATTCGTATACCGCTGAGATGACAATAATCTACTTTACTTTGACTTTTCTTCCAAGAAATGCCACTATGCAGGGAGGTGCCAGCATATGAAAAATGACTAGAGGTAAATAATAAGGACCATCATATGGGGTGTACCTTGATGTGTTAAAGTGGCTTGTGAATTTTATAATTATAACTTTGTGATTTAAAACCCCTGTATCTGAAAGTATACATACTTGCACAGGTACTAAATTACTAGTGCATACTTGCATTCTATATCTCACAACTGATTAAGGCAGACTAAGTACTTTGCACCATGAGTACTCTGGTGTGCCCAAATTGTAGGATCTGAATGATGTGCAAGTTAAAGGGCAGGGTTGGGTGCGCCTGCCTGCTTCCCCCAGTCCACCCCTAATGAATACAGTGCTGCCAAAAACACCTGTAATGTCTAAAAGTGTGAAAAACATGGTGATTTCTGTCTGTACCTGCCCCGGGGCATGATAAATGAGCCCTACAGGCTTGATCTTTTTCCACTTGATAGGCCTAAAGGATTCTTGAATGGACACTGCTGGTGTCATATTGTTTTATTGGATAAACTGATATATACTTGACTTGACTATACTTGATAGTCTGATGGATCCACTTGGGGTGGGGCTTAAAATTTTGAGCCATTACTCTGTGGTATACAGGTAATTTATGGATGTGGTATACAATTTGGTGCAACCTTGACAAAGGCCCTATAATAGTAAGGGAGTCAGTTCTCTGAGTACACTCACGTTTTTAATAAATAAAACTTTTTAACATAGTTTTATTAAGTCCCAATGAGTGCTTAGACTTTTTATGCATGAATATTTTTCTCTATTTTTCTGGAACAGCATACCTAGAACGAGAACTGTGTAAAGCTGGAGTACAAGTTCCTAAGACTGAAGTGTCTCCACCTGCTCCCTTACCGAAAGATGCCCTCAGAATGCAAGAAGAATCCGAGCAGCTGGCAAAAGAGCTTAGAGAGGTGTCTCAGAATCGTCAGACTCTACAGGAGCGTTTGCGAGAGCTACTGGAATATGCTAATATCCTTCGGGAGAGCCAGAGATTTACTGGCCCATTGGTGAGAGACTGTAAAAAATACTGTAAAATACTGTATATTCAGATTTCCAACTGCATGCACACTTTTGCAACATAGTTACATTCTAGTGTCTTAATGATATCTGGGTTTTAAGGTTAATTGATGAAGACAACTATTTTAAACTTTCAACCCTTTTTTGAGCCAGTAGAACTTTGTATTTAATTTTCACTCCATTTAAGGGGCATTTCTCAGGGTAGTTAAATACAGAAGAAAAGTATGTGCTGATTTTTTTATTTCCAGGACAAAAAATGTTAACAAAAAATCTTTAATATTTAGAACTTTCAAAGGCAGTCCTGCTTTAAAAAAATGAAAAAACTTTTTTACAACTTTTATGAGTTTCCAGCATACAGGATATAATGTCATTGGCATAAGATTGAGGAGGTGAAGCTTCATCTTATCAGTTCACCTGATCTAAGGTGGCAAAGGATACTCCAGCAAAATTCACATGGCGATAGGGAGCAAAACTGCGATAGCGACGGTCTCTTTCGCTAGTGAATTGTCCTCTACGCCTGTTACTAATTTGCAGATGAGATTTCTGGCGAATTTTTGCTAGCGACGGCCACTTCACCCTTTAGTAAATCTGCCCCATAGTTTGCATTTAACAGCATCATATGCTCAACATATCCTAACTTGCAAGAGAAAACATCCTAAATATGAATATCAGGGGCCTTTTGAACAGTGTGATGCCCAGTATCGATAGCATCTGCAGAGGCCCAAAAATAAAAATATTAAACACAGATTTTTCACAGGCAAAAACAAGTACTTAGAAGAATACAGCATCGCTAAAATTCTGTAAAACCCACAAATTAGTACAAATGGCCCCAAAAAAAGTAATAAACGTCTATGAAAACTGAGAATGCAATGTAAAGGCTAAAAATGCAATACAGTCAAAACAAAATATAAAAGTAATTACACTGTGCGGTTGTGTGGTTTTTTGTGCGTGTGTGTGCAAAAATAGTCTATTATTTATCCTGGAAATAGTGTTAAAGCAGTATATTTTTTTATTTTATGATAAAGTTGTGTACAGGGAGTCACCATTTTGAATTTTGTTAGGATTGTCAGTGACACTCACATGTTCAGTGTATTTTGGGATGCTGTTGAGAAGCTAAGCTTAGGGGTTACCACCTCATCAAGCAGAAAATAAGGTTCACCAGTTGCAGAAGCTAAAGCTATAAGGCTGATTATTGCATTATGATCAGTGATGGACGAATTTGTCCTGTTTCGCTTCTCCAGGAATTTTGCAAAATTTGTAAAACGTTGATTGAACGTTGACGCCGGCACCCATTAAAGTCGATGGGCGTTCGTTAATCGTCGCCAGCGGCAAAATTGGCGCCACAGTTGGAACCGGTGCCGGCGTCAATAAAAGCTTTGGCATTGGAACCGAATTTGCGCCTGGTGAATAAATTCGCCCATCACTAATTACGATCAAAATTGCCCTGATTTTGGAACTGCTATGTAATGTGAATCTTAATTAATTACTAACCAGCCTTGTATAGTGACATTTATATTATATATAATACACAAGCCCCATGAATATCCTGTAAATTATATCCTTATAAATGGTGCTTAGTGATGTCATCAGTTATAAGTCATCTGTTATAATTGGAGCTTAGTGATTTAGGGGCAGATTTATCAAGGGTCGAATTTTGAGGGTTAAAAAACCCTCGAATTCGACCCTCTAAGAAAAATCCATCGAATATCGAATTCGAAGGATTTTAGCGCAAAAGGTTCTATTGAACAATCGCTCAAAAATCGTTAGGTCGAACAATTTTAAGCGATCGATCTAATAATTTTTATTTGATCATAAAAATGTGCCCAAAACCTATCTACAATGTCCCCATAGGCTAACATTCAATTCGGTAGGTTTTTTTTTTTTTTTATAAACTTGTTTTTATTGTAAAGATAAAATGAAATCACATGATACAATAATATACGTTTCCATAAAGCAAAAATTGTAGTGATTATAACATCAAGTATAAAACATTTCAACAATTTTTTCAAACATTCAGCTCAGTCGTGATATATAGCATGGGGGTAGGTCCTATGGGGATTAGTTTAGATAGGAGGTTAGCAATCTGTTAATCTGATGATTTCTGGGAGGTGCAGTATCAGGTTGCAATTGTTCTTGTTGTAACGCTGTCAGATATTGGGATGATTCCACGATCAAAGGGTGATCTTTCAATTCGGTAGCTTTTATTTGGCGAAGTATTGAGACAGTACTTCGATTATCAAATGGTCCAAATGGTGGAACGATTTTTACTTCAATCGAATTTGACCAATTTGATGGTCGAAGTACCCAAAAAATTACTTTGAAATTCGAATATTTTTGGATTCGAACTATTCACTCGAGCTTAGTAAATCTGCCCCTAAATGTCACATGACTCATTGAAACTTATGTATTATAATAAATATGGTCATGGAAGTCCTTGGTAACTTATAATATCCTTATATTTTACAAGAAGGTGTATCTTATTCACTATATATCGCGTGTGTGTGTGTATATGTGTGTGTGTGTGTGTGTGTGTGTAATATATATATATATATATATATATATATATATATATATATATATATATATATATATATATATACATACATACATACATACATACATACATACATACATACATACATACATACATACATACATACATACATACATACATACATATACATATATATATATATATATATATATATATACATATATATATATACATATATATATATATATATACATATATATACATATATATACATATATATACATATATATACATATATATATATATACATATATATATATATATATATATATATATATATATATATATACATACATACATACATACATACATACATACATACATACATACATACATACATACATACATACATGTTATTTTTTAACGAAGAAAACCAAGTTGTCTATTAGGCAAAAAAAACACCTTCATTTTCTTCGTAAGACCTGCGAGTGAGAGCTTCCTTCTGTCATATATATATATATATATATATATATATATATATATATATATATATATATATATATATATATATATATATATATATATATATATATATATATATATATATATATATATATATATATATATATATATATATATATATAGTGAATAAAGTACCCGCTTTTGTAAAATATAGGGATATTATAAGTTACCGAGGAGTTTCATGACCATATAAAAACACAAGGCCGAGTGTTTTTATACAGGTCATGGAACACCGAGGTAACTTCTAATATCCTCATATTTTACAACTGGGGGTACTTTATTTATTATAATACACAAATTTCAATGAGTCATGTGACAGAAATGACATCAGAACTCACCGTTTATAACTGATGACATCAGAACTCACCGTTTATAAGGATATAATTTACAGGATATTCATGGCTTTTGTGTATTTTATATATATATATTTTATCGGCCCCTAAACTCAGCTAACTGAAAGCAGCTCTAGCGTGTTATCAGCAGCCCTTTAAGAGAAGTTTCCATTTTAAAGTACAGTATGCTAGTCTAGGGGCTATTTAGAGTAATTTAAGAGACATGAAAAAAAATGTTAAATGTTTTATACTACGCAAGGTGTAGTATAGAAATCGTAACCAGCAATGAAATATTTGCAGAATTTTTACACTAAAGATAATGTCACACCATGCATTTTCTCTTCCAGTGATAAAGCCCACCCTGTGTATATAGTAATAGGCAGATCCCATTCATGTCTGTTATCTCACACATATAATGGGGTCTGACCCTGCTTTAGGGAACGTCCTCAAAAATTAAAACCTGTTAAACAGGTTCATTTGTGAGTGTTCTTTTTCTCTAATCCATTTTTATCTAATCCGATAATCTGTTTCTTTTTTTAAAATCTCCAGACTAATTTAAGGTTTTAAATCTAGAACAGAGATGCTATTTTATCGCTGTCTATTTATCATGCTGTGTAAAAAGTGGAGTGGAAGCATTAGCAGTGATGTTGCTCATCACAACCAATCAGATCTTTACTTTTGTTTTCTAACTGTTGAAATCTAATTGCTGATTGGTTGCTCTGTGCAACATCCCGGGTAATGCTTCACTCCACTTTTTACACAGCATGATAAATAGACCCCTTATTGTGGGTCCTAATGACCCCATTAATAATATGAAGTTTCTTTCCTACAATAAAAGATGAATGAGGTGTACGAATGGTTATTAAAACTATTTTTGAGAAGAGAAGCTGATTTAATTGATTAACTCTGGTCCCCTTTGAAAGACTGATCTTCAACAGCGAATGGAATTGATGTTATGTTGAGGGTAATATATAAAATATTTATGATTATTTATGCTTTATACAAATACACACCCATGTGCAATTTCTGATATTGACAGCTGGAGTCTGAGGCACGATGGAAAGACCAGTCTGAGGATGATCCTATGCTGGACCCTGCTGTAGCTTCTAGGCAGGACCTGAGAGTAAGGTAATATGTCTGTCTGCCACAATAAAGTGGCTTATGCATGATGACACCCATTTTTAAAGTTTGTAAAAATTGTCTATAACTCATCCCTCATTAATGCTGCAACATTTTTAACACCAAAATGCAGTGCCTATATGTCCTCATATGATGAGTCAAATTTGGTATGCAATAGCTGTCATTAGTTACACAAGTCAACTCAATTTGACCTAAAAATATAAAGTGTAACTGTTGTAAAAGAAACCAACATAGTTTATATGAAATACCATTAAAATTGTACAAATTAATAAGTAGTTATTTCCAATGTATCATTATATTAAATTAATTCTGGAAAATATATATTTTTTCCTATTCCTTATCAATGAAAATAAATTGCAATTAGAGAAGCAGCTCTGCAATAATTTTGTACATGAACACACTTTGACATGCTTTATTGAACCTATATTTAGGACTTCGCACCGAAAAAAAATCCATGTTTTAGAGTGAAAGTAAGTGTATGTTAGTGCAAATAGAATTTGTGCGTGTGAATTACCTGGGTGCAGGCTAGGGACATATGCAGAAGGACAGTCACATTAAAGTTTAAGATGGTGGGGGGATGGATGCAAAGACAATAGCTGATGTGTGATTTTGTCGTAGTAGAATAAAAAGTCCTTACATTTTCTGACATCCTGGTTCTTCATCTTACATTTAGGAGAAGACGGAACTTAATCTCTACTTATACATACTTTATGATGATTACAGTGTGATTGGGCATTTAAGTGTAAAACATAAGTGTTTTGTATCATGATAAACAAAACGTACCTTATTTCCTTCCCACCGGCAATAATGTAAATCGCTGGTGGGGAAACATACAAGTCTCTTCAACTTTCCAAAGTAGCCTGAAGTTGCCACACAAGGAAATTGCAGGCTTCTTGAGAAACCTTGTGTGATGCACATGTTATTGCCGGGTCGAAAGCATACTCAGGAAGTTACTGTAGTAGTACAGTAATAGATTGATCGTAAGGTTTGTCTGCCATCACCCTTAATGATTTATATTTTGCTCAAGTTGAGCAAAGATATATATAAATGTATACTGTCCCTTTAGGCCAATGGGACACAAGGAGATTAATCACCCACAGAAAATCTACACTACATGTGGGCATCAGATCTTTGACAATACAAATGATAATGCATTAATGATGTGTGTTTGGCGGTTTGTGGAAATATAAGATCATGAACATTATAGGAGGCTGCCCACACACTAGTATTAAAGCATAAATAAATATATTGGATCCATTATCTGGACTCCATTATAATCAAATAATTAAAATTTCTTTAAATAATTTCCTTTTTCTCTATAATAATAGTAATAAAACCAAACCTTGTACCTGATCCCAACTAAGATATAATTAATCCAAACTAGAGGCAAAATCCTATTGGGTTTAAATAGTGTTTAAATAATTTTTTTTAGTAGACTAAATGATTAAATAGTACTGTGATCCAAATTACAGAAAGCTTACTTAACCAGAAAACACCAGGTCCCAAGCATTCTGGATAACAGGCCCTTTACCTCTGTTTTGTTAATTTTTTTTCCCCTCACATTCAAAGGCAAAACAAACTAGTGAGATGGCTTCTCTTATAGGTAGAAAAAAACAGTCCCCAAGTCCCTCTCTATAAAATGCACCCCCATACGGCTTTAGTGTTTTTCCTACCCACAGGTTGGACACAATTGTAGCAAGCTCCTACATAGACTGGCTTGTGTAAATATCAGTGTTTTTGCTTACCTTGGCACCAGGTAGACTTGCCTATTAGGTGTGGTCTCCAGGATCAGAGCATTTGCCAAATCCCCATCTCCATCTCTTTGGATGCTTTGCTGAAGTGAGATGTGTATGTTTAAGCCTTTATTAAATTAAATTTGCTGATGAAGGATATAACGTGTGCCCTGCAAGTGGTGCTGCATGCATCAAATTGATGCATGTCATAAGGAGCATACAAGTTAAATGTAAAATAAATTTGAATGGAGTAGTGATCTCTTAGTACTGGCATGCTGAAACACTGCTGTGTGATGAGATTATTCTGGTGCCAGTAAATTACTGATCCCAAACCAATGTATCCCTAGAAACTCACTCGCTCACCGCCATCTTTGGTTTTTCTCTCAGTGGCCTCAAAGTTGTTTTTTTTTTTTTTTTTTTTTTTTCATTTCTGGCTTTGGAAGCAAATTTGGAGGCATAACGATACAAATGTACTTCCAAATAGAGCCTCTTGCAAGGTGGCAATACACATACAGCTAACAAATAGCAATTGACAGTGCTTATTTGGCAACCCCAAATGTTGTGGCTCTCCAACACTTTATATATTTGAGATAGATACAGCAGATACTTTGGCTGGGGTAGTTTCACCACTGATCTGGAGGATTTATTTATATGTATAATGTCAAATTTGGGGTTATTTGCTACTGCTCTTGGGATCCATATGTACCCACTCTATTAAAAAATAAATATTCATTTGATGAGAAACTGTGTTTAAAATACTGCAGAATAGCTTGTATATTCATCTCAACCACAATGCACTCTAGGCTCCTTCAAATGATGGTATTAATTTATTTAACATACACATTAGTTCATAAATATATTTTCACAATGAATTTGCAGCCTACATTAGAAATTAGTATGTAAGGAATTTCTCAGCTGTTTCTGCAGTTTACATTTTTCTGCACCTTTCTTTTAGCTTTATGGCGGGTGTTATTCACCCATGGCGCATGAACTCATTTGAACGTTTGTTGTGGCGGGCTTGCCGTGGGTACCTGATTGTCAACTTTGTAGAAATGTCAGAACCAATGGAAGATTTAGTGACTGTAAGTGCAACATCGACACATTGTTTTACATCTGCCTTATTGTAAGGCTTTGCAATATTCTTGTATGCATGTACAGTACAGTAGGTTTTTATTTGTTGCACCATATGGCAACTCATTTTTTTATCTAAGTCTCTATAATTAATCTGTACCAACAGCAACATTGACTAAACATTTCGGTATTTTGTAAACTGGAAACAGACATTACTAGACAAAAAGCCATAGATTACTGTAAAAAGATTTGTGATCAGGGTCTGTACAACTTTAAATGTTTCTTATGCCTGCTTAAATTGCCTTTCTTCCTGTTAAAACCAGTTAAGCTATTGATTAATTTAAACTACTGAAGTAGGGAAATACCCTGGCCTTTAACTTGTTGCCAATGTTAATTTCCCTATTTTTTTAATAATACTCTTCCCCCACCTTTTTCTTAGTTATAACTATTCTCTAACTGTATTTTTAGGGTGAGAGTGTCACACAAATTATATTTCTAATTTCCTACTGGGGGGAAAGAATTGGAGAGAAGATCAAAAAGATTGCAAACTGGTGAGTGTTCTTATACTTAATAAGACTAGACCTGAGACTGCTTCTTACTGTTTTTGTAGTTCATAGTTTCTCACTACTGTTTCTTATGCAGTTTTCACTGTCATATTTATCCATATGCTGATGATGAATCTTCACGCCTTGAGACACTAAGGAATCTTCTGGTTCAGATTCAAGACATTCAGAAAGTAAGGAATTGAATTGGCAAAAACACAATTGAAACTGATGCTCTATGCTCTGAAACTAAGCACTATGTTGTCAAATACACAAATACAAGACCCACTAGGTTAGGGCACCAATAGCTTAGTTTTATGAAGTCAATGGCTGACACAAGTCATATTACAGTAATGTTTACTTAAAGTCCATGTGTACAAGGCACCAGGGCCTTATGGAATACATCCTTGAATACTTACTCATTCAGTTTTGGTCATGCGCCTTTTTCTGATTTTCTCAGACACCTTTGGTCTTTTGTGTTACCTATTGATTGGAGGAAAACTGATGTAATTCCAGTATTTAAAGAAACAGTAACATCAAAAAATGTAATTGTTTTAAAGTAATAAAAATATAATGCATAACTGTGAAAACTGATGTTGCTTCAAAAACACTACTATTGTTTATATAAATAAGCTGCTGTGTAGCAATGGGGGCAGCCATTCAAAGGAGAAAAGACTCAGGTTACACAGCAGATAGCAGATAAGCTCTGTAGAACATAATGGTGTTATCTGTTATCTACTATTTAACCTGTGCCATATAGCCTTTTTTCAATTTCCACCATTTCTACACAGCATCAGTTTTACCAGTCCAGGGCAACATACATGATATTTTCATTACTTTCAATTTTTGGTGTTACTGTTACTTTAAAAATGGTCTAGGCCTGTAAATTTGACGGATTAGGCTTGACATCTGTGGTGGGCAAGTTATTTGAAAGTTGGAATCACATTCAAGATTAGGTTCTGGAGAATGGCATTAAAACAGTAATTAGCATGACTTTATGAAGGACAGATCATAGGCAAATTTAATAGTGTTTTTTGATGAGGTAAGTAGGAAGTTGGACAGCATGTTTGTAGTAGATGTCTTGGTTCTATGTACTGAAAAGGGCTTATATCGCTTGTTTGGTTTACGGACTAGCATTCTATCTGGTTTGTCAAAGCAACAATATCGTTTACAGTTAGGTCCATAAATCTTTGGACAGAGACAACTTTTTTTTCTAATTTTGGTTCTGTACATTACCACAATGAATTTTAAATGAAACAACTCCGATGCAGTTGAACTGCAGACTTTCAGCTTTAATTCAGTGGGTTGAACAAAAAGATTGCATAAAAATGTGAGGAACTAAAGCCTTTTTTAAAAACAATAACTTCATTTCAGAGGCTCAAAAGTAATTGGACCAGGGATTCAAAAGTAATTGGATAACTGACTCAAAGGCTATTTCATGGGCAGGTGTGGGCAATTCCTTTGTTATGTCTATCCATGAAGCAGATAAAAGCCCTGGAGTTGATTTAAGGGGGGGGGGTTGTACAGTATGTGAAAGATTTTGCTGTGAACAGACAACATGCGGTCAAAGGAGCTCTCCATGCTGGTGAAACAAGAAAAAATCCATCTGAGAAATTGCTACAATATTAGGAGTGGTGAAATCTATAGTTTGGTACATCCAGAGAAAGAAAGAAAGCACTGGTGAACTCCGCAACGCAAAAAGACCTGGAAGTCCACGGAAGCCAACAGTGGTGGATGATAGCAGAATCATTTCCAAGGTGAAGAGAAACTGCTTCACAACAGCCAAACAAGTGAACACCACTCTCCAGGAGGTAGGTGTATTGATATATTTAAGTCTACCATAAAGAGACGACTGCATGAAAGTAAATACAGAGGGTGCACTGCAAGGTGCAAGCCACTCATAAGCATCAAGAATAGAAAGACTAGATTGGACTTTGCTAAAAAAAAACATCTAAAAAAGTAGGCACAGCTCTGAAAAAACATTCTTTGGACAGATGAAATAAAGATCAACCTCTACCAGAATGATGGCAAGAAAAAAGTATGGAGAAGGCATACCACATTATCTGTAAAATGGTGGAGGCAGTGTGATGGCTTGGCGTGCATGGCTGCCAGGGGCACTGGGACATAGGACAGAAGTAGCCAAATGTGACATAGGACAGAAGTAGCCAAATTAATTCTGAGTTGTTCAAAGACACTGTTTGCTCAAATCCAGCTAAATGTAGTCAAATTGATTGGGAGGCGTTTCATAATACAGATGGACAATGAGCCAAAACATACAGCCAAAGCAACCCAGGAATTTATTAAAGCAAAGAAGTGGAATATTCTTGACTGGCCAAATCAGTCACCTGATCTGAACCCAATTGAGCATGCATTTCTCTTGTTGAAGACTAAACTTCAGACAGAAAGGCCCACAAACAAACATGAACTGAAAGCCGCTGCAGTAAAGGCCTGGCAGAGCATTAAAAGGGAGGAAACACAGAATCTGGTGATGTCCATGAGTTCAAGACTTCAGGCTGTCATTGCCAGCAAAGGGTTTTCAACCAAGTATTAGAAATTAACATTTTATTTTCAGTTTTTTAATTATCCAATTAGTCCAATTACTTTAGAGACCCTGAAATGAAGTGATTGTGTTAAAAAAGGCTTTAGTTCCTTACATCTTTATGCAATCTTTTTGTTCAACCCACTGAATTAAAGCTGAAAGTCTGCAGTTCAACTGCATCTGAGTTGTTTCATTTAAAATTGTTTGTTTCATTGTGGTAATGTACAGAACCAAAATTAGAAAAAAAAGTTGTCTGTCCAAATATTTATGGCAATATTTAGTTGGGAATCCACGCCTGATTTCTACGTATCCCAAACCAAAGGGGGGGGGGGTACGAAACGCGTAAGGTGGACCGTGTGGGGTCAGTATGTATCGCAACTTTAAATACATTTATATTTTTTTACCAATGAAAAGTCTGGGGACACATATCTTTGGATATAACTTTGTTTATGCAAATATTTATGGACCTAACTATATGTCTAACCCAGGGGTCCCCAACCTTTTTAACCCGTGAGCCACATTCAAATGTAAAAAGAGTTGGGGAGCAACAAAAGCATGAAAAAGTCCCTTGGGTGCCAAATAAGGGCTATAATTGGCTATTTGGTAGCCCTATGTGGACTGGCAGCCTACAAGAGGCTCTATTTGGGACTATAATTCGTTTTTATACAATTAAAACTTCATTTCAAGCTTGAAATCCAAAAATAAGCCCCTTCTTTGAGGACCCTGAGAGCAACATACAAGGGGTTGGAGAGCAACATGTTGCTCACGAGCTACTGGTTGGGGATCACTGGTCTAACCCATTGCAGCGTTTTTTAAGTGTAAGCAGTCATTAATTTGCCTTTTGTAATCAATGAATTTGTGCAAGATGGGTTTCTGTAAGAATAAGTACATATATTGATGTCAACCTATCAAGTTCTTCAACCAGAGTATCAATTGGCTTTTTTCTTATTTTCTTTCTTTGGGAACCTGGTTGTATAAATACCCCTTTTAATAACCAGTTTATGAGCATTCCATAGGGTAGTTGCAGATGTAACTG
This sequence comes from Xenopus laevis, assembly GCF_017654675.1. Taxonomy (NCBI): domain Eukaryota; kingdom Metazoa; phylum Chordata; class Amphibia; order Anura; family Pipidae; genus Xenopus; species Xenopus laevis. Next base: position 63,286,916 of record NC_054383.1, on the reverse strand, counting down.
AAGAGAGGTTGTCGGTGAAATAACAAGTTAAACTTTAGATACTATATCTGGAAAGCTTGAGAGATTTGATTAACCTCATAGTAAAACAGGTTGAAAAAAGACACACATCCATCAAGTTCAAATATATATATATATATAGCAGTTAGGCAGGTTATATAGCAGTTAGGCAGGTTATATATATATATATATATATATATATATATATATATATATATATATATATATATATATATATATATATATATATATATATATATATATATATATATATATATATATATATATATATATATATATATATATATATATATATATATATATAACCTGCCTAACTGCTAGTTTATCCAGAAAAAGGCACAAAAACCCATTTGAAGCTTCTCCAGTTTGCCTCTGAGGGGGAAAAATTCCTTCCTGACTCCAAGATGGCAGTCGGACTAGTCCCTGGATCAACTTGTACTATGAGCTATCTTTCATAAACCTGTATTCATTTGCTAAAAAGCCATCCAAATCCTTCTTAAAGGAGAAGTAAAGTCATTAACCACTTGGGGGTGGCAAATGTTAGGCACCCCCAAGTGAATGAACGGCTTTCCTTCTCCTTTAAAGCTATCGATTATATCAGCCAGTATGACTGATTCAGGGAGAGAATTCCACATTATCACAGCTTGTGCTGTAAGAAATCCCTCCTGAATATTTAGACAGAACCTCATTTCTTCTAATAGGAATAGGTGTCTCCTTCTCAGCTGTAAGGACCTACTGGTAAATAAAGCTTATTGTATGATCCCCTTATATATGTATACATAGTTATCATATCCCCTTAAGCCAGCGTGAACAACTCCAACTTGGCCAATCTTTCCTCATAGCTAAGATTTGTAATATCTTTTAGACCAAAACTGCACAGAATATTCTAGATGGGGCCTTACCAGTGCTCTACAGTGGAAGAATAGCCCCTCCTCCCGTGAATCTATGACCCTTTTAATACAGCTCAAGACCTTGTTTGCTGGTATTGCTTGCTACAGCGAACGTTATTATCTACAAGGACTCCAAGGTCCTTTTCCATTATGGATTTGCCCAGTTCAGTCCCATTATGGGTATAAGCTGCATGCATATTTTTACATTCCATGTGCATGACTTTACATTTATTAACATTCAATCTCAGCTGCCACTTAGCCACCCAGGACTTAACTGACAGGCTGAAATCATAAACCCTTTTTAAATATAGTAATGACATCAGCTTTCCTCCAATCCATAGGTACCGTACCACATGAAAGTGAGTCTGAGAAAATCAGAAATAAAAACCAGTCTAAAACTGAACGAAGCTCTCTTAGATCCAGAGGGTGTATTCCATCTGGCCCTGTGCCTTGTTCACATTCATTTTTAGTAAAGCTTTATGAACCATATGCTGAGTCAGCCACTGTCTAGATTGAGCTGAGCCAACAGTGCAGCTATGAGGTGGGTCTGGGAACTCTTGACTCTTGAAGAAAAGAAGCTTAACAAATAGACATACTCCTCCTCCTTTTCTATTACCTCTGTCCCTCTGAAACAAAATTTAGCCTATTATATTTACTGCCCAGTCAGCAACACCAGTCATGTCATATTTACCTTCCAGTGACTGCAGCTCCAGCTCTCCGATTTTACCACTAAGACTAAGACTTGCATTTGAAAACATACAAGGTTTTGAGCTGTATTGAAAAGTCCTTTACAAAGAACTCGTAATGCCAAAGAGGGGCAACACAGCTAATAATGAGTATAGAAAAATAGGATTGATTCATCATAATATTTGAAAAAGTTATTTTTGCCATGAAAGCTGTGTAGTTATGAAATTAACTCACTGATGTGGTAGTACTGGCAGAATCATTAGATAGCTTCAAGAAGGGGAATAAATGGCTCCTTACCAAGTCAGAAAATGCAGAGTTGCCAAAATTAGCTTATAGCACAAATCTGATCCAGGGACGTTTTTTTAGAGGGAATTCTTTAATTTTCTATTTTGTATTGTAATCTTTTCTTGGCCCTATATAGTGCTTAAGTCAGCTTTGACATAGAGAAAGATTGCACAATGACTGTTTCTCAGCTAAACCCTTGCAATGTTGTATAGAGGACGGGAGCCTTGTTTTTGATCTACCTCACGCTGCAGTTTCATATTAGTATGCCAGATGTTCTTAATCAGAAACACAGGGTTTATTGATGACAATAAGAGAATCCCAAAATAGTGGATTTGGTGCATTCTTCTTACAAAGCAACTTTGACATATAGCACGGTTAAGTTGTTTGTTGTGGTTAAAATTAGGTTACATTCCTAAAACTACAAGAATATATATATATATATATATATATATATATATATATATATATATATATATATATATATATATATATATATATATATATATATATATATAGTGAAAAATAATTATTAAGCATCTGATACACTGTACATTTTGAATGCCATCATGCAAAGATTGTCAAGAGCAGTTTGATGTTTTGATGAAGTACAGTCAGCTTTATGTTTATAAGGGTTGTTTAAGACCCTGAGCTCATTTGTGAAGCACTATGCTCACCTGCCGAGAGCAGTGCCAGGATGTGCAGCTCAGCTCTGTCCTTAAAGGGGAACTCTGGCTTTTAAACCAAAATTTGATAAAGAGGCCCACATAACAGAGAAACCCCTAATATACCAATCATAGATACCTGTTTCTTCAAAAAGTATGACTAGATGCTGAAATCCAGCTGTTCAACAGTTCTTCTCTTTTTGCATCATTTGAAATTCTGTTAGGGAAGGAGGGACTAAACACTGATGTTACAAATTGTAACAACGTCTCCACAGCTTACAGACAGCATGCAAGAACTATATAGCCCACAATGCATTGCACTGTGATGTTGCCTTTCCTTATTGAAATCACATGTGCAGGGAATTGTGCGGTTTGGATGATGCAGACTAAGGACAGATGGCTAGGCTTAGGGAACTGTTCCATACCATTAAAAATCATGAAAACTCTGCATCATTTTTATTTGATGTATATTGTGAAAGTTGTTTGAAATTGTTTACTTTTTAAAAAGCTCAAGTTATGTTTGTGTGGAGTTCCCCTTTAATTGCAAAAAATGGTCTATTGTGGCCTTTTTATACATGGAATCCTTTTTCCAGAAACTCTGTTATCAAGAAAGCTCCAAATTACGGGAAGGCCATCTCCCTTAGACTCTATTTTAATCACATAATTAAAAAAATTTTTGTCTGTAATGATAAATATAAAGTACCTTGTACCTGAGCCTAACTGAAATATAATTAATCCTTATTGGCGGAAAATCAATCTTATTGGAAATAATAAATATTTAAAGGATTTTTTAGTAGGCAAAGACAAAGTACAGGAGATCCAAATTACAGAAAGCCCCCTTATCTAGAAAAACCCAGATCCTGAGCATTCTGGATAACCGGTCCCGTAACTGTATCAGAATTATTTAGGACTGTCTTTTCATAGTTTTATAAAATGACCTTTTTTTTTTACAGGAATAACCTAACATGTTTGCAAGCAAGATACATGGAAAAATACGTGGAAAATGTAGTCTTATTACATGACAAGGGCTAAGTATAACATTTCTCATTTTATGTAGGTGCTGTCACAGACCGAAGGTTACCTCTCACAAGTACTCTCCCAAGCTGCATCTGCTTTGCACCACTGGAGAGTTAGTGTGCGAAAGATGAAACACATTTACCTCATTCTGAACTTATGCAGTGTACGGGAGCGTTGCCTGATTGGTGAAGTGTGGTGCCCTGTGGTTGATCTTCCCGTTCTTCAAAGTGCACTCACTCGGGCTTCGGTAAAACAAGCATTTATTAAAAAGAACCTTTGATCATTTTGCACCATCTTGTAGCCCTTTGCATGTGGGCTGTATTTTAATCTGTTATTTTTTTTATGTTTGTGACTTCTGTAAGTAAGTACTTCTTTAAAGTACTGAGCTTGTGTGTGTGTATATATATAAATATATATATGTGTGTGTATGTGTGTATATATATATATGTGTGTGTGTGTATGTATATATATATATATATATATATATATATATATATATATATATATATATATATATATATATATATATATATATATATATATATATATATATATATTATATATATATATATATATATATATATATATATATGTATATGTGTGTGTGTGTGTATATATATATATATATATATATATATATATATATATATATATATAAACAAAAAAGTCCAGACCAATTCAAGGTAAAGAAAAAATTAATTTTACCAGTATACAGGTAGTCATGCAAACATGCAACGTTTCGGAGCTCCCGCCCCTTTGTCAAGCATCTATTCTCACAATGACATCATATCCTATGTAACATGTCCCATAACATAGACACACCTACTTCTTATATGGTATTAATTATTTAACATACACAAATACTAGTTCAATAGTTTCACTCCTGGCATATTATATCAATACTACATAGGTATCACATAATTACAGTCATTACGCATAATGTGTCTAATTCCCATAGTATAGTACTGTCTTACTTCTACACCATTTATATAAACGCATAAAGATCATACTCTCTGTTGAGTCCTTTTGGATGCAGTGTCTGCAGGGTATGGATCCAAAATTTCTCCTTCTTTTGGAGTTGTAGGAGTCTGTTGCCCCCCCGTCGTGGGGGGGCAACAGACTCCAATACAAGAAATCTGAGGGATGCAGCGGTATGTCTCGCCAATTTAAAATGAGCTGGGACTGGTAATTTAACCACTTCCTTTCTGATTGTAGATTTATGTTGACTTATTCGATCTCTGATCGGCTGTATTGTTTCCCCTATGTACGCTAGCCCACACGGGCA